>NC_050526.1:19129200-19130209 GCF_002922805.2 Oryzias melastigma
GAGAGCAACTCTGATCTGTGGGCGCCCTCTATTTAAGGAAAGTGAGAACTGCAGGCAAAAACATCAAACAAGCAAATAAAAGAGAGTCAACCTGTTTGTGATACTTCATCTCTTGACTTGAAGAAAGAAACATTAATTTATTGTCTAGATGTATTTTTTAAACAAGAAACAGAAAAGTATTGTAAAATGTTAAAGCAGGTGCATTTCAACTGAGTTTTATAAATATACTTAAGCATATTTTGATCTAATCATAAACGTGTTGTAGTGTCTTCTTTACTCAAAAAACATCATAACAGATGTAAAATTTTCTTTAAGCTTCAGATTAATAAGTTATTCTATCAATTTATTTTATTTGGTTCATGTTTTTCACCTGTCAATCTTTAAATAATCCACTGACAACATGTTATAACATTCATTGTTCATCTGTTTTGCTATGTTCCATAAACATTTCTCTCTGTAGGCGTCTAAGTCAAATTAAAATGAAAACTAAATGATTTTCTGGTTTTATATCAGATTTTTCAACGCATAGAATTTATATTAAAAGCAGTATTTAAAACACTTTAAAGCTAATAAAACAGACAGAACAATCGGTTTTATTTATCCATTCACTTGATTGAAAATTTAGTTGGGTTTTTATTATAATATATATTATAATGTATTATTATATTATAATGTATAATGCTCTTTTTAACCCTTCCGCTCTCCTTAGTTTGTTTACATTAAAAGTGGGGTCATCTGGACCCCCCAAGACAGTGCGCTGAACTTTTTTTTATCTTTGATTTTTGAGTTTCACTAATGTCCATGACAGACATAAAATCCTGTCCACCTTTGTCATGGAAGAAATCACATATCAATATGTGGTTGGAGTCAACTGGACCCCAAAGAGAGCGGAAGGGTTAAATAATGAAATGCTCTTTCATCAAAAGGGTTTGTACTACGTTTTATTTTACTAACCGTGATAACATCTCTTATATTGGTATTTGATTTCCCTTATATATTTATCTTCATT
>NC_050526.1:19130309-19131057 GCF_002922805.2 Oryzias melastigma
TTTCCTCGGCCTGCCATTGTCCAGAACCTTGCAGTACCACCAGCCGTTGGGGTTTTTTTCAAGCACCTCCAGATTGGTTCCCTCTGGGAATCCCATGGTCTCCTCGTCGCCTAGGTAATCTGCGATGGAGATGTAGACCTCTTTGAGGTTGTTGTGGATGATGTGGGGCTTGGGTTTCACGGTGGACACAGGGAGGGTGTTCTTCTGGGCGCTGAGGCCCAGAAACTCTGAGCTACTGGAAGCGGGTTTCTTCCTGTTGGGGAGGGTGATGTTGTTTGGGGCCAGGCTGGGAGGCACGGTTCCAAAGGAGGCATTGCGGCGCACAGTGGGGCTGGCCCGCGGGTGGTCCGTTGAGTTGAGGGACTCGTTTCTTCGGAGGGAGCCAACGGGGCTTGGACCATCCCGGATTGGCGGGGAGATAAAGACAGACTGAGGTCTGACGACCTGCTGCTGTTTGGTGCCGCTCTGCTTCAAGGAACTGAACAGGCTGGAGGGTTTGGAGAGGCCGCCTGGAGGCTTTGAGGGGATCGGTGGAGTGGCCTTCCAAAGGTTCTGGTTGATGTTGTTCAACACCCGCACCCTTTGCTCATTCTTCTCCAGGCTGTTGGACTTGCTCAAATTTCCAGGTTTCTTAGGGGTGCCGTCAGATTCCGACTCCGCTGCGTCTTCTTGTTGCCTGGCTGGCTCCAGATAGTAAGTGGGCGCCCAGCCCTCTGCATCTCCCCAGCGTATGTACCACCAGCCGCTT
>NC_050526.1:19132304-19134109 GCF_002922805.2 Oryzias melastigma
TTACACGGCTGACACATCTAGACACATTTGTTTAGAAATACATTACCTGTAATAATCTACTGTATTAGGGAGAGATTGTTAATAGCGTTCAGTGTTACATAGTTTCTTAAAAGGGAGAAGCTCCAAAAATTGTTCTGATTCTCCTGGAGGGCGTTTTTAGTTTTGCCACTAGGGGGCGATCATGTTATAACATTACACCTTATTCCATAAGAACAAGAAAGAATGAGCAAAAACAGGGTTTTAGACCACAAACGTTTACTTGAAAAATGTTTACTTAAAATTCCTGCCTGTGAGTTTATAAAGATGTTTATTTAGTCAGCAATGTATGTTTGGGTCGATTAGGCGTTAGCATTAGCCGTCCTATGGGATATCCCATTATATGTTAGCATCAAGCAAGCAGATTTTAGCATTATGTGTTGGATCGATCTCCACTTTCATGGATCTATTATTGATTTTTTTAACCTTAGATTAATTCAGATATATTAATTGAGTCAACTAGACCAGTGGACCTCAACCTTTTTTAGGTCACAGACTAGTTTAATGTCAGACAATATTTTCATTGACCAGCCTGTACAAGGCTAAACGGAGTTTCAATTCACTTTTGAAGGTAAGGTTTATCTCCATCTCCTATAAAATATCTGCAGCTCATTCAAACTTAATTTGTACAATATATTATAATAAGGAATCAGTAGAATATAATATAGATTTCCCTTATAACCAGTAACAAGCAAAGTGTAAATTAAAAAATCTGACATAGACTTTAGCCTCATCAACTTTTAAGGTGCAGTGGAAAAATATATTTTACAAAAATGAATGAAAACTGGTATTTCTAAATAAAATAATGAATGTGAAGCCAAATATTGGCATCCTTGCAACATCAGACAGCTGGTTGTTGAATATTGTGCATTATTATTCTTATTGTGTGTGGGAACAACTGTGACAATAAATCCATATTTGGAGAAAAGACTTCTGATTTTTTCCTATTAAATGCAAATTTCCCTTTTCTTTGAAGTCGAAGGCTCCTATTAATTCGTTTTTATGTCACTTATTTAAACTTGTCATTGTTTTAAAATTTTAGCAGTTTTTATTGTTCTTTGAACTTTTAAAACATGATGGTTTGTTTTGACCGAGGTCATTTTAAGGCACCATATATATTGATTGAACTTAAACTTATTCTGTTTCTTCACCAACTACTTTCTGCGAAAAGAAACTTTCCAAATAAGTTTGTTTATTGTCAACTGTGATAACTTGGGGGATTCGGTGCAGCCGTTTTGAGAACGAGGCGGATGGATTTTTTAAAAAAATGACTTGACGTGTGTCTAGAATGAGTTGGGTGTGGTAGTTTTCCAAAATAAAACGTCCTTTAGAATCAGATTAAGAATAAAATGGAAAAAAAAATAAAGGTTGTGGGGTTAGGGACCTCTGATTCAGACCACAGACTTACCAGCGTCGCATCTCTACGAGGTGGAGGTTTCTGTCTCAGGACAGGAGAACCTATAAAAATGAAACAAATGTGATTTAATTTTCAGAGGACATACTTGGACTTAAGAGAATATCTGCTCACTGACCGATTTCCACTCGATGTGGGGCGATACGAGCTACAGCCGGTGAGCCGGGCTCTGGTTTGCTTTTCCCGTCTGGGGAGCTGTTATCGGGGCTGGAGTCACCGCATGGGATTGGCAAACTGATCTCCTTCCTGACAACCTGAGGACTCTCGGGGACACCTTCTGTCTGCACGTCCTTTTCACTCAAAGCCTTCTTGTTAAGCAAGTTGCTGATCTCCATGATGTTTCCGATGATTTCCA
>NC_050526.1:19135134-19141224 GCF_002922805.2 Oryzias melastigma
CCATACATGCAGTGGAATAATCTCAGCCTAGACCGTTCAATACCAAACTCACAGAGTGTAAAAGACAGATCAATACCAGCGGGTCATGATTCATTTACGAATAATGAAGTGCACAATTTCTGTTGTTTATCATATCTATAAATGTGCAAACCCACTGCAGTCTGAATTTTTACTGCAGGCTCGATCCTTCAAGGTGCCTCAGAGGTAACCGAGTGTAGTTGGAGTCTAAATTTATGTTTGCTCAGAAACGATATGAATATGATCAAAAGATTCACACCCTGCAGAAGAGGGTAAAAGGGAAGGAGGGACACATTCCAACGATATAAAATTTTATCTCTCCTTTCTTTTACAACCCACCATCCAACAGCATCCTTCTGCACTTCCTAAAAATACCAGCGATTCACGTGTCATCATTTTTTTTAAACATCATTTTCTCCACTCAGCTCGATTCATCTCACCACTGAACATGGAGAAAAATGTAAAAACATGCCGACCACATTAGCGCTGTCTTTCACTTTGACAGGAATGTGTCCTGGCTCAGCAGATAATAGTGAGCAGAGGGCACCATGCTGATTTATGCATTCCCATGAGGCCAAGGGGCAGAACAAAGTCACTGCTTCCTGTCATTAAGACAGTTCCTGTCTGTGCAAGGAGAGCACAAGGAAATGAGATGTGCTCAAAAAGAGGAAATAAAAACACTTCAAAGGTGCTGTTCTGTGTGTCGACAAACATTTATAAACTATTTTTCAAATTTATTTAAGAACATTAATGGGTAAAAAGTCATTTGTTGCAGTGGTACATTGTATTCTTTGCACACTTCCTGGTTATTTCACGCCTCAGCGACACGTGTTCATGTGACCACTTTGAACAAAAAGCCGTAAATAATCCATGAATCACTTGTTCATTTGTTTTTTGACTTAAAATAATAAAAAAAAGTTTTTCTAATTAAAATACAAACTGAAAAAAACAAATAGTTTTTGGATTTTTCAATTTGCGCATCAAATCGAACATGGAGCAAACAGATAATGGACTTATAAATACTTTTTTTTAACGTTTTCGTCTGAAACAGAAGAGTCGCATGAAAGTAATTTGACTGAATTTGTTTAACATTTGTTTTATATTTAGTTTGCGTTTTTAATTTTTAAGTTAGAAAACTAATGATACACGGATTGTAAATGCATGCAAATGTCGTGTTTGTGCATAACTCACGCTTTTAAGTCAGTTTTTGGGCTCTATGTACAAACCAGTTGAATTTTGACCAATCAGGGACTCGGATTTGGTAGCGACATACGGATGCCTTCCCCGCTATACGACAGTGCAGCCATGGAGCAATGGTAGAGCGGCCGACTACTGATTGCAGGTTCGATCCCCACCCATACGTCAAAGTGTCCTTGGGCAAAAAATTGAACCCCACATTGCCTCTGTTTTTTTTTAAAAAAGGAGAAATTTGGCCGGAATTATATGAAATCTTTAATATATCGGAATAGAGCTGTGACAGAAAAAAGACTGGAGAAATATTCACGGGATTTGCAACGCTTCGACATTTCACACCAAGCCCAAATCTGGGTCTTCCTGTACTGGTCCCCAGCCCGGATAAAAAACAGGGTTGAATCAAGAAGGTGCATCCGGCGTAAACTCTTTCTCATACCAAATGTGCAGATTGGTGAAAAGCCGGCCCCGACAACAACAACCTCTTCCAGCAGTAGGTACATGCAGGTACATTTATCTGAATTGTCCTCAATAGAGTAATAAAGTTATTCTATTCTATTCTATTCCATTCTATTCTATGTGCTAGTAATATGTAGCAACAGTGCAGTCTGAATGTGCCCTAAATTCACATTTTTGGACGTGCCTTACATGCCCAGAGTGAATAAAGCATGTGACATACTTTTTTAAAAAATATCAAAAATGCAATAAATTGTCCCTATAAAAAAAATTGTTGTAACAAATCCTCGTTTGTGACCAGAACTGCAGTCTTTTTGCTGAGTGAGACATTGCAAAAACTCGTTTTGTATTTGTGCCTATTGGTCGCTATCTGCCTCACAGCGGGATGAACGTCAGTTCCTCCTAAAAACTCATTAGATATCTACATACAGGTTTCATTTCCTCATGAAAAGGAAAATATGGCTCTAAAATGCAGCCTCAGGCATTCCAAAGGCTATTATGTAACTGCTTTCAGATGAGCTGGTACAGAATTGCCTTTTATTTTTCTCTGAATAAAACGGTTTTGGCTCACAGTTTGTAACTGTAATAAAAAACGTTTGCATGAGGCAGTTCTGTAAGATCATTTACAATCAATACTCAGCACATGTAAAAGTGCTGATTTAACTTTCCAGGCTCTTTTATTGAACATCACTTAGTGGTTAGTTATGTTGCATTTCGCCACGTGATAAATCTGTTTGCAAGAAAACATGAGATGAAAGAGGGACGGGTCACATGGACAGAAACAATGAATGAGACAGTGTGAGGAGAACAATAACACAAATAAAACAGGAAAAAGGGGAGGGAGGTGATGCATCGCTTGTCTGGGTTCACCTCGGCTCTGCTGGCGGCTGATGATGCCTCCCAACGTCCATCTCCGGTCCAGCCTCTTCAAGTGAGCCTTATGTCGCTTAGTAACTGACACACGCACATGGAGACCAGACGACAACAAACATGGAGACATGAAAAGCAGACGTAAATGGTACACAAACACACAAATGGCGGCTCTGACCCCGTTATTAGCTACATGGAGGACATAAAAACAAGACCAGAGAAGAGAACGTGATGAACGGTTAAAGAGGAGGGATGAAGGTTACAGAGGAAGTGTTAAACGGAGACGTCTCCTCTTTGGCTTGTAATTGGGATGTTGTTAGTTTTCTCATCCTGTTGTGCTGGAGCATCTGGGAAGCACATTGCTGCTGCAGGAATGCAATCCAATTAGCAGAGGAGTTGAGAGCACCACCTGTTCGGGATGAGCACATCACAGTGTCCATGTTGCCCTAAACGCTTTTGACGAGAGAGGAACTAGCTACGACGTTCGCTAGTTTTGAGATGTAAGGCGTTTCCAGTGGTCTTTTAATTATGATTATGCCATTTTTAACAAAAATCCCAAATTCTGTGTTGTTTTCTAGGACATAATTCCTGCAGAACAGCAGTAGTTCATTAAAAATGTACCTCTAAGTTGTGGGCGGGACCATCAAACCCCGCCTTCCCTCTTCCTCCCTGTTGATGAGAGCTCAGAGTAGTTGTTTTAACATCGCAGATACAAGTTTTTACAAATGTTTTGCTCCTGATTTACGACTATTTGAATAAAGAAATATTTAGAAATACAATTTTGATCTTAATTTTCTTAATGTATGTCCTTCATAATGAAAAAATGCCACAAGAATACCAAAAATTTGACTTTCATAAGAGTGAGTCTTAAATCTGTGTGGAAATTTTTGAAAAACAAGGATGGGAACATGTTGGTTAGAATAATAAATAACCCAAATAAGGAGGATTTTAACACATCATACTTATATGCTAACCTTTTTAACTTGCAGAGAGTAGAAGTTATCTATTATTCAAACCAAAAGAACCTTTAAATTCTCTTAAATATACTATTTTTTTCACCAAGTTTTCATTAAATATCATGTTTTTTGTTGTTTGTTGGTGGCATTTTTCTGATGATAGAGGATATAAAGAAACACAAATTTCTAATGAACTACTGCCGCTCTGGAGAAACTATGTCCTAATTATTTTGGCTAAAATCGTCATAAATATAATTTAAAAAAAAAAATACTGAGAACACTAAAATAGATGATTGGATTGCGACTTTAAGAAGTTCTGACACTCCTGATTTAAGGGTTTTTTTGTTGAATTTATAAAAATATTTTTAAGAAAAATATAAATGTTTTAAACATGTCATCCTTGTGTGGCTTTTTAAGAACTCAAAATCTAGACTCTCAAAATGTGGTCTTTTATTTCACTGTTGCACAAGGAGCTGCAGAACTGACAAAGAAAAGCTTTATGAGACTCATACCATTCCTCTGAGTAACCGGACACAGAAAATGTTAATTACATTGACGATTTGTTCGACTGTAAAAGAGCTAATCAACTCCTGCAAACGGAGAAGATAAGAGTGCCAGATCTGAGCTGTAAGGTTTTTTTCCACCACAAAGTTACGTCTACCTAGCAATCTGTTGCAAGCGTGTGACACTAATTGAGATTAAAACGTTTTCTCTGGTAAAGTGAGATGGCTGAATAGCTGACTGACAAGATGTTTGGAGATCTGTTTTTAGACAGCAAACTGAACTCAGTGTAGCATGTTTGTTATCAGGATGTCCTCTCTGACTTCGGTAAGGTCATGAAACTTAACGTCAACATTCAGTCTCGATGTTTAGGAGGAAAAAAAGCACCCTGGAGCACGAAAGAGCCAAGTCAGAGCTTGCTTTCTTTAACTACAGGGTAATTTAAACAGCACAGATTGCTAAATAGTCGATGCTTCAGATGAAAACAAATGCCTCTTTCATGAGCTCACTCCATGGTGGTCATATCTTTTAATAATGGCCTGTATCTCTCCTGTCCATTGATTTACTGCACAGTACATCACTTCATACATTGTGGTTTAGTCTCTCCTGGCACCTCTTTGCTGTTTACCCACATATGAATCTACACTGAAGTATGCTTGTGATGGCAGGCAGACAGAGAGAGGCCTTCACAGCGACGGGGCCTGAGCTGTCAGCACGGGCTGGCTGCGGTGAGACGGGGCAAAGTTTTCCCCACTTTTGTCGCAGATCAAACAGTGGCAGTTGGGTGTGTTGGTGCGTGACAACGCACGGGGTTGTGCGTTCCTACCTTCTCCGGTTTTGGAGGCGCCCAGCTCCAAGTCGTCCCGAGTGCCACTGTGGGAGTTGAGATAGGTGGCGGGGACCCAACCCTGTTCCTCTGCGGTGCTGACGAACCACCAACCTGTTCAAACACAAGAGACCATGTCAGCCTAAACTTAAAATATTTAAAGTTAAAACGTCGTATAATATCAAGTGGATCATATAGAGTTCCGCATGGATGTATCGGTTTTTCTTCACTTTTAAATGGCTCTATTGAGACCAGATCCTTATCTGGACAACTGGACTGAAACTCACCTCCACTTACATTACAAAACTACCATTTTATCTTTGATTTCTCAATGGCAAAACAGCACATTTTCTTGTAATTTATGTACAATCAAATCAGTCTATTTATAAAACACAAATTTACAGCCAAGGTTGTCCCAAATTATTTTAAAATAATCCAAGATTGTTATAATCTAGTGCACTCCAGATTGGATCTACCGCATGTACAGGTACGCTGGGTTGTTAGATTACTCCTCTACATTATCAGTTAGGTCTTTTCTTTGAGCCAATAGCTTAAAGCCTGTCTTTCTTCTGAGACAATCACACCTTTAAATTCTTTAATTGGCTGTCTCTCTGCATTCAGTTTGCTGGCCCTCTTCCACTTCATTCTCCACCTGGAGAGAGGCTATGTATTGGTCGGGACTCTAGACTCTAGACTTATACATCCATGGTCCAAGTTCATCCTCAGCACATGAGACGTCATCGGCCCAGAACCTCACCGCCACAGATTATGGACTTAATTTATACACATATTTCAATAGTACAAATACCTAATATCTGTCCTTATTAAAATACCAATAAGACCAAGAATGTAATACATTGTAAGGTTTCAGTGTAATTCTCTATATTGAGCGAGCAAAGGGAGACTGGAAAATGAAGAGTGATCCAAATAAGGTTATATTTTTTGTCTTATTAAAGGCTATACAGCCCTTCAACAGGCTGGCAACCTGTCCAGGGTGTCTTGCCTCCATCCAACAGTAGCTGGGATAGGCTCCAGCAACCCACTGACTCTGAAAGGAGGGATGGATGGATGGATGGATGGGGAAACATACAAAACTTTGGGGAAAATACATGGATAAACAACTTATTTTCCTTGGAATTACCCTAAATTGGAAATCTATGAATTGTGTTCTGACTATCGTCAAAATCTGGACTCAAACTTACTTGGGTCTTATTTCTGACTAATTAGGCAGAGCTCAAAAAACAGCTGCCAACATCTTTGCAGGGGAAAGTC
>NC_050526.1:19141463-19146561 GCF_002922805.2 Oryzias melastigma
TTGGTAAATATATATGTATATAGTTGCAAGAAAATGTATGTGAATCCTTTGGGTTTACTTGGATTTCTCTAAGAATATTTCATAAAAAACTTTCTGATCTTCATTTAAGTAGCATCACATGATAAACACAGTTTGCAAAACTAATACAACACTTTTTTTAATTAAAAAAAAAACACATTTTATATGTTTTATTTTGTATGTATTTTATTTACTGAATAAAATGTGTTAACATTCAAAGTGCAGGGTGGAAAAAACTTTTAACCCTTGGATATAATACATTTTCCCCTGGTTTTGCAGTGATAACTTCAACCAAGTTGAAGTTGTATTAGTTTAAACAGGCTGTTTTAATCATGTGATGTGACTTTGATGAACATACTTTATGACAAAAATCATGCAGAAATCCAATATTCCCATACTTTTTCTTGCAACTGTATATAAAAAATGTGTATCTTGCTTGTGTCTCACAGTACGACTTGTACATTTGTGAAATATATCATCTGATATAAAGACCAAAAAAAGTGTCAGTCCACATGTGAGAGGCTGAGTCAGCACTCAGCGAGTGAAGTGGAAGACAAATCTAGAAGGAAAACGGTTCTATATTTAATCTGCCACACACACACGCACATACACACTATTTGTTGTGGTAACAGAATACAATATGGCTGACAGCTGTGTGGGCGACCCATAAAGAGGATAAATAGTTCCATAAGACTTTCACAGTTGGGCCAAACCACGTTTTTTAAAACACACTCCGTTTTTGATGGTATTATAATTATATAATTCACTTAGGTAAAAAAAATAACATTTCCTGATTTACTGCAATTTTTTTTTATATATATATTTACAAAATGCTCATCGTTTTTACTTTTTGGGTGATTTCAAGAATTCAAAATGCTTAAGACAACATTTGGTTTTAGCCACTCTGGTGAGGACAACAACTGACTGCCACTAACTTCACTTAAATGTGCCTGTCCACAAATTATCTGGGATCTCAAGGAACCACAAATATCCTGTTGACAGAGTAATGCGTGTCTCGCTCAGTAAGAGCAATAAGAAAGGAACTCTTTCCAGGCCTTTTAGCCGATTGCACTGCATGATTCATGTGTGGAGTTATTCGTTTAACAGCAAAACTTGCTAAGCTGCAGTACGACAAAAAAAAATCCTAAACTATTTGGCACAAAGTGTAAGTGCAGCCAGATAGGATGATGCTGCTTGGCTCTGAGGGGTTCCTGGCGAGCGCTCAGATTTGTATCAAAACCATGTAATACGCTCAGCTTTTGAACAAAAGCTTTGGCTTGAGAAAATCCCCAAGACAATAAATCACAGTGAGCCACAAGAAAAGCACTAAATGTTGTCCACATAAATCAGAACATAAGAATTTCAAATTGATGCTTTATTTCTGCCTACAAAAAAGTCAAAAAATTGCAAATTTTATAACAATTTTATTATGTTTTAATCGCCCCGTTAAACAAATTTGAAATTAATTGGATTAAAAAATGTTACATTACGGGATGGTAAAATGTTGAATAAAATCTGATATAAAATGACTCATGAAAACTGACATCAGCTTTGTTCATGGTACATAAAATACGGAAAAAGATCATTCAGATGAGTTTTTTAAAAGTCTTTAGGGCAAAGGAAGAGCAAATTAACACTTGAGAGAAAAGCAAGCAAAAGTAAAAACGATGAACAGGACTGTGAGAAACTGAAAGTACATGCTGAATATACATACAAACCAAAGGAATTCTGGGACTTTAAAAGGACTGAGCATGTATATGCTATTCCTGAAGGCAAAGGCAGCTGTGCTTATATGCTTCAACCATCACTCCATATGGTAAGTGCTTAGACTGAGTTAAGTGAACCTCAGAAGAAGCCATAAAAACACCCCAAAAATGCACTCCGACTGTAATTTACAAGCACTGCAGGTTGCTGTTGTTTGAAATGCAGGGATAGAAAGAAAGTCCTTTTTTTCAAGACCGCAGCTAATGTACTTTAGCAAAGGGAAACCAGACTTAATGTCAAACCTATAATATTTATATTTTAGCTGCAATAAATCTTTTGAAATTTTTCCTTGATAAACGATGGGAGGGGAAGTTTCTTCTGTGTATCAACTACTGTCAAAAATGACACCAACTCTTTAGTAACATCATTACAGAATACAAACCAGCTGTTTTGCTGCTCTCCTGTTACTAAACTGACATTTTCAGTTATGCTACTATTTTTTTCCCCCTTACATAATCCCATTCCTGTTTGTTTAAATTCACTTTATCATCGTTTGACCCAGAAAATTTGGATAAAATCTCATGGCTGCTGCTTCTATCAGATAAAAGCCTGTAAGAATGTAAGGATAAAAAAGAAAGTCCACCTTAAAAACGGATCAAGAGACAGTTAGATAAAATTCCATTGAGCTGAGTTAGTGAAATGATGGATTTGGGGTGGAAATATGTCTTTTGTTACATTAAAAGACTAGTCTGCTTCCTTTTCATCGCTACATCTACAGATGTTAAAAAAAGCTAATTTTATCTGGAAAACAGTTCATATGCTTTTCCATCATATCCAGTTATTTTTCTTTTTCTTTTCTTCACTTTTTTGTATTTTTATGCCGCCATCAAAAATTTTTAAATGTCAGGAAAACCGCCGCAGTTTTAACCACAAACGGAACAAATCCTAATGATACTGAAAAACATCCTGATAAAATCCAAAAATATTTCAATTTTGCACCTCCACTCTATCAAACTGGGGAGACATTATTTGCATAAAACAACAGCCTGACTCACAATTCTCATGTGAAGACCGTGACCACAAACATCTAACTCAAACATCACAGTCTCTGAAATGAGGAAACCAAATGTTTCTTTCCGTTTCTTTTTTTTTTTTTTTTTTTTCTTCGGACAGCAGCGCTACAAGGACACTAAAAAAACTGAACGCTAAAACAGAAGGAAAGTTGTAATCAAGTTTATGCTTTAACTGTCTGCTGTGAGTACTTACTGCTCAAGTTAAATGCATGTTTGAGCCCAATTATGCCCCAAAACTGCAGATTTTTTTGAACATAGAAGAAGATGTAAGTTTAACACATATCATTTTGCAGCATTAAACAAATTGGTGGTTTGTTTTGGGTTTTTTCAACATGTTGTGTCTGAGTGGGAGCACTTTATTTTTTCCTTTTTGTCAGGAATGTTTTGATGTAAAACCTTCTAGTTCCTCCATATGTATGGATATTGACCTGGACGTAATATATGTGCAAAGTTTGAAACTTTATTATGTATTGAAGTATATCTGGTACAGCAACATTTTAAATCATTTCAAATTTTTTTTTCCTCAGATTTTTATGTACTAGAGGTCAAATATTGAATAAGTATAAAAAGTAAATTTACCATAATCAAACTATACATACCATATTTTACATCTATATGTCACTGCAGAGTATAAGTTGCAGGCACCAAAACATGCAGAAAAAAGCAGAAAATATATATATATATAAGTTGCATTGGAGGATGAGTTACAAATGCCTAAAAAACAAAAAAAATAAAAAATAAATAAGTCGCACTGGGGTATAAGTTGCAGAGACTTACAAATGTGAAAAAAATGCATGAAAAAAATCTTATATGATTTGGCCTGGGTGTAAGTTACATTCCTCAAAAAAAAACAAAATAAATAAATTGCAGGAAAAAAAATCAAATGTTAACTGCACTAGAACATTGTAGACACCAAAAAATAAAAAAAAGACAATGCAGAAAACAAAATAATCATTTGTAAGTTCCACGAGAGTGTAAGTAGTAGACACCAACAATTGCAAAATTAAAACGTAAAATAAATATAATTTACAAGTTGGAATGGGGTATAAGTTGCAGACACTAAAAAAATGCAACAAAAATACACTGAAAAAACAAACTTTTTGCATCAGTAATATATACTTAATAATTCCTCATAATATTTACATAATAATTTAAATATTATGCAAATACATAGACTTTTCTACTAAAGAAGTTAAGTTTACCTATTTTTATGAGTAATCAAAAATTTTGATTGTTTATTAGTAAGATCTACTTTTCAAATTGTTGTAATCACTTTTGGAGCATTCAATAATATTATGTAAATTTTATTAGAGAAATTTATGTTTGCTATATTTACTTAAGATTTGATAATAACCTTACTTGTGGACGTAAGTAAATTTTACTAGATTGTTGTTGGTAGTTTTTATATTCATAAATGCAGTAAAATTTAATCAATAATTGTTAGTGCAAATTGTTACGAGGATTTTCTTAAGTAAATCTTATTAGTTTTTTTTCAGTGTAATACAGAAAAAAAATCACAGAGAAGTCGCATTGCAGAATGGGTTGCAAAAGAAAAAAGAAAAATAAATAAAAAAAAACATTAGTTGCACTGAACAATGAGCTGTAGACACAAAAAAATGCAGCAGAAAGAAATGCTGGAAAAAAAGTCCTTTATAAGCTGTACTAGACTAGAGTATAAATAGTAGACAACAAAAAATGCAAACAAAAAAAAAATGCAGAAAAAAAACATAATGTATAAGTCAGACTGGGGTATAAGTTACAGACACAAAAAAAGTATAATTTCCACTGCTGTATAAGTCGCAGAGACAAAAAAAAAAAAAAAAGTGTATTTTAAAGAAAAAACATTATTTTGCACCAGACCATAAGTTTTACTTTTGAAATAATTACTTTTTCTTAACTAAGAACAACATTTTTATCTCGAAAGGCAAATAATGATGAGAGAAAATATAATAATAGACTAAATATATACACACTTTACTACCATAACTGTATTTAGCTTATGAAACAGGATGAATTGGTTAGGTCTCTAGTAGGCTATATTATAGCAGCATATAGACAATTATTTGTTAACCATAGCATAAGAAACATGCTAACAAGTCAATGAAACACTTCAAATCACTAAATCTGTTGAATTTTTCATTGTTTTTCTCACTTTTGAACAACTACGCTAAGGCCAGCGTTTCTTCTGAATTACTGTAGCAAATACTGGCAGAAACACCTACAGTGCCCTCTAGTGGTTCTAATAGTTGGTACATTTTATTATACATTTTAAAGATTGTGAGGCATAAAGCTTTAATCTGGAC
>NC_050526.1:19147004-19174693 GCF_002922805.2 Oryzias melastigma
GTAGGCTATATTATAGCAGCATATAGACACTTATTTAGTTAACTATAGCATAAGAAACATGCTAACAAGTCAATGAAACACTTCAAATCACTAAATCTGTTGAATTTTTCATTGTTTTTCTCACTTTTGAACAACTACGCTAAGGCCAGCGTTTCTTCTGAATTACTGTTTGTAGCAAATACTGATAGAAACACCTACAGTGCCCTCTAGTGGTTGTAAGAGTTGGTACATTTTATTATACATTTTAAAGATTGTGAGGCATAAAGCTTTATTCTGGACTGACGGATGAAAGACTTTCAGATCAACTAAGCAACACATTTTAACTGTATATTCTAAAAAAATTGCGCTTAAACTTGACAAATTCATGTTAAAAATACTGTAAAGGATGGTCACTCCTCACTCGCAGCCTCACCTAACCCCCTCTAACTCATACTACAGGCACAGAAGCACCAGGCAACACACATATAACAAAAGAGGACAGTTCTTTTAAGATCTTTTTTATCTTTTTTACACTTTCTGTCATCTGGAAACGATCCGTTTTAACAGCTCTGCTTTCATTTTTACTGTAATCAACAGCAGATTCTCATCTGCAAGAAAGTATCACAGATTTGTTAGATATTCAACAGTCAAGTGGAAAACCTAGAAAAAAAACCTGCAAGGTTTGAATATAATCAGTTAAACCTGCTAAATATGCAACTGCATGCACAACACAGTGATGCTGGGATGCAGCTTGATGTCCTTTGACATTCAGAAGTTTATGTTAGCCACAAATTAGCTTCAAACTGTAATGAAATGTGTCTTCCATTTAGCGTGACTCTGAGAACCACAGACTCAGCAGCACAAGGAGGCTTTTCTCTTTTTTCTAGGGACGAGAAATGATGAGGAATGCAGAGTCGCAGCAGCGGCCCTGCAGACACCCGACACCACTGTTGAGTACAGCGCCAGAGACCCCCATTCATACCCAGCTCCTGTATTTATTAACAGTAGATCCTGTATCAAAGCGCAGGGGCTGAGCCTGCAGACCCCAACACACCCACCTTCAGCTCTGAAAACCAGACTGAGGTTCAATTACCTGTGCAGCTCCGGCATGTGGAGAGATGTGGGTCAAAAACGGCACAAAATGACTTTTAAGAGCCGATGTTGACCTAAGGAACAACCTTCACTCCCTCTTGGACTCTGAAAGCATCTCTTATGGTCTGAACGACGCCGTAGCCCCTGGCTCTCTAAGGCTCCACTGATCTGTGGACACAGCAGTCTTTTAAAGTCTCACAGCCTTCCCCCCCTGCCTTAAAACTGTGGCTTCAAGTAAATGCCAAAAGTAAAAGAAAACTATCTTTACAGCTAATTCTTTGCATTATAGTATCCCCTTTTTCTCCTGTTTCCCTAATCTTCCTCCTGTGTCTTTGACTTTTCATATGTGGAAAAACACAGGATAAGCCTAATTTCTTGAGATGGTCATTAGTGCTTCCTATGTTAGGCTGAAGGAATGTGAAGGATGGGGATTACTCCGAAGGGATAATGTGTCTTCCATCAAAAAAAAAAAAAAAAAATACATTTAACACTTGGCAAGCGTTCCATATAATGTCTTTGGCGGTTTGTTGACAAGAATTATAGGGTTTTTCCTCTGTTATACAAGGAAACTTGTTCTTGCTGAAACTGCACATACCAGGTTGGTAAACTCAAGGTTTGAGCAACAGCAGCACTGGGAGCTGAGCCCTGATGCTGCTCGGAAACACAGAACTTTAATTCTACAATATGCTCAAGCAATACTGAAAGTAGAAGCTACAAACTACAGCATTTTTTCTTTTTGTTTTTATTAACAACAAGCCACTTTTTCACTAATCCTTTGCAGCCATAAATGTTTTCCCTCCAGGCAGCCAAACATCACCTGCAAGTTATCCAGTTACCTGTTGGCTAAGTCTACATTTGAAAAGATTTTTGCAAACAAACGTGAACTTTTTGTTTACACAAAATTCAATAAATCCCCTTTACGTAGATGATTGGAGAGAAAACATACAGTAGGATTTACCAAGGTTTTGGAGGAGCTCTGAATATGTTGAAAGCATAAATTGTCTTGTTAAAATAAGCAAGCAAGTCTGGAAGTCGCTTAGCACAAACACCACCAGCCCAAAGTATGGGTATAAGAGTTCTTGAATGGACAATATGTCCAAACTTCTGACGTAAGTTGGGTGTTTCAGTGTTTAGCTCTCATTGACTATATATAAGAACTGGACTGAGTGACCCAATGCCCTCTAGTGTTTCAAATAGGAAGGAACCTCTATCTCCAATAAGCTAAGGGGGATTCAGAAGTTCCTCTCTACTCCCTAACTACTTTCTATTACCTAACTACTAAACAAAAATCTCATCTAGGACTATCCAGGCTAAGTCGTAGCCCTAGTCTAGGACTATGTACTAGTCTAAGACTAGATCGTCCTAGTCTAGGTATAGGACTATCTAGTCCTAGACTAGGACTATCAAGTCTAGGACTATCTAGCACTATCTAGTCCTAGACTACAATATCCAGCCAAGGACTATCTTGGACTATCTAGCCCTAGACTAGGACAATCCAGTCAAGGACTATCTAGCACAAGCTAGTCAAAGACTAACACTATCAAGTCTAGGACTATCTTGGACTATCTAGTCCTAGACTACAACTATCTGGTCTAGGACTTCCTAAACCAGGGATCTCAAACTGGCGGCCCATAAGCCATTTGCGGCCCCCGAGATTATATTTTGTGGCCCCTGCCTTAATATAAAAGTTTAATGTTGGTGCAGCCCATGAGTTTTGTATGAATGGCACTTTTACAGTGGTGTGTGAGGAGCTGACGAACCAACCAATTACGGTGGGGTAAATGGCTCTTGGGGGCGTGACATTGATCGGACTTGAAGCATGAAAACTTTCAGGACAGGAAACTTGACGTCCTGCTCCACATTAATGAGTTCCTTAGTTCTTTTTTGTAAGAAAATGATTATTCGCGAGTAATTTTCTCAACATGTGCAGCCAGTGATGTATGGGGTTCAATTTGTGGCAAAAATATGTTTTTGCGTCCACTATGCCTACTGAACAAGTTTATAGAACATTTATTGGTTCATGTCTATGTACTACTAAGCAATATCTTCTGGGTGCCCACGCTTCTTTGAGGATAGCTTTGTGATGTTTCATCTTGCTTTTTCTTTAAAACTTTGCATTTGCTATTGTCTTTGGATAGGCATCAGAAAAGTCCTTAGCAACAATTGCTAGCGTCGTTAGCGCCTGTCGTTTCACAAGACAGAACATATTGTTTAGTAGTAAAAAGACATGAACAAATGTTCAATAAAATTGTTAACCAGAAACAGATAATGGACCAAAGATATAGACAGTGGACGCAAAAACATATTTTTGGCAAAAATGGAACCCCATATGGCCCAGCCTCAACCAGACTGTCTTCAGTCCCCCCCAAGATAAACTGAGTTTGAGACCCCTGATCTAAACTATGTAGAAGAACTTTGGACATAGCCTTATCTTATTGGAACCAGTGGTTCCTTCCTTTTTGGAACACCAGAAGGCAAAGGGGTCACTCTGTCTAGTGCCCTGGAATTATTTTAAAGCAATTCGGACATTTTTTAACAATCGTAATTATGACATCACAAAAGTTCTGAAGTAAAAACCTAATCAATATGAACACTTCATGAAGTCTATTTATATTTTTCTAGATGAAAAATTGTCAATCTAGTGAGCATTGGTGCACAAAGTTTTGGTACAGAGGGTTTTTTTTTTTGCAAGGACCTCTTGGAAAATTTCTTGGACACTGGATTTTGGAATTGTAGATCTGGACTCCACAAAATGGTAAATTCCCGATATAGTAACCTAGTTGTGAGTAGTGCAGGAATTCAGACAGGCTTTTATTGAGAAACAAACAGAATATACTGTTATTATATTTGTCAGAATAACCCTTCTTGCTCTGCTACCTTTTTAACATGTTCTTAAAATTCCTAATAATTTTTCATGATATTTTTACCTGAATCATACCTGATTGGAAAGAGTGGTAGCCATAGAAATGTTCAGACAAACTTGGACCAATCACTGCTTACTGATGTCATCTGACTACAACATGGTAGCATCCGTATTGTGAAAAACTAGTGACTCTTAATTTAATTTTGTTGGAGCCGAAGATAAGCCATTTTCCACGCGTGTCCAGTTCTCCAATACACTCCATAGTAGCACTCTGAGAAGTGTTCATATGGTTAGACTCATAAAACTTATAGAATCCATGTATGGAGTTTAATTTTGAAAATTTCAAGTAGATTATCTGAAGCCCTTTTCTTTGTTCCTCTTTTTGTCCTAAAACGCTAATCTCTTTGAGTCACCTGCTGTACCACAACTAAATAGATCTCCACATGTATCTCAAACTGCTTCTGGGCTGCCTCACAATCACACAGTATGTGTTTCATGAGGCCATGTTCATTGACTAAAATGACTCAATAAAAGCTGCTTATAGAAATCCCATTGCCTAACTACTACATTGATGTGTTCTTGGGACCTATGATTTCTTTCTTGTGGTTCATCAAGCCTTCCGATAGAATTGTCATCTCTTCGAAGAAACTTGATATCAAATTGTTGAGGATTACACTGATCTTGTAACATACATGTAAGTGTAATTTAATCTAATTTATAGGTCAGTGGTCGGCAACCTTTAACAAAAAAAAAGGTTCATTTGGGCTTGTTTTCTACTGATCAAAACCTAGAAGGAGCTACATAGTCTTACTTTAGTCTCAAAGAAATTTGGATTTTGCCTTTATTACCTTCTTTTTTTTTAAAATAAGAAATATGAATTACGTCTATTTTTTGGCACGAACAAAAGCAAAAATATTAAAAGAGACTAGCATCTCTCAAAATGTGATTTTTTTTTTCTTTTTACATTTGACCGAAACTTAAATAACTTATTTTCAAAATAAAAGATGATTTGTGCCAAACAGGATCATCTCAGTGCAGCTAGTAACCAATGTTGTGCAGTGTAAGACAATATATGCTTTTAACTCATAAAAGATCAAACTTTTTACCAAAATTTTACTTTGCATAAAAAATCTGTTCATTCTGGAGGTAGTGTTGAGCAAACAAGACGTCTTCAGATCAACATGGATGTAAAAACCAACATAGTTTATCATCTATGTGCACCTCAGCCATCAATTTATACATTTCATCTAAATTTAAAAAACTCTAATTAAGTAATCCTTACTTTAAAAATGACTATTATTGTATTTTTCCTAGGCAAGAGAGCCACCATGGAGAGACACACTTGAGTTGTTAGTATGCTGTGAGCTCTGGCTTCTTATTGACTCCCTATTAAGCTGCACGCACGGGTGTGCACGTCATACATGAAAGCCTGTAGAATGCTGTCAAAAACTATGTTCTAATCTTCTAATTTCTAATGAGTAGCACACATTTATCATATAAACAGCACTAATATGTACAAAGTGGATGCATCTCACGACCTCTCCCTTGTGTTGTAAAAGTATTCGCTAAGACCTCTAGCTTGGTGCATGCCCATTGAAAAAAGGTCTGTTGAATAAATGGTGGACCACTCGGTGGTCTGTCACTTTTGTATTTTAATGTCTAAAAACGTCCTTCATAGGTGAACTGGTGACTCTAAATTGTCCCTAGTTGTGAATGCAAGTGTGTATGGGTGTGTGATTGTGACACTGGTGACCTGTCCAGGGTGTAGCCTGCCTTCGCTCAGAAGTGGCCAGGTTAGACTCCAGCAGCTCCGTAACCCCATAAGGGATAAAACGGGTTCAGAAAATGGATGTGGGCCAGCTGTGTGCCCCATACAGGTTTGCCCGTTTTTTGCCCATAGACAGCCCAGATACCCCCGTAAGGGCAGTTGTGATTAAAGACTTATACAGCTGGAAAGTCAGGTTTTTGTCTTCAGTTATTCACAGGTTTCAAACCATCTAAAAGTTATCATTTTAATTGTCACCCTGCAATTTGTATGGACTAAATTGAGAGCACTTTGAGACCATTCCGAGATGAGTTTGAGACACTCTTGTATTCAAGACATCTAAAATGTTTTACATAAATTGCCTCAACTGTCCCAGCCAAGTGAGATGCTCCTGGGGTGCAGGAGGAAAAACAGTAGCCGCAATTACTGTCATTTTTGAGGAATTACATGCAGTGTTTTGCTCTTTCTGCTAAGAGTTAAAGGTGAAACCACTGAATCCGAAACATTTCAACAAACCAACAAAGCTTCAAGTTTAATTTTGGTCAACTTCTTTCCAATACGGTGAAAACTGAGGAGGCATCCTGGAGGATCCATTAAGCCTTTTTAATGAACCAACCTCTCTGAACCACTACCTTTGGCAAGAAATTGCTTTTTCCATTTTCTCCCCGAGTCTCTCCATGCAAAACTGCACTCCTGAGCCAGCATCTCCCCCTGGCAAATGCTCAGAAACAGACAGATGATATAGTTGTCTATGGAGTGAACTCCAATTGAAAGATATTCAAATCAAGTTTTTAAAAAAATGTCTCATCTGATTGCACAAAGGATTTTTATAATACATCTGTGATAGATAGCATCTTTACAAGCATGACAACCACAACTACTGTTCCAACTGAAACAAAGGCCACGAGACAAACGATACTGTCATGCAAGTGCAATGGAAAATTCTTTCTTGGCGCAAGACAGCAGGCGCAAAAAAGTGGAGAAAGATGAGTTTACTTACGGGTCTGACCAATATTTAGGAATACATTAAATATTTCAAGATACGGATGTTTTAATAAACGCATAGGGCAATGATCACAGCCACAGACTCCTTGTAATGGCGTCACTTTTTCTTGGGTGTACTTGCAAAAACTTTCATTGCAGAAAGTTATCAACTGTGTAAAGCCTGAGAATCCTCCTAGGACTCAACACTCAACCTTTGGTTCCCAATGTGAAGTTTGCAGCTGTGTATTCACATGATGTGTAGGAGGTGTAAGGATTGCAGCTAATGAAAGCAACCGGGTCATATTTATTTCTGCAGAAGTGTCACTGTGTTATAAAACTGTCGAACAGAAATGGGGGTCATTTTTAAAAACGTGCGGTCTATTGTTTTTCCTTCGAGAAAGTCTTAAAAAAAAACAAGCCAAATCCAAGATAAATGTGCTGAGCAAGAATAACAACGAAAGGAACATGGAAGCCATAAATCAGCAATGAAATGTGGATAAAATCCACATGAGATCCACAAACAGGTCAACAACACCAACTCTTCATGGTGGTTGTAAAAAAAAAAAAAAAAAAATCCCAGAACTGCCCATTTAAAATTCATGGAGGAAAAAAAAGTTCTGGTACACGACTTCAAGGTGTCGGAATATCCGCCTCACACTGGCTCCCCATTGGGCTGAGATTCTGTTAGAGCGAGGAGGGAAAACATACATGGACCCTGAGGCAGGACACTTCAAAGTTTTTCCTTGAGGCCTGAGTGGTCCTCACACCCATCATGAAACCCAAGTCAAACTGCCTTCCTGGTCACCGATCGCCCCCCTTCAAGTCTGTGAGAAACACATGAATCCCATTACCGTTTTACTGTCTCAGCACACCGTTAAAGTCGAACCTTGTTGCCTCTCGCCTTCTAAGAAAGCCTCACATTATATTTCGGTGTATTTCTTCACGGAATATGAAAGAAATGAACTCGCAGATGACCCGTTAAACGTGAAGGAATGCTGGGTATAAAGTCTCCAAAGCAACTTCCTGGCTCTGTCTTTGCAAAGGTTAAATAGCTGACTAAGGAGTCTTTACAGCTGGCATTTGTAAACCCAGCGTGTCTCACCGGCTTTCCATTAATGTGAGGTGGAATAATTAATACGAGTCTGGAAGACATTCCTTTTGCTAAAGGCAACATTTTGGCTTTAAGCCCAAACTAACAGGCAAAAAAAAAAAAAAAACAGGACACACTGTGAGCCAAAGCGAGCCTCCAGATGGGGTTGGGCAACAAAAGAGGTGAAGCATTTGAGAGAAACATTTGGACAAATCTATCTGCGTCTCACATCTATGTTATTGCATTGATTACTCACCACTTTCGCTCTTTTCAATGACGTCCACGACTTCTCCTGCTTGCAGGCTGATTTCTGCAGGCTCTTGTTTCTCGTAATTAGCCACCACCACATACTGTTCAAGGAGCATAGGATCCGACGCATCCAGACCTGGAGTTGATGGAAAAAAACATGCTGTCAGCCAGCTGCCAGCCATAGGTCCACGAGAACGACTGTTGGGCACCCGCTGTGCCATAGGCCACTTTGTGTGTCGAGCTCAGCCAATAGCAATATTCACAGGGTTCAGTGCATCTTCCCCAGAGTCTAGCCATATAGATGCAACAGATGCCTTAAAGATGCAGGAAGTTTAGTCAAAGAGAAGAAATCCAAAAGTAAAGCCCATCCTGCTTCACTCAAGTGGTTTCATCCTGAAACTTTTCAAGTAAGCGAGCGCAGAAAGTTTAAAGCAGTTGTGCAGAGATTGCAGAGTGAGCTAAGGCCAGCTGAGGGCAGGACAGTAGAGCCAGAGAAAGAAATAGTTTCCCTCGGAAAATAAACCATCTACTAAAAAGGCTCCTGCTCCTCAGCTGGGGTTGGAGCTGGAGGAAGAGTAGGGGGGTTGTGTACGCCAATCATAAGAGTCGGCACTGGGGACCTTAAATAGAACCAGATGAAGGGGCTGGAGCTGAGCTCAGAGGGATGGCCCTCTGTCTCTGTGAAACACTAGAGCTCTGACTACAGCATGCAGGCCAGCCAATGAAACCCTTCCTCCTTCTGCCTTCAGAGTTAACCATATAAGCATCAGCAGTGACTTACTTCTTCATGTGGTTCAAACCTGCATCGCTAACTTTATTCTAGAATTTAACACAAGCAGCAGTGACCTCTTAATAAAACACCTTGTTGTATGTGAGTTATTTATTCTAAACATTCACATTTTTTATAGTTTCAACAACTAATCATTGCAGAAATTTTGGCAAAAAAATCCTCAAAACAAGCCTATCTGATTGCAGCAAGGCGGATCTAACCAATGTCAGCTGGGATTCAGCCTCTAACCAGCTGATGCTCGGATCTCACATTAACAAGAGGCCCGGCTGATCGTCGGGTTCAAAGCTCCAAACACAGAGAGCTACTGTACGCACACTGCAGTGTATGTACTGCTGCAGCAGATACCGCTCTGTGGAATAACAGGCTAAGATAACATATCATACACAGCGCAACAAACACAGATTAGGTAGGGGGGGGAATAGATTCTGCAATATATCGCGATATTTCATTTGGCGATAATTGTATCGATTTAAAATATTGACAAGGCAATATTTGGTTAATTATTTATGAGCAACCATATCTCAGGGTCTTATTTTTGTTTTCCACTTTATTTCTTCCATCTTACTTTTGGAACCTTTTCGGTTAAGACACATTCATTTTTTTTTTTCGTTACATTGAAAAATATTTTGTTGTGGAAATCAGACAACATTGCTGTTCCCTTTTAATAATAAATATGATAACACTTTATAATAAGATTCCTTAACAAGCTTTATTAACACATTAACAAACATTATTAATGTGTTTATAGGGTCTTAGTAACACATTTATTAGCCAAATAAAGTTTATTGACATGCTTGATTCATTAACATCTAAAATGAGACAATTTTCTACAAAGCTCATATTAATAAACTTACTTACTGCTTACAAGGTTAACAAATGTATTCAATGTATTTTTGTCAACAGTATCTGAAGTGTTTTGCAGCATCTCATTTAAAGGGTCACCAAAATATTTCCTTATTTGCCAAAAGAAAAGCAGCATGAATTTGTGGGAAAAAGCAGCTTATATATGAGATACAGCTGCAGTGCTTGGTGTTGTGATCTTTAAATAAAATTCTTTTTTTACAATTTTATTAACGTGAAATGTGTATTAGTATTAAGGCAACTCTAAAGAAAATTGTGAAAAATTTCTCTGGTACATTTTTGGGATGTTTTGTGATGCATATCGAATCATGTGACATGTATCGCAATTTATATCGTATCGCCAGACTCTTACCAATACACAACCCTATTAAAGACCCACTCCAATGAAAATGGTGTTTTAACTTGTTTTGTGACACTTTCTACTGATAGAGAACAAATATGAAGAAAATTAAGATAAAAATGGCGTTTATGAGTATTTCTTGATAAATCGTAATCAGGAGCTGATAAAAAGGTGCTGTTTGAAAAAGCTTGTATTAATGCATCCACTTGCACAGAAATAGATCAGTACATCTTTGTTTTCCTGGTTTGAGCTGCCATCTGGCTCTAAACTGTATAGCTTGATAGCGCTGATATTGCTCGTCTTTTTTGTTGCTCAGTTAATGTTAGTTTGTGTAACCAAAGTGATGATGGGAAGTAAGGGCAGGCTCACTCTGCCCAAAACAGAGGGAGTTTCGGATAAACTATGGCCTTGATTTTAGATAAAAACGCCATAATCATAAATAAAAAAACACTTTCACAATTGATCAAAAGATGATTGAAGTGGGACTTTAAATATATGCATTTTTGACTATTCGGTATTTATTTTGGACTATGTTAAAAAACAAAAGCAATTCAAGTTTGAAAATGTGCCACAAACACCTTCTGCATAGAGTGATTATTTTATTTTGAAAACTAAAATAAATCTATTTCAACGCAATTCATGGGAGGTTTGGAGCTCACATAAGGAGTGTCAGAGATGATCTGATTAATCCGCTGAGATGAGCTGGAGAAATACTCCAAACAACATGTTCGACTTTCTCTAAATCTGGAAAATATTTTGCCTTCGATTCGAAAAAATCCATCTGAAATGTCAAGCAGCTAATAAGTCACAGAGATAACCTCAGAGCTCGGAGCACGCCACACGCTGAAGCTGCCAGAGGCTCTCGCTACATTACTGCGGTTGAGCTGTGGCTGAGCTGTGGTTTATGAGGACTTATTTAGGCAAGATGTTTTGTCAAGCTGCACATCTGGGTACGGAAATAATGGAAAGACAACTATTTACACTCTGCCTTGTGATTTTCCTATAAAGCTTACAACAGCAAAATCTATATTTAAAGCAAAAATTTAATAATTTATATTGACAGCATCAGCAGCTTTATGATTGAGTGACTCGTAACAGATGAATTCATTCTCAATTGTGACATGACTCACTCTGTCCCCGCTTATTTTCCTAAAGAAATGAGGTAATTTAGAAAGTTTCCACATTTCAGAACATCTTTACTTTCCCCTAAGTACCGCTTTGCCTCGATTTTCAGATTTATTAGCATGTTGTGCCTATAAAAACGTAATTCTCTTTTCATGAAAGGTAGTTTTCCACAACAAGAATCTTTTGGATTTCAAACACGGCCACCAAGTTAGGTTTGCTTATTCATCAACAGACAGAAGTAGAAAGCATACATATGAAATAATGATCGAAACTGTGGAGACATTATAGGATTTTATGCGAAAGGGGCTTCATAAAATATACGAGCAGCTGCATGTTTGAGAGTTAAGGCTTTGTCAGCAAACTCAACAGGCTTGGAAAACAAAAGATAATATTTCAGTTTCGTTCAGGAAATGAAATGTTTTCAAACAGCAGGAATGCGGAGTCTGAACAAAGACAAGACCGGCCAGAAAAAAAACTAAGGTGAAACAGCCTTAGAGAGGGTGAAAATTAGATTTCCAGGAGAGGTGAATGCAAAATTTCAAAGTGCAAAGATTTTTCAACAGATTCCGCATGAATGAACGTCACCAAGCAAGTAGTTTAGTTGGAGCTAAGGCCGCCGTCTCTGTTTGAGTCATCCACGTGCTTCCTGCTTCCACCCCTGCACTCCTACACATCCAAACCCCATCCTGCCCCACCCACACCGACTCGTCACCAACTCCAATGACAGTTGGAAACTTGCAATAAATCCTCGGAGGAAAAAAGAAAACCAATTCGCCTATTTCAAGGATTTTTATTTTTTCTTGGACAGCTACTACTTTTAGAATTTAGCGCCACAATTTGAGCCCTGCAAGGACTGGGGTGAGTGTGGAGGGGTTAAAATGTTGCACAATGTACACAATGTCTTTTATTGGCTCATCGGCAGCAGATGTGCAGCTGGATTAGAAAGGGAACTGCTGTTTAGTGTTGTACAGATGTACTCATGTCACTGAATCAGTATGTGGCGCTGAGGGAGACGGAAAAGACCACAAGAAAAGGAAAAATAAACATCTGCCACCCCCATAACTACCCTTATACTCAGAAAGTTTGAAAAAAGGAGCATTTCTTCACATAATCTGCTTGTTATGACATATAATTAACATAATAAATGCATAAATCTAAAGCTGTATTCAATGGGCATTAAAAGTCAAACTTACATGTTGGGTCTAATACTTAATCCTTTTTTTATCATCATTGCAACATTTTTATAGATTTTATTTGTACAAAACGCAATATTAAAAGCAGAACTCGGTGCAACTTCTTTGTACTTTTGGAAGTTAGTTGGTTAAAAGTAAGAAATTCTATATATTTACTGTAATAAAATGATTAACAAAGATTTTTGCCTTTCAACACTAAAATGAGTAGTATTTTTTCAATATTTGAATCTTTCTAAGTAATAGAAATAAAAAAATAAAAAAAATGAAATAGTAATTTTTGAGCAATTTGTCCATCTTTTTTTTAAATTTGCTTAATCATTTTTAGCAAGAGTGTCAGACTGCGGCTTTAAAGGCCAACATCCTGCTGATTTTTAACATCTGCTAACTACGTGAATCAGTTATGTTTGGCCTATAAGGACCTTTAATAGCAGGCTAGCTGGGAAACACAGGCTTAGAGTTTGACACATGTGCCTCAAAGGGTCAAAGAGTTGCTGGAGCCTATCCTAGCCGCTGTTGTGCCAAAGCAGGGTACACCCTGGATGGTTTGCCAATCCATCGGGCGGAAATCAATTAAACAAATGTAACAAATTAAGTGTAAACCTGTAAAAAAATATTTATCTATTTCTGTAGTTACAGTATTTGCCAGCCACTCTTATCTGTGAACTATCACACACAAAACTGCACATTTAGAACATTTTTGTTTAAGAAAATGTGTTTTTCAGGATGCCTGAAAATCCTTTCACGTGAGTCTCAAAATACCTCTCGGCTCATTCATCCAGGCAAACCTGAGTAAGGTTCATGGCCCGTCCTGCTTTCAGAAATTTCCACTATCAACACAAGGGTTGGGGCATTGCTCATTCATACATCCTTCCACACCCAAGCTTTTACCTTTTACAGCTGAAGGTTTTTGGCATGTGTCAACTTTTTATTGTGGGCTAGACCCAGCAGAAAAACAGACCCAAATGGATTAGTCTAACAAAGGCTAAGCCTGGATTTTTAATAAAAAATTTCATAAAACTAATTGAGCTCTTTTTTTTACAGTTAGTTTTGACAAATTATTTTCTAATTCATAGATGATTTTGATATATTCCCTATGAATAAAGTTTTTGTCCACCGAAATATGCTTTTACCAGAGGACCATAAAAAATGTTTTCAGTGTGTAACGTAAGACGAATAAAACATGTTTCTCCTAATACTTTTACAGTAATTCTTCATGTATTTTCACTCACCAACATCGTTCAACGATGCCTCTGTAAATGCAAAGATCAGCTCTGTTAAGTTTTCCTTAATTTCATCTAGAACTCATTAAAAGGTCATTTTGGAACAGAATAATGATTCATCAATTCTAGCCAACAGACGGTAAGATCCTTCTGAGAAAAATGCTGCTTTCATGTCATGTTTTTTGAACATTTCACCTTCAGTCATCTGGAAATTGTACACAAGTATGAGCCAGATTTGTCAAGGTCGGCAATTATTTTGGTGATTTCTTGATGGATTTCTTTTTAATTGCCCTATGATGTAATGTAGCTCTGATGTTTAAAGGTGTGACTTCTGTCAGATACTTCTGTTGCCAAATATCATCACATGGATTTATTCAGGCTTTGCAAAACTAAAGCTAACTTACTTTACACAAACGGAATTCAAAGAAATGTTAGTGTAGCAATTTTGAGCTGCAGATTTTTTTATCCTATGCATAAAAGATAAAACATATACACATTAGTTAATTAAATGCAAAAGCATATATTATTATTTTGCAACACAGTATTTAGAAAATGGACAGCTGCATTGAAATAAATGGAAAGTGAGTGTTTTGTGAATTGACTTTGCTTTAGCTACTCTAAAATTTAAAAGTAGTCTCAGTAATAGAGCAAAAACATTGACTCTTGACCTATTAGGTAATAATAAATGACGAAAGTTGTCATATTTAACATTTTATAAAGAATTAACAATTGGCTAATACAATTTTTAAAGAGATTTTGAGTCTCATTTTGCAATCTTTGCCAACCCAAAAACATCTTAATTCCAAACATCCTGTGACTTATGAATAGACTGACATACCAGCTTCACAAAAACAGCCACATGAAGGGCAGGAACCAAATCTCGTGCTGGACTGTAAACTTCCAGCAGGCCCACAGAGATCTGCAGGTCAAACAAAAACTGCTGGCGTGCACGCACTGACGCACTGCTTCAGCCTTCCAACAGACACCATTTCCACTTGCCACGTAAACCTCCACTTCTCTCTCCAGCTGTTTTTCACATGCACTACTGCCCTGATTGATTTTCAGCTCCTCTGCTCTTCTACTCTATTTCCAAAACGCATCCAACTCTGTTCGAAAATGAAGACGAGCAGCAACATTTTGGTGAGACAGCACCTTGCATTTCTTTACCAGTTACTATCCAGATGACAGTTTTGCCAACAAGTGGAGCATCTGACACGGAGCACTTTATTATATGCTTGATATAACACCTCTACGAGGAGCTCACAGGATGTAGGCGCAGATTCACCACATGGGACTCAGCTGTGAGTCATAAACGATAAAAAAGATCGTTTAAAATCTTAGCAATGTTGTTTGGCAGAGGAAGTTGCCGGTTATATAACACAACTCCCCTTTGATTACATCTCTTATTTTTTTTTTGCATTTCACCACCTACTTTCAGAACCTATTAAAAGATAAATGACCACAGCTTTTAGGAAACAGAAAACGGCAAAAATTTGATTGAAAAATAAAAGCAATGTGATCAGCTGCAAGTGACAAAAACTGCAAAGATTTCCTCCACTTGCCAGGTAGACACTAAACCCTTTAACCACATGCAGCTCTGTGGTAGAAGACTGCATTCTCCTCTTTTAGGACAGAAGTGCAAAAGGTCTTAAGGGAAACTGGTAGCATATAATTATGAACCCCAGAAGCTACGATTAGAGAGCAAAATTTACTCCGGTCTCATCTGCTGTCCTGCTTTAAAGCAGGAATATAACCGCTAATGTCCGTCATGGGGATCTTGGTGAAAGTTTCTGGATAAAGTATGAGGTGCTTTCACAGATTTTACAACATATGGCTTTTTATTATCATCTGCACAAAGAATAATTGTTGTGAAATAAAAAAAAAATTGAATGGATGATCAGACATCTAATATGAAACAAAATTAGACCGAAACTGCTAAATGTCTAGAAGAAAACGACAGAGTGCGAGCTATTCAGCACAGACACAGCCAAGACAAGGCAATCTTTTCCATTTCACCATGAGGCTGGAATTCGCTGTTACTTAAAGCCTCCACACCATGAAAAAAGGCTCAAAGAAACAACCCCGGGGGTCCTATTTCTTTCCTGTGCCAACTCCTGCTTCATTTCCCCCCCCCTGAGGATCCCCTGGTCCAGCTGTGACATGCTGTGGCAGACTGTAGGAAGCACAGGCGGATATCACAGGGGAGTTTGAACCCCTCCAGCTTTGGAAAAAACAGATATAACCTCTAATATTGTATGGCGCAACGATAGTAATATATTAAAGTGGGTGTGGACAATGCAAAAGTAGATAATCAGTTAAGTTCTGATTTGAAGCCCATTTGACTACAAAGTAACCAAAATCAGGTAAGGTTCACAATGCAGCCACAATAGGGTTGATTTTGCAAGCCCCTCCTCATTCATTTAACATAAAGACATTCTAAAAATGTTTTGTAATATCTGTAGAAGCTGGTGTCAACAACTTTTTGTGAACCCTTTTATGGCATTTGTCACTGAATAAGATTTGACCTCGAACAAAAAAAATGCGAAATATTTTTTTAAATAAAATTGGATATAAATTAAGGGGTTAATATCAACTTTAATAGATTTAAATATCTCTGGAATTATATATGAACTGTGCTTGTATATATATATATATATATATATGGTGTATTTTGATTGATATATGACACTGAGTCCTTAGAAATAAAAAGTATTTTAGCGTGTGAGACAATAACCAAGCTAGTTAGTTCTGCCGATTTGGAAAATGTCAGTTTTCAATGACATCATATCCTGCAAAGATGCCAAAAAATGTGCCATAAAATGTAATGGGAGGACCCCAATAAGCACTTCCTGTGAGTTCTTCAACACCCCCACCCACCCATTCTTACCCATGGAAAGGAGAACAGAGCTACAGACTTTGCATCTGATTGCAGCATGTAGTTTAGTAATGCAAGTAGGCATTCTGAAATTGCAAACACGTAAGTCAGCTCGCATGCAAATACTAAAACTGCACAGCTGTTGACTAAATCTGCCTCTTACTTCTGCTGCTACACTCACATTTACAGGCGGAGCTGTGCCACTCTGTCTTCCTCACATACTCCAAGTCATGAGAAAACATAAATGTTTGTCTAGAGGAACTTTTTGACCTGATAATACAACAAAACTCCACAGATAGTTCTAGATATCATACATTATTCTTAACTTCAAAGAATAGATTAAAACAGACCTATAGAATAAATAAATGCCTTATTTTTGGGATAAAATACAGTTAATCTGATGGAAATGTTCATGATTATTTAGAAATCAACTTCTGATGTGATGGTTTGTCGTTGTGTGTATCTGGAAAATGTAAATGAGATCATTATCCCACAATAAGGTGGCGTTAGAAAGGGTGGTTTCTGGGGTTACAATGATCATCTTACCTGATTTCCGTTTGCCAGAACTCCCGCAGTCTCTGCAAAAGAAGAAGCAGCAGAGTAGCATGATCAGTGTCAGTTTATGCACCAAGTCATTGACGAAACTCCATCAATCCTCTCAAGCGGCTACAAGCTAAATGTCCATCTGAGGACATCCAAGTGCAGCTGGCACACGACCACCAGCCAAACCCTCGCTGAGAATGCACACAGAACTTGACCCACAAGCAGAGGGAGGGGAGCAGGGTGGGACACTTCTGAGTACTGCTGAAAGTTTGTCAGAAACACAAGGAAAAGCACCACTTCTTTACAGCCAATATATCTGGATATTTGGTCTAATGGTGATGGAGCCGCCTCTGTTTAACAGAACAGCATTTATTTAGTTGACAACAGTATCATATCAGCCAGCTAAGTCCCATTCATGATTACATGTCAAAGGCGCCTTTCTTAAGTCCGGCCTGTGAGAGAGCTATGAAAAGAAGACTGTTAACAAGTCGAGTCTCAGAGCAGAAACCTTTAGCACACTGCGCTCTCCCAGGAGTGAAATGATCCTCAAATAATCCTTTTTTTCTCCATCCTTCTATTAACATTGTTCAAGTATTTGGGGGGATTTTGCACATTAATATTTATTCTAATTTATCTTAAAGACCTACCTCAATGAAAATTGTGTTTTTAGTGTTTTTGATTTGTTCTTGAAACATTTCTTTTAAAAAAATGTAATCTTAAAATTGCATTTCTGAGTAAATATGAAATCTAATCATTGTGTATCAGGAGCCGTCGAAAAAATACAGTTGGAAAAAGGTTCATCCACTTGCAGACAAATAGATCCATGGACGTCTTTGTTTTCCTCTACTGAGCTCAAAGCTGTTCGGTTGGAAAAACTCAGATGTTGCTCGTCATTTTCGTTGAACTGGTAATGTTAGTTTGGGATTGTGAGGGGCTGTAAGCTGAAAATCAAGGTATGATGGGAAATGAGGGATGCCTCACTCCACGGTAACATTTCCACCCACAAACTAAAGACAAATTTCTGCTAGGGGTGGTTGAATTGATGTGAGTATTAGTACTAGCGAGGTCAGGTGAGATCGATATTTAGTCGCAGTTTTTCCTCAATACTATCTGTCTGCAGTGTTGCCAGATTGGACAAATAAGCAGCCCGATTTAAGTAAATACCCACCCAATTTGTGCAGGAAACTGCCCAATCTGGCAACATTGTCTGTCTGTGTAAACAGAGCACCTCTCTCTCTCTCTCTCGCTACAGCTCACAACTTACCTCACCTCCACCTGCTTTATCAGAGAGTACAGTCATCAAAGAGACATATATTCGCACCAATGACAGGATTTTTTATTGTGTTGTTTGTATCTTTATGGTTATTACATTGCTTTTGTTAGATTTTTTTTTACCAAGCAACTGCCTTTATTTGCTTCTTTGAATATGTTTGTGGTGTTGTTATTCTTACATCTTTGCTAATTTTTTGCATTCTTTTAAATTTTGCACTAGTTACTGTTTTCGTGTTGTTATTATTGCATTATGCCATTATTAATACACAGTACTTTTTTGAGGAACGTTCAGTTCAGATTGTTGTAATTACTTAATATGCATTTTTATTTGCCAAAAGTCTCAATCTTGTATTTTGTTGTACATTTAATTAACAAAAAAATATATATATATATTTGAAGTTATTCTATAATCAAACATTTCAAGAAAAAAGTATCTGTATCAGTATCCATATTGGCAATCCTTGCCCTGTAATTGCTTGGAATCAGATTGATTCCCGAATTCCCAGTAGTGCCTATCCCTAATTTCTGCTGAACCCCTGCCGCTCTGCAGAAACTATGTCCTAGAGAACGACAGAGGTTTTTTGGTAAACGGCAATATCATAATTAAAAGACCACTGGGAACGCTTTTACAACAGATGATTGGAGTGGGACTTTAAAACGCTAGTTTTGCTCAATTTACTCAATTAAGTGTCAAAAACAAACAAAACAAAAATACAGAGCTTAAAGAATAAGGACTTTTCTCATTTTTGATCAATTTTTCTCATGCATAAACTTATTAGGAAAGAGAAAAGCATAAATATTTTCGATCACAAGGCCGTTTTTTGAACCGCTTGTCCTCTTTCAGTTAACAGAGAAGTAGAAAGAGGTTGGGGAGAAGCTGAGATTTGACACAGATGGGAACAGACACCTGGCTCTCCGCAGCAGCCAACAGCAGGACAGGAGCCATGGTCAGTCATGGACATGAGTCACGCTTGGATAAACATTTTCCAACATTTGCCAGCTAACAGCCTGTTCAGCAACTCCGGTTAACAAGAAAAACACCGATAACAATCTTGCAATTGCAAACAGAGTTTTTTAGAACAAAGATGCAGATTTTACATTTGGCTTGGATTTCAGAGGATTACAATAAAAAAAAAACAAAAAAAAGTATGAGCTCACTCTCAGAGCCCCTTGCAGGAATAGTGGCTGCAAAAAACACACTAAATTTAGGTCCTCACATATGGTTGAATGCTACGAAAGAAGGAATAGACTTCAGAATCTACACATAGACCATCTGAAAAAAGTCAAATCTGCTACAATATTTAACAGTTTACTGTTCACAGCGTGTCGCCTTTGCAGTAACGGACTCAAACGATGAATGATGTGTTTGTTTGGCCGAAACCTGGCTGGGTGGAGAAGTAACCGAGCCTTGGAGAGAAGTGACGGGGATAAAGTGAATGCTTGACCTGCCCTGCTTCCTCGTGAGCCTCGGCTCAGAGGAGGGGTTATATTCCTCCCAGGAGATGAGTCTGCGCACAGCTCTGACTTTGTGAAGTTACCTCTTATCGCCAGTAAAATCTAACCGTTGAAGGAACAAGAAAATATGCCCAAAAGTGTTAAATATTTGTGACATTACAGCAATGTTTCAGAGATTAGCCAGGGAGGCTAAATGATTTCATTCAAATGAACAAACTTTGGATTTCTATCAGGAGATTCACAGAATAAAATGTATTAGTAATACTGCAAACTTAAGTGAGAGTGATCATCTGTTTGCTCCGGCTCAATCTTTAGGTGGACCTATTAGGAGAGGAATGTGAGATATTAGCCTTCTCACATTTTTTGGGCCCAAAAAGAGGAGCTCAGTATCTGCCCTGCTTCGTGTCTACATTACCCAGACTCCCCTGAGTGACCTGGAGTTAACCCCTGCAGGACTAGCCTCCAGCTCCGCGGTCAAAAGGGTTGACAGCATTTCTCAGCCAATCGCTTTAACAAACCAGAAAACTGACGTGCGCATAGACAGGCTGCAAAAAAAAGGAAGGTTTTATTTGAAAGTAAAAACATACACAGTCAAATCACGCAAGCCCACATCTGCAACCAAACCTGGCGGTGGTTTCAGACTGACGTCAGCATCAAAGTATGTTTATTTAACAATGCTAAGTCACGAATATGTTTTATTGTGCTCTTGCAATTATAATAAAATAAGCTCCAGCCTGTAAAGAGCATTCACAGAATTTTCAGAGAACAGAGCATCACTTTTTAGGTTCATCTTACAAAACACTAATGGGTTTGTTAACATTTATGCCCTTTTAGAGACAAAAAAAAATCAAAAAAGATACATTTTTGTAGTTAATTTGCATTTTAATTAAAGTTATGATTGGAGTTTAAGGTATATTTAAGGTAAAGTCAAATTTAAAGGTAGTTAATAATCGTGTACATGCATAAAACTTGATTTAAAAAACTGAATAGATTTTTAACTAATTGATTTTTATGATTAATTTTGGAGAAATGTGTCTTAGAATATTTTTTAACAGATAAGAAAGAAAAAATAAATAAAATGTTTCTATTCTTTCTTTCTTTACATAAGTAACCATTATTTAATGATTTGCTGTTTTTCTTACGTTCATGTGTGTTTTCTGAGTTGGACAGTCACTTTTCCAATCCATCTATGCAGCAATTCTCTAAATTTGTATTTTTCCCTGAGGGACATGAACCAGTCAGTGCAAATGACACTAAAATGAGTACAAAAGCCACCGTTTTGAAATAAAAAACTCCCAAATTATCTATTTTAAAGTATAAATATATACATTTTCTATCAAAATAAAGTCATGCTTTTGTGCAGATTCTATGTTATCTCTTTCTCCTATTGGGCGGATTACCAAAATAGTCCAGCATCTGCTACCGGTCCATCAAACTTTAGAACTCTTTGTGGCCCACCAATCAAAAAGTTCCCTTGGTCTCAACCCCACTGAAAGTATCTGCATTGTACTATTAAGCAGTGAGCTGTGCATTTTACATAACTGTGCTAAAACTCTGAGCAGGATGCAGTTTTCACATAAATTCTTGCACAATGTGAAGGGGATTATGAAACTAACCAAATCTAAGCTAACAAAGAGAATCTCACCCTCTTTTTTTCTTAATTATTTAGCTTTCCTACTAACACGACTTTATTAAAACCAGTTTAATAGTTTATTTTATGTTAGATTTCAAAAACGTGTTCAAAAAAACTCTCACTTGCTAAAGTTATTCTTTTTGAAATTGAGTTTGACTGAAGCAAAGCATTGCATTCGATTATTTTTTCCTCAAAAGTTATTTTTCAAGCAATGTCATTAAATTAAAGTCACATGGTGAATTGTGTACTCAACTGCTAACACTAAAAGTAAAACATCAAAACACTAAACACAAATATTCTGTCTAAGCCAAATATTTAAAATAAAATATAATATTTGACTCAAATAGTTAGAAATATATATTATTTAAAAATTATGAACAATCTAGTAACTTTTTTGTGTTTTTTTATCCCTGAACAACACTTCTATGTTAAGTTTTTTGTTACCATCATCAATTTTAAGAACCTATTGAAAGGCTCCCTCTAGTGGCAGATCGGTTTTATATCTGTATTTACACATTCTTCTAAAAGTCAGTGCAGTGGCGACTCTTCAACATTAGATGTCAGGATGTCAGGGCTTCAGTCAACAATAGCTGAAGTCTTAAGGCTGTGGGGATTCACTGAGTTGCATAAATGTTACCCAGATCCTTCTGGATTAAAGCATGATCATCTTAAAAAAGCAGCTTTTACAACCCCAGACTTTCTTCATGTGCTTTAGAGGCACTATCTTTATTTTGACATGGTCCAGACACGGCATTAGTGAGGGCTTTGTGTGGTTGACTATCTTACTTCAAGCCAACTGGACAGTCTCTGAAACCATAGAAGGCTTTCTCTTTGAAGTGGGATTAACAAGCAGGGGTCCTGCAAGTTGGAGGCCCCATGAAGAAAGATTTTAAGAAGCTTCCCTCTTCCAAATGAAAAGAAGAGGTGATCTCACGTATGAAACAGAACATAAATCTAAAGGAGAATGCAACATCTGAACAAAAAGTAACCATTGAAAAAGGCTGTCCTGTAATTATTGCAATTACACCCACTCCAACTTTGAACATGAAAAATGACTAGATAGAGTCTTATCTGCCCTCAAGAATGGAACTCCCCCACATGTCATCCATTCTGCCGCCATTTGTCATTTCCCTGTCATGGTAATTAATCAGATGAGCTGCGTCTCAATCAGAGGCAATAAGTCATCTCAGACAGCTCAGTCTGTGGATCAGAACAGGTCAACAACAACAAAAGGTCCCAGGTGCCGAGCCGAGCAAACTCACTGTGTTTACAACCCACCAGAGGGCAATATTTGGAATTGCACAGCTTATAAGACGGAAAGCGCTGCAGCTTCTAGAAAACAGTTCCAGATACTCACTCTGTGGGAGGGTTTAGATCCTCTGACTTTGTTTCAAAGAACTGAAGAACCTCCTCACTTTGGGAAATGTGGGAGGGGAGCTTCATCAGAGCCTGCGGTAGAGAAAAGGAGTGAAAAAGCTGCAGCGCTTTAAAAACATGTTTTTGCTTCGTTGGGACTGCGTAGCCAGTTTATTATATTTTGCAAGTGAGTCAGATCAGAGGACCAGGAGGAGATGTGGAGGGCGTGGAGGGGAAGGAAGAAGGCCCAGGGAGAGGGTTAAAACAAAGGAAAACACACAGCGGTGATATGGATGAAGCAAGACTTTTAAACGCTCAAATGCAAACGGGAAAAAAAATCCTCACCACACCTGCCCCAAATTCCTCTCTCTGTCCTAATGATCTGCTCTCACGTGCTCCCGTTAACTGCTGATTCATTCTTCCCCCCATGTGCCCCCATTTCCTTTATAAACTGCTTATTTATCTTGGTGGTAGAAAATAGCCGGTCGTGACAGAGCACTCGCTTTTTCTGCAACAGGCTGGCGGGACAGATAAAAAGTTGAGGCCTGTCTTGAAAAATACTGTGGCAGGTCAAGTGGGGGCGCTCTTTAAATCACAATGAAATATGAGAGGTTTGTCCTGAGCGTGACCGCACGCAGACTAAATGACATAAATAAAGGGGGTGACGTTTGGCTCTCACGTTGCAGTAATTATCCAGGTGCCTCAGTCTTCTGACAGCAACATCTCGGATGTGACTGCGGCGAAACAAGACTTTCCCTAAAATAAAGACAAAACAGAAAAAAAGGTTAAAACCAAACTTTTTTTATATTTAGAATGTCATAATGAGAGTTGAGTTCAGCTCTGCTAGATGTACATGAGTATAAATTTTAAGATTTTAAGACCCACTCCAATAAATATGGTGTTTTGGGGGCTTTTAACATCTTCTTGTAGCATTTTTCTCATGATACGAGACACAAATAAAAGAATTCAAAATTAGATAGAAAAATCCAAACATAGTGACGCCATGTTTGGAGTCGTCTTCCTCATGGAACAGCGCCCCTGTCCCCATAAAACTGTGTTTCGGGATAAAAACCCATCATTTGAAAAAGCTCAAAACTGGATGGCTCGATATTGCTTGCTTGAGGTTGTGACGGACTGTAAGCTATTGGGAGAGAGCAAAAGATGATGGGATATCAGCTGAGGCTTACTTCCGCTCCAACAGTCCCTCCCACAACACATTTCTAAGGAACTGTCAATCCTCTGCAGAAAATATCTCTTAAAAAATGATAAACACTTTTTGATTTTTAGCAAAAAAAAAAAAAACTGGCATATTCATAATTAAAAGATATCTCTGAACACATTTACAGTACAGTTCCAAGAGAAAGTATGTGAACCCTTTGGGACTACCTCAATTTATGTATGAAATGGACACATGATGTGTGTGTGTTTTTTATTTTAATCTCAATCAAAATCACGAGTGAGAAAAACAATAAATCACACCAAAATATGTTTTCATGTTTTTATTGACATAATCATATGTCCAGTTTATGCATAAAAACCAAGTGATTTTAAAAGGATCACATATTTTCTCCTACAATTGTAGATAGAAAAATAGTTGGAGTGGGACTTTAAATTTTATTAAGTCAGAAAAAGATAGAACGACTCCTCCAGGTTAGGAGGGAGTCACTTACCAAGGTACACTCCAAAACACGCCTCTTAAAAATAATTCTAAAATTCTTAACCCCTTAAAATATTTTCCTTTAAATAAACAAAAAAAAATCTACCAAAAATGCTCTTATCAAAAATTCTCATTTTAAGAAAAATATTCTAGTCACTAAAACATGTTTTCTCAAATTAGGATTATTTTGTTACTAAAAAAACTTTCGTAGTATGATTTGGTTTTCTTACAAGTCAATTTTCTCTTGAAACGGGGTATTTTTACTATTTTAGATTCAGTTTTGAAGTTAAATATAAGTCTTCTATCAGAAGTCATAATCTGGAAGGTTGAAGTTTGAGATTGATCACAAAGAACCCTGAATTTGTGCAGATTTTGAACCTGTTTGAAGCTCTAAATAAATGTACAAAAGTTGAAGTATGTAATCTAAGCCTGAATGTCTTGAAACAAGTTTTTATATCTAAAACTGGGTGTCAAGTATGCTGGCTGGTTTTATCTTAATACATATATAAAAAGAACTATTTTAAGATGAAATAACTATGTAAGAAATAAAAGACATATAATCTCAAAACAAGATTTAAAATCTTACACACTCAATTCTTTCTGAGTTTATCCCTCTTGGCTAGTTATAAGTTTTTATGTCTTAGTTAGATATACTTTTTTGCAGTGTAAGATTTAGCCCTCATTTTATCAGTATGTTTCTACCTCAACTTTGTGGGTTGTGGATTTTTTAAAAATTGAAATAATTATCTTCCGTTCCATTAGTGAGCGGGTGGAGCTCAGAGTGATCCTTTCGTTGAGGAGGTTCAGCCTCCTGACGATAATGGATTCTCAGTTCAGTTGACTCCAACATGTCTTTTCAAGGCTCCTTTTAAAAGGACCAATTTGGACTCCATAGATTTTTAAACACCATGAGCGCCGGCCTTTAGCCAGTTTGCTTCGACTAATGAAAACAGCTCACCCATGCTGGGCCTACAGAGAAATAAATCCGAACAGGAAAGGTCAGAATCAAGTGGCGCAGTTTGTCTCTAACAAAGAATCTCTTTGCTGCTCCCCTCTGCTCTAGTGCACAATGAGTTTATCAGAATAAACAAACCTCTCTCTGTTAACCTCCTACTGACACAGCTCACCACAAATTGATTTGGTCTGGGTTTGGGCATAGGAGTCGATGAAACAAAGTAATGCGGTGGGCAATATGTAGGAGTAGGCCGTGGATGGAAAAGCAGAGCAGGCTTCCCAACAATCTCAAAGAGTATAGTGGTGTCACAGTGTTGTGTTTGTCACCTGGCAAAAAGGGGATGATCCTCTTTTTTGGGTCTTTCTGTCCTCCCTCAATTGGGAATTTGTCAAGAATTCTCATCTGTAAAAAAGAGAAGTAAAAATATTTAATTATATGGAACAAACATGAACATATCTACAACTCGTTCAGCTATTAACAGCTTCTGTTTAATGATTGAAGTAACCTTAAAGCTATGTTATGTTCAATGAAAAGTCTATGATTGAATGGGCGTAAATGCATGTTTCGAGGTTCAGCGTTCAAACTTGTTTGCACTTGTTGCACAAGTTCAACCATGTTAAACTTTGACCAAACATGGACTTGAATTTGGTAGTGAAGAATTGATGACGTCCCTTTGTTATGTCCATAGACAGAGCATAGAGAGAACTGGACTGATCAGCCCCTCCCCCCTTGCATTCCAAACAGGAAGTACCCCCTGGTCCCAGAAAGCCAAAATCCCATAGACTTCTATTGAAAAATAAACAGCTATTACTCAGTCATTCTGTTATAACCGTTATTGCTCTGGTACAGCTTTTTAACACGTTATCGCTAAGGCTATTTTTTTCTTTTTGATATATTTTCTTTAGTGCAAGAAAATCCGATCCTTAAATAAAAGAATGTGGTTCCCACTGGCTCCATCTCAAACGTTCGAAGCGTTTGATTGATAGATTCTCGGACAAATCACTGTTTACTAACGTCGCCTGGTACCAAAATGGCAAAATTGGGGGATATCCGCAACGCAGAAAAATGGTGACTGAATTGACTTAATTTCATTTGAACCTGAGGAAAGGCATTTTCTATTGGTGATGTCACAGCCTTGTTTTGTCTATATCTGTTTATGTCAACACTTATGGCTGAGGCCGTAAGGGTTTTCTGTCTTTCCTTTTTTCCCCCCCGCTTCCATCTTTATTTGCAGATTGGTGCCCAAATTCTCCAGAGCACCTGATTGGGCGAGGACCTCCAGCTCAGCATTCAAACACTGCCACATGGTCTGTTGGGAACCCCACCCCCCCAGCTGGCAGCAGCAGAGCTTTACTGTGTTTGATATTGTCAAGCCTCGTTTCCACTGAGCAGTCCGGTATGGTACGGTTTGATCCAGTATTTTGAGCGTTTGTTAAATCGACCCATGAAAAGGTTCCGACCCGTACCTCTTGAGGGGCCCCATTCATTATACGTCCATAGAAGAAAAGACTGGGACAGTTGGGGCCCCTGTAGTCACCCACTTATTTGCAATGACACAATTAAAGAAAGGGATGACAACATTAAAGAAAACACCAATATAGAGCTAAACTAGCAATTCCGTTTTTCTCAACACATCTTAGCCACCGACAATCTTCTTTCAAACAACATTAAATTCCTGTTATACACAATGTACAAAAAGTAAAGCAAAATTTTCTGCCTATTTTGAGCCTGGGTTTGTTTGTGAAAGTTTTGGAGTCGTTGGGGTATATAATTTGTTTTTTATGTTACATCCTTTTACAAGTCCCTAGACAAGGGTGTTACACCTTTTAGTTCACGAAAGAACCAGGCAATTGAAAATCGATCATGGAGGAGAAACTAATAATTGACAGAATTGAATGATACCAAGTTTTTCATATAGCGGAATGGAGCTGTGAAAGAAAAACCCTTTAGCTAGATTCTAGAGGTTTGCAACACTTCGAATTTTCACATCAAGCCTCTTTCAACTGTAGGTTGCGGACATGCGCTAGTAAAGAACAAGAGGAAGAAGAAGCCCCTCCCAGCTTGTCCAGTGTGAACACCATGGGCTAAACACACATTCAAGAACACACATTTAGCACGTCCTTTAACGAGTCCCTTTACTCTTCTGATGACAAGTTTGCACCAACCTTCACATGAATTTGCAAATGTTTTTTTCATTTTCAAACAAACTCAAAATGTGGTATTGTGTCCCGAGGAAAGAGTTTCTTCATTTCCAGTCCTCCTACATTAACAGCGGTCTCTAGATGCAGCATTGCCTTGTTCTAAAATGTGCTCTGTCAAACAGCAGAAATGTTTTAAAGCAAAAAGAGAACTAGCTTTAGCTTTAAATTGGACCAAAAAGGAACCAGGTGGA
>NC_050526.1:19174991-19200850 GCF_002922805.2 Oryzias melastigma
ACTGTTTCTTTTGAATCCACTGGCAATAACAGTTTTATAGAAAAGACTGCACTTAAAAGAAAAAAGTAGAGCTGCACACTCAGCTTTAACAGTAAGACGTACAGTCATTGTCAGATGGGAAACTTTGAATGACTCGGACACGGAGCCTTGTCATCCTGAAGTGAGAATTATGTCATGCAGACGTCCTGCCAGGATGCACTCACAATCACAAAGGACAGGGGTGAAGCCGTCTGCAGGACCGCACAAGTGTAAAAACATTTCTCATGCTTCTCACATCTCTCTTGTGGAGAGTTTGGGACCCTGGGATACAGTTTTAAATCACTTTCTCCATTCTCAGAGAGTGTGTTGAGCTATAGTGAGTTTGCTGGGAAAATGCAAACACCCATGCAGCAACAGGTGCTACGACGTCACCAAAATCCCCTTTCTCCAGTCCTCAGTTTGGGGGGGAAGAAATTACAGTCAGCATACAAATCAGAATTTCTGTGCGGTTATATCCAGAATGTAAATCAAACTGTCAAAAATGTTGTTTTTTTAATTTACATTTAAAGAATTAAAGAACCACTCCAATGAAAATCATGTTTTTGGTGTTTTTTAGCATGATTTTGCAGCATTTTTTTGTTGTTGGAGGACATATTTAAAGAAAATTAAGCTTAAAACTGCATTTCTGAGTATTTTCTTATTCAAATTGTAAGTTAGGAGCAAATGAAAAAAATGCTGTTTACTAAAGAGCTTATTTATGATGTAGAAAATACGCTGAGTGGGCCACAAGCTCTCTGCTCGACTCTATTCAGATGCATCCACTTGCAGACAAATATGTCCATGTACATCTTTGTTTTCCTCGTCCGATTCAAAATTGTACAACTGGATAGTTTCAATATTGCTTGCCTTTTTTGTTTTAATGTTAGGTTAAGAGTGTGAGGGGCTATAAGCTAGCAGGAGAGCACATATCCCTCCGTTATGGGGGATGGGAACGGGGGCGGGGTTTTTGTTTACCAGCGTACCAGAATTCAGAGATGAATTTTAAATGAACTCATGCTGTTTTACAGAAACCATGTCCTAGAAAACGTCAACCTTTTTCTTTTATTTTGATTAAAAACAACATAATCACAATTAAAAGACCATCGGAGTGGGACTTTAACTCTAAGCTACACTCAGTAAGGAGCATAAGAGAAAAACTGCTCTGAGAAGACTCTTGGACACACTGGGTTGGCGTTGAGGAATGTCTGAGTGGGAAAATAATTAGATTCCATCTCTGAGTTGTTGTGACACCTACTTAATCGTTGTTTACTGCAGACAGATCGTGACACAAAAATCACAAATTCATTACGAGACAATAACTATGCTGTTAAAAACTTAGAGACGCTTCATCTCTAAAGTCTGTGAGCTCAGTTCTCAGAACCAAATACTGAAGCTGGATTTGGTTCAAACTCTGATCTATCGCATGTTGCAGTTTCTAAAATGACCACTGGAGGATAGTTTTACATCTTTTACTGACTCCAATTTCAAAAAGTGAAAATTTAGACCAAAAACAACTGCTTACACAGCATGACTGTAAAAACTTAATTGATGTTTATTTTATTATTTATAGTAACTTGATGTTTTGGTTGTATAAGGTGTATTATTTGAGGAAAAAATATGACCAAAAAAAAAGAACAGTTTTGGGGAAATCGACCAATACGTGTTCTCCTTCAATGCCTGTGAAATTCCAACACAAGTACACTTCTTTATTTGTTTAATTGAGTACAAAACATGTGATATCTGAGACAGAAATGGTTAAACTTTAAAAGGAAAGTCAACAAAAGGGGAACAAAGACTTGCACACTACTGTCTTTTTGCAGAATGACAAAAAGGATATAAAACGGAGCTTGTAGTGCCTTCAAATTTACTTGAATTAACTTTTGTCTAGGCCAAAAAAGTTGAAAAAGTAGTTGAAAGGAGGGATTTGTGTGAGGAATCATGTTATTACTGAGAGATAGATAAAGTTAGCCTCCTTTGAATTAAAATATGGCCCAAAGCTAAGGAACAAACAAACAGATTAAGTGCTTAAAGGTAAATAATGGTGGTAAACTTTCAAGTCTCTTTTTCACATTTTACAGATTCCAGGCAAATTGAAATAAAGGCCACATGATCAGGCAGGCAAGGAAGTTGGGAAAATGACTAGGAATTGGGATCTGATGCTCTCATTTACTTGTGATTTGTTTTAAACTGGACTAGTAATAAAAGTAAAAAATTTAAGGTATTTTATGAAAAGATTTTTATGACTTGTAATAACCAGTGCTGAATGTCAGCATTTAGAAACTAAAAATTCTGTCATTTTTAAAGATACTTTATGTGTTTTCTTTATTACCTTTTAAGTTTTTATTGTGGTGCGATTTATTTTAAAGTTGAAAATTATTTCATTTAATGAAGATTTATATTACTGGTTATATTTCCATGACCCTTTTCAGTTTAGTAATAGGAAGGAAGAGATCAAACATTTACAATTTGTGTCTATTAGAGCTCTCAACTGGATGAAGTAATGTTTAGGTAAATTTGGGGAAACTTTAATAAAATAATGAGTGCTATGTGTGATTAAAAAAATAAAATAAAATCATAGGAATTGGATTTAATGCCGCCTCCATGCTCTATTTTGAGCACTTGTTAGTTTCCGTTTCAAACATTTCTCAGCAGATTATATGCCCTTAATCCTGGTTCATGTGTAACAAGAGTTCTTGAGAAAAATAAGCTTTTGACAGTCCAAACCTGTGTTGGGAATGTGGGTCAGACAAATTACTATGCAGACAGAGTTGAGTTGACTCTGGTCCAATTCCAAAATCCTAAAATAATGACGGCTAAGGGATTTTTTTGAGGGGGGAGAAGTTACTGTCCAAAAGGAAACCAGGCCAGCTTGCACGCTCCACAATCCCCCAGTGGAATGCTGTGACCCCTGCGGTCTGTCTGCTGTGGCTGCTGTGCAGAGGGTAAAAGACCTCAGCTGCATAACACACTCACCAAATCTACTGACATCAAACAAGGGCTGACACCAAAAAAACCGGGGGTTCTTGAACGTTGGGCTCAGCACTTTTACTAGGAAAACAAATGTGGCAGTAAAAATGAATGTGTGTACATATTATAAGAAGCCCACTTCATTAAGGTCAACAGAAAAGACAGAGTAGAGAAGCAAATAAAGAGCCTGATAATGTATGTTAATAGTGTCATTATCAGTTCTGTGAAGTGTAATGAAGAGGCAGTGAGTGCATTTCTCGACATTCATTTGCCAATAAAAGGACACTTCATTTGATCATGAAATTCGACTGATGCCGAGCTGTCGTCAAAGTCGTGTCTGGACTCCACTTTTCCTTGTAAACATGAAACATATAATCGTGCTGGAAATAACTGGAAGATAATTGTAGGTGTCAGCTGGGAGACAAAGACCTCGGTGTCTCACCGTCGTGGAAACGAATCCTTTTGTTATTCGAAAACTGAGATCATATTGTGGGTTGACTTCACTTCCCAAAATAAAATGTGATACAAAATATGATCCTTCTTTTCTTTCTGAGATTCATCGATGCGTTTGTCAAAAAAAGTGCAAAAAAAGCTTAGATTGTACACTTTTAAAAGGTATATTTATCATAATAATTTTTATGAATTTAGATGTTTTTGTGTTATTTTTTTATATTTTTGTCCTGCTTCCTTTAACTTTTGTTGCAAAAAACTATCACTTTTTGCCAGGCCTAAGTTAAAGTAAGACTTCTAACTCTGTCTTGCCTGGATAAATAAAGAATAAATAAAAATAAGATCAATTAAAAAAAATCTTTTTTTTAATTAAAGAATACATATGATGTCTCCTAATAGTACTTTAAAGAATTTTGAGGTGCTAAAATATTTATTTTTAACTTGTTTTCTTAATTACAGAGCCCCTAAAGGGAAAAAAAATTAAAGAAAATTTAAAAAAAAAATCAATCACTTTTTTAAACAGAGGAGTCTTTAACCATGTGTCAAAATGTGACAACTTGGGAATGAGAATATGCTGATCATGGAGGAGAAATAAATAATTTCGATTTGTGCCCATCTAGAATTATACACTAAGTCTTCCATATATCGGAATAGAGTGGTAAAAAGAAAAAAGGTGGTGCAAGATTTGCAAGATTTACACCTCTTTGACATTTCACACTAAGCCTCCTCCAAGTGTAGGTGGCGGACATGTGCTAGTAAACAGTAGGAAAAGAAAAAAGAAAGTAGAAGCCCCTCCCTGTTTGTCCAGTGTGAACACCAGGTGTTGTACTCACATTCAAGAATGTGCTAATGCCAAGTTTAAACATACAGCCAATACTTGAATTTGGGACATTTTTTTCATCTATAAATGCCTCACTGTTAAAGAAAAAAAAATGTGGACAGTAAGTCTTGTTGAACATGTAGTGAGTAAAATGACACTTAAGCTAGTAAAGTCTGTATGAACAGCTGCTCTTCTCCATGTACTTCTATGGTCAAAAAAAGAACTTCAGAAGAAGAGATCTTTTGACAGCACAAATGTTTACATAGACAGGAGAGAAACACTGTTTCAATCAAACAGGCAAGAGCTTCATCTTCCTGGCTATTAGCAGGAGACCACTGAACAAAGGGTGACCTAAAACGAGCCTGTCAGAGCTGCATAATGCAGTGTGTCTGGGAGAAAATGTGCACTCATTTAGGCTTAAACCCCTCCCACTGTAGTTTAGATGAAGCAGAAGTTTATCTTTCTTACAAACAAACTATAGTCTGCACATCAGCACATACTTTACTGGAAGCACTGGATCAAGAGGAAGAAAAATCCCAAAAACGTCGTTGCTCGCAGCATTCTGCATTCTGACTGAGGTCACATTGTTTTCCTGCAATCTGCTGACTGGATTTCCCCCATTTCCTTATTTCCCTGTGGCTGTCTTAAATGAGACTTTTCAGCGGGCTTGTTGCCTCCAGCCAATGAAGAAAAAGAAGCAACCAAAAGGTCAAACTGACCTCATAGAGCACTGACATGCAATAAAACTATTGATCATTATTATTATATAAATTGGGTGTTTTTGTCAGTATTTTAGGACTGATACATACCTGTAAGTCAAAGAATTTGCTGTATCTCCGGTATATGACATGGGAGGTGGTGTCTGAATAGGTGACGTTGATTAGGTACACCTAGTAAAGGAAGCACAAAGAATAAAAAATGCAGCTCATTGACTGAACCATTATGTCAGAGACACCATGGCACCGCTTGAACCCTTCTGACTTAACTTTAAAGGTCCTCGGAGGTCAAATAAACACATTAAGCTCCTCTGCTTCAGTCTCACATTGGAAAGCCATCAGAGGGTCAAAGGAGCAGCTAATGAAATTCAAGTAATACTTTTCATAAATTAACATTTCAGCACACCATTCAGAACATATGTGTGCCTATTTCTGAAACGTGTTTTCACTCTTAAGTGTCTTCTGCAAACGTTCTCCTTTATTTTGGCAAAAATGTCTAAGTTGTTAAAAAAATGACAATTTCTGAGGCTCTGTAATCATATAATATATATATATTTAAATTTTGCCTGGTAAATACAGATAGAAAAAGTACTACAGTAAGCTTAAAATGAAAATGAAGTACATTTGTTTTTATTTCCAAGTTTTTACAGCAAAGGGATACAATTCAGAATGATTTTGTCTTTTTTTAAAAAATGAATAATAATCTAATATATTAATAATATAATATGATACAATAAAATATTGAAAAAAGTGGCAATCATTGAAAATTAAAGCTGTAATATTTATGTCATACACTTTATAAAACAGGTAGATGTACAAATAAACACAAATATCTGCATCTGCTTTAGAATAAGGTATTGCAACAATAAAGCAGGACCCTTTTTTTCAAACATCAATAAACATCTAACAGTTTTTTTTATTATAAAGAAAGTGAAAAATAGCATTTTTATGCCAATAATATTCTACCTCTCTAGCCTAAATGACAAAGCAACTTTTTGACTTCCAGACTGAAGCTTGTTTATTGAAAAAAAGTACATGTTGCAGTTCACCAAGTAACCACAAGAGGCATAAAACAAAACTAAGGCAGTCCCCATTCACTCTAATGTAAGATAATCCAACTTTACAACAACATAATATTACAAGCTTTTCAAAAATGTTTGTTATAAGTTTCGGAAACATTAATTTACCTAAAAACTAATCTGCTTGCATATTATAGTGTTTTTAAAGTAACTTTAGTGTATGATGCTATGAGGGACAAAAAGAACCCCTAAATTTCCTAATAAGATACACCAAATTATTGCTAAAGACGCCTGCATCCAACATGATTAATACATCAGAAACATATTTTTTGTTTTATGTAAGAGATTTAACCACTAAATATGTGACCACAAAGCTGTGTTTCATCTGTACTGAATTAAGAGCACTGCTGACACATTTTTATGCAAATCCTGACTTTTTCTTTTCATGGAGTGTATGGAATGAGTGCATGTGTGCTGCCACAGCCGCTGCCTATCTAATGTGGCACAAGTCCCTGGAAGGAAGTGACACTTGAACATTGGGGACAAAAGACAAAGGGCTGCTTCTTTCCTCTTTCAAACCGGACATGCATTTCCAGTTGCTTAGCTCATAGATAATGTCATTTTATTTTATTTTTTTCCTCCTCTTCTTCCCTCATGGGGGACTTCCCGGCCAAACCTGACATCCAGCTTTAATCCCAGGGGAGGGATGGGGAGGGGGGTGTCTTTGCCCTGTAAGAATTGGCCTTGGGGCATCTCATTGCAGGAAATTGATGGTGAAATTGATCTTAACTCTCAGGCTAATTAATCCGGTTAAACCTGATGCACGGATTGATTTTTGCAGGACTACTCCGATGCGCTTCATGGATTCACTTAGATCAGTGAAGTGGATCAGGATGGAAAACACCAACATGCACCCTCAAAAACTAAAGATGAAAGCAAAGGAAGTGACTAATGAACAATTTGCTGATGTCTTGTAGATTTTATGTCACAGGAAGCAAGTTAATGTTTGACATTTAAGGATTTAAACTCTTAGCGCCTATATGGAATTAGCCTCTAAACACAGGAATTTTGTATTCTTGAGAGTGTAGTAATTGTTTTTTTGGGGGGGGTTCTGATTTTTTTCTGTAATTAATCAGATTTTTTTTAAATCAAGTTGTCTAGCTAGATAAGTCTATAAATCTAAATATGTTTTAATAGGAAACCCTTAATTTTAGTCAAAATGTAATCATTTTAAGCTTTATAACCACTGGATACACACGTTTCTGAAACCCCTATCTCATTAGAGTGACCAAAATGTCTTTAGAAACCCATTGGATACAACTTGGTCCAGGTTTTCTACCCTGTAGTTCAGTATCATTCCACTAGAGGCAGTAGAAGGGCTTTTCCTGCTCATTTCAAAATGGCCGCCTCCATTAAAATCTCACAAACACTTTGGTGGGAAAGTTTAGCTAATTTTCACAATATAATGGTGATAGTAACTCATCTATAGTTAGTCATTTTTAAATGATTACTTTCTATTTAAATAATTAAATATTAGTTGATAATTAATTCTTTGTTATCTAGTTGAATGTTAAAAATGCGTGAATACATTTGAAACAGTGGGTGGTTTCTTAAGCTAACATTATTTGTTTGTGGATTTCATCAAAGGGTTTGAAAAACATATTAATTAAAAAAAATATTTGATGTATACCGGATTTTGCCTATATCAGACTGGAAAAGTGGGTTGGTCCACATTGAGTCCACTTAATTCAGTTTGGACCACATCCTGAACCTTGCATTTGGTCCGTATTCAGACAGTTAATGGACATTTCGGTTTCAAACTAAAGCTTTTAAACCAAACCATGTGACTAAAGATCTCTTCAGTCATTGGCCAGGATTTACAAGCAAAACAAGAAAGAATAATGGAAGTCCTGCGCTTTGCAATCCTCGTCGGGATAGTTCCCTTATTCAAATTTGATATTTCACTGACCACTTTTGAACATCTGTATCAACATCAGGTACAACACATTTTACTTGTCTACTTTGCTCATGGCGGAAAAGACAATGGCTATGAAGGTACGCTAGTAAGTGTTTATGACATATGTCAGGTAAACAGTGTGAGAAGCAATGTGAAGCACGTCTTTTAATGAGCCTGCATTTATCTGACCAAATTTCATTGAATTGTTGTTGCACCGTTGCTCCGCTGCTGTGTTTACATCCTGTAATCCTGGCAACGGTGGCCCTTTGATCCAGTTGTTCCACTCCAAGCATGGAGTCTATTCAGACAGGAAACTCAGAGCTATGTCCAATTGGAATTGAACCGAGACCACCTCGAAAAATGGGCCCAAAAGTACTTCTTGGTCCTGTAACAGAGTCTGCCCAGTCTGAATATCCTACATACTTCTTTTTTTCAACTCTTCATTGTCTGAGTTCTCTCATTCTTTGGTTTCTCCCTCAGGTCATTGGTTTGTCATGTTTAAGGTTATTTATTAAACCCTTCAGTTTCTGCAACTCAACTTTTTAGATCGTTCACTGCTGGTTTTTGATAGTTGTCTAGTCTCCATATTTTTTTCTTTTATGACTGTGAATAGTGTAAATCGGTAGCTCCAGGTCACCTCTTTAAGGATTCTTTATGGCTATAGTTTAAGCTTATTCAGCATTTCTTTTTTTGTAATATTGAGAATTTTTTGTTGACATGTTTTGCAACATATGATAGCCACATTGTGGTCTTCTGTCAGTTTGTTTCATCAATGGGGGTAAAATTATATAAAAACAGAACCCTCATATAAGCAGATTCAGAGAGTATGTTGTGAATAAAGTTAAATTTTCCCCCATATTTTAGCTTTCCTGAACTTACATAAAGCTGAAAAGTAATTTTATTTTAAATTTGAAAAACTTCCTCTATGAAACATCAATAATTTATCAGACTGATAACAAGTATATTAAATGAACTACAGAGTTTTCCTGCAGGAATTCAAAATATAAGCTAGCATAACTAAGAAACTATTGTGAAAACCGATAACTGCTATTACTGATGTTTTAGATGGAGTAGTTCTGGGAATGTGGCAGCAGTAAGACTTGCAGCTCACTCTCAAATGGGTGTGACAGAGCAATGATGCATTTACTCACTCTAGAAAACATTGAGCACCTTGTTGTGTTACAAGTTGGCTGTGAAATATCTTCTATATATAAAGAATAAACTTTTATTTTGAAAGAGCAAATATGTCAGAACTGCTTATGAGTAATACAATTATATTCTATCTCGTTACTTTTTCATATTAATTGGAAATGAAAACTTCAACGATTCAGGAAACATTCAGCTAAAAGTTGTTTTAAAGTGTTAAGACATGTTAGTTATCAGGGTCATAAACAATGCTGCATTTCTTCAAGTGACCACCAGGGGTTTGTCTTGGATGTGAACAATTTTTGACTGAACATTCAGACGTTTAAAAGAAAGCTAAATTAGTTTAAATGTTGGTTTGAAAAACTGTTTTCCAAAATCATCTGTTTAAACGCAAACTCTAACAAAATTAGAAACCAGTTTGTTTTTTTTCTCTTATTTAGAAGTGGGCGGGCTCATGGGTGGACCCAACCCTCACGTCCTTCTGTCCAACACAATGACCTATTTTTGTTGAGTTGGGTGGAATAAACTCAGGTCAATGTGGCTGCTTAACTTCAGGTTTCATGTTTGCAATTATGAAATTCAACGGCTGAAATCAAAGAGTTTAGTTTAAATATGTATATGGGCGTAACCAAAGAGTGAAATCACTATAATAAGAAATAAAAAAATAACAACAACCCAAAATCATTTATGTTCCACTGAAAATAACCAACTCAGTTATGATAAATTAAAAAAGCAAATAAGGCTAATTTTAGATGTCATATTGGATTTTTAACGTGGCAGACATTGGGGAAACTATCCTGAAACCAGCCACTAGTGGTCATTCGAGGAAGTGCAGCTTTAAAAATTGCTTCAAATTTAGAGAGACAATGTGGTGCTAGGAGTAACCAAAAAAGAGTGGCTGACTCTATCCCTTTAAAGTGTCTGTCATAGGTTTTGTTACTTTTTACCTTTATTTTCCCATAATGCATTGTCAAAACTGTGTTTTATTCATACAAATAAAACGTGCTGTCTGTTTTTAACTATTTAAATTAAATAATGGCCCAATTTACGGTGTTTACTCTCAAGTTTCTATAAAATCTCACCATAAATGTCAACTGTCACTCATAAACTTAAAGGTGGCACAAATCAGCATATATTGGGGTCATCTTTTCAAAACAAAAGCCCCAACAAAAACAATAGTAGGAAACCAATGCTTTTGTTGTGAAGGGACCATCACAGAGATGAAAACGCGCAAGCCTAACTTTTAAAAGTGATTTAACAATAAAAATAGAGTTAAAAAGAGCAACACAAAGAGGGAGTTTGACTTACATAGTGTTTGGATGGACTCCTTCTCTTCTGCACGTCCACAACATTTACGTCCCGGACGGTGCGGAACTGCATCTTCACAGACTTGCACCAATATTATATAAATATGAGAGGATAAAAATGTTATTTTTTTCTGTTACAAAAGAAGGCGTTCAGCCATGAAAACCTGTGCATGAAGAGCTCGCACCAACAAAAGCTGCTGTGGACACTTCAAGAAAAAGTTATGCAGATGAGGAAGGAAAAGAAGAGGAAAAAAACAAAACTTCAAACAATGGCTTCCATGAAGAAACGTCGTCAGGCGGTCCTAAGCGTCTATAAGCATGACAGCGCAGTAAGAATGTTGTTTAACTAGGATCTCCCCCCAAATAATCGCGTTACTAACTCCCAGGACAGGAGGACAGGCAGGACGGGGCGGTCCCTCCTCAGCTGGCTGAGGACGCTTCATAGGAGTCTTCACACAAACACTACAGACTCAACCACGGAGACAGAGTATACTTCTTCTGTCTTTATGTGTCTTTATTTATTCAAACTATTTTTTTATTCTTAAAAGCAAAACAACACAAACCAAAAAAAAAAGTCTGGATTCCGTCCCTGCTGATGTGAGACTCTGCTGCCCTCTAGTGGATGTCCTTAAAACAGCCAACATAAAGTTATAGTGAATCAAATTTTACACACACACAAATGTCCTTAATTGCAACATTCAAAATGATAAAATTTATTTTTTTATGACATTGGCTAATTTTGAACTATCCGATTTAATGTGATTTACTGCCTTAATATCGATCCAGGACAATTTTTATCAAAAATTCTGCCAGAAAGAGATAAATACCTGGTACTGAACAGTCCACGTAAAATTTCCAGATTCCATGTATTTCCTTACAAGATAATCTAGTGTAAATTAATTATGTACAAACAAACACGAATTAATAACAAATCCATCTACATTTTTGTTTCAGAAAGTTCAGCCCGCTGTTGTTTTACTGCATAAAAATAATACAAACAGAATATTATCAGAACATTCTACCACACTGCATGGTCACGTTTACGTGTTTCCACACATTGGACTGTAATGGCGACTTGATCATTACACTCACATGAAGAAATATTCCAATTTCAATTATTTTCATTAGTTTTTCATATAGATAGTTTAACAGTGCATATGATTAACATAAAAATCTATGTGTAACAGAGTCCTGGCAGAGTTGTTCTGCTTTTGGAAACTTTATTGAATCATCATTTCCTTAAGCTTAGATAGTCTATTCAAGGATTTAAGGTGAGTTGCAGTTGTGAAAATCAAAGGAGCCTCCACAAAAACCGGGATAAGAGATTATTTACAAAGGTCACTTAAGCCGAGTAGCCTGCTGTAACTATTATGAACCAATAAGTGTTGAAATCAGATGACAAACTTCCACAGAACTGAGCATGAATTTATGGTAGATGTATTTCCACAGTGAGAACTGACTGTATTGAACATCATGGATTCCCAAAAGTGTCAGACCATTTCAAAGAGAAAACAAAAATTGTTCTGCTGGACTTTTCTGTAGAATAGCACACCTTAAAATCAGACGAAGCTTTCCAAGGCAAAAAAAAGTAATTTAACTTCCTAAAGCCACCTTGTGAGTCAAAAGTTTAAAATTGAATGAAAAATCCTTGTGATTTAAAGAAGGTGTGGTTAAATCATAAATAAAATAAAAACTTATCAAACTGAGCTGCATTTTAAGCATAAAGGAGGGAAAAGATTAGGATCAAGACCTGGAAGGAGTGTGTCTACAATCAAAGAAAAATCTTGTTATTACAGCAAAGCATGCACTACAAATCCATTTCTGCTGTCAAAGCAATTTAAATATTTTCAAATGCACACATCTTTTGTTAATTGTCTGTCTACTAATGCTTTTTACTGCAAGTCAGTGTTTGCATATTTAGATGTATTTGAGGTAGTCTCCTTAAATGTCTTTCAAAATATACTTAAAATGGTAAGTAAATAATTAACTTCTGTTATAATTGGTAGCCTAACAAGATTAAACAAGAGAACTCTTTATTTGTATTTGTTTTTATGATCCACCTGGAACAATAACCACTACAATTCCAAGAAAAGTAGTATAAATGTCCCTTTTTTGGGAAGTTAAAAAGTTTATTTATACTCTTGCACAAGTTTGATTTTTTTTTCCAGCAAAGTCTACAATATCAGATTGCACTGTTGTTCTGTTCATCCATCTGAAAAAAAGGATAAACATCCCTAAAACTTCTGCCATCTTGCTTCCATCGTGGGGGCAGTAACACGAGTGGAAACAGAGGGGGCTGAGCAGCACGTCCTGCAGCAGAGATCCAGGAAACGAGCCGCTTCTGCCTGCTAAGCTGCTGGGTGACATCACAGCTTTGAACGGAAGCACATCTTAGACTCTTTCAAAATAAATGTCTCCTGCATTTTATGCTATCTCATCACTGCTTTTAAGCAATCTTTTGGAATTTATTTAGCGGATTTCAAATAAATTTCCTTTAAAAAAAATCTAAAAACATATGCAATATTTTGGATTCTTACAAACTAAATCATTTCCATCTAAACTACCATTATTTAAAAAAAAAGTTTTAAAGGGGACTGTAAATGCATTTGTCAACATTTGTAAGTATTAGACTACTTAAAAAAAAAAAATTCTTTGTTGCTAAAAAGATATTTTGTGCAATTTTCAATGACACCAAATTATCCTAACCCTGGTGAAATTCCCTTTATTTTCTCTTACCACTTTTGTAAATATGGAACACATTCCTTTGTTTTTTATTTCTTTATTTTATTTTATTTTTATTTACCCTCTTATATTATTCTATCTGTAATTTTGCAGCATTGTAATTTCCCATTACAGGACTATTAAATGGTAATCGCATATTTAAAATGTGGGGATTGATTGATTGATTGATTGATTGATTGATTGATTGATTGATTGATTGATTGATTGATGTAAATGTATAGTCACCATTGGTGGGTTGTAACCATTGATTGTATATAAAAATAACATTTTTACAGTCAATGGTTGTAACCGGTTGTTACATGTAACTGCTGGTGGGTTTTATTTTGAAATGATACCGGATGTGCCCAAAGCTGAGCTAAAAAAAACTGACTTTGATCCGCCAACTTCTGTGTGCTCAGCGAAGCAAAGCATGAGGTCTGATGATTATCCCTGTTTTTCTCTCTTGAATCGTGGAATAATCTATATTTGAGTTCGGACTTGATTGTATTGTTAATATAATCTTTTTAACTTGGTTTTTTTCTGGGGGGAAAAAAGAACAAAAACGGAAACGTTAGCTTTAACAGGCAGCGAACTCCTCCTCTCCGTATCCCTCACCTCCACCGTCCTGTGAAGGCTGCTAGCTATGGTGTGATTGTGACTAACTGTCGCCGAGGGAAGTTATAATTGACATCATCATAGCTGAATGGCTTCAGCGTCGGCCTGTCAGCTGTTGTTTAACGCCTGCATGCTCTTAAACCGATAGCCATTTGAGCTCCTTGTCGGGAGGAACCGCTATTTTTTTTTTCAAGGCGGAAATAACCAACACTCTCATCCGCCGCCTTGTAGTTCTCAGCTTAAAAAAAAAGATGTCCTTCTTTAATTTTCGCAAGATATTCAAGTTAGGGCCCGATAAAAAGAAGAAGCAGTATGAGCACGTGCATAGAGATGTCAACCCCGAGGAGATATGGGAAATCATTGGGGAGCTAGGAGATGGTGCTTTTGGGAAAGTCTTCAAGGTAAGTTCACGTGTTTTGAGTTTTTTTCTATTATTAATAAAAAAAAAAACTTCAGTGGATATGTTAGCTAAGTGAGTTACGCTGCGTCGTTGGAGGTCACAAGAAAACTCTAAGCTTAAAATGACAGCGCGTGCACAGCCCCTCAGGCCTCGTCTTTCGTTAAGCTCTAGCAACTTCTATTTTCCTTTCAAATCTTGAATATGGCTGCTAACCCCTCTTTCAGAATCGTTGTTGTCATCCTGTGAAGGTGGAGTTCACTGTTGCAACCGAGAGTTGACAAGCTAGGTCGGAAGTATCAGGCGCGTGCCTTGTTTTTGAGGTTAAGAACATGCCTTGCTAACACTTATTTTTCAGATTTGAACACAGCTCGTGCCATCAAACCACAGGAAAACCATTTAAGTAACTATTTTCAGAACATCCTCAATAGCCACTGAAAGGAAATCAATTGCAGTCTTACATTTTTAAAGTAAAATAATAATAATTAAAAAGATTTCGTAATTGAGCCTATTTGTTTGTGTTTACAAAACGGCAGTTTGCTGATCCTATGCAGAAATACTGGCTCCAGGGATATTTTGCATATTTTACATATAGCTTATTTATGACTTGACGCAATCCTAGCTTGAAACTTTGAAAGACAACATGGTGACTCACTGTATGTACTCATATTGTTAAGAATAGACTAATTTTTCTTGTTCACTTTTTATATATTTCTTCAATTACATTAACTTTTTGGGATTTGTTAAACATGATTTGATTTAGTTTCAAACGAACAACTTCATACTAATGAAAATAGAATTGTAGGATAGTTTAATTTTTATGAACTTAAAGGCCTTTATGTCTCGAGTTAGTGTTGTAATCTGTTTTGTTAGTGTCCGCCTCTAGTTCCTTCCTTCCTTCCTTCCACCTTTGTGATCCAGTTTTTTGCAGTTAAAAAGCCCATTTGAATCTGGATTTGCCTTCATTTGTTTCCAAGTCCTCTTAGTTGGTTGACCGTTAAACTATCGAGAGAATTTGTTTTCGTAGGGTCAGGATATTCCCTTTCGGCCGAGGTATTTCTCATGCCTCTCTCATTTAGGTGTGGTGGCAGTAATCTGACTAAAGTGTGAATCAGCTGTTTAAGTAGATGACAAAGGGAGAAAGAAAACAGAGGCTTGTATTGAGAGATTAAAAAAGCACAGACTGTATTGCAGCTTCAGCGAACAAGAGCTGAGTCATCTTTAGGCCCCCAAAACAAACTACTTAGACAATCAATTTATGGAGAGAGTCATTAATGAATGTGCCAGTGTGGCATTATGGGAAATTTCATTTCAAGTGTTTGTGGTTAGCTTATTTTCAATGAGAAATGTGGATTTGGATTATCTATATATAAAGGTTAGGATACTCCCTAAAGTCAGATTTTTATTCTCCCTGAAGGCAATTGGATTGTCAATAAAGGAAGAGTGACGGCTTTCTAAAGCTGACATTAAATCAGCGGATGTATTAGCAGTGGTCTGTCACACAGATGTCAGCCAGCGTGAGGGGAAGGCGTGTGTCACGGCAGAATGTGCAAATAGGATCTGACGCAGACGTTGGTGTTAACGCTCCCTCCCTTTTCTTTTTTCCCTTAACTCCCTGACATTGAGTTTGTATCCATAAACACTGGGTCCAAGGCTGGCCTTAAAATAACTTTGCAGCTCCTTTTTCCCTTTGGGCGTTTTGGGCACGTTTGCGATTGTCTTTGTTGGACCCTAATTTGGAAAATAAAATGGACAAACAGACCCACTAAATGTTGATATTTAACTTTATGTTTGACCATGATGTGTGATTGTAATAAAGGGAAAGGAGGAAAAAATAAGAAACTAAAATGAGCTTTTTGTGTCAATTTTGCCACAATTGGCGACAGATTGTGTTGCTTCTTTAAAGGCCCACAACAATCATCTTTTGATCTATTCTCAAAACATTCCCTGTGGTCTTCTAACTATGGTTATGGTTGCCAAAAAAATAAAAAATGTTTTCTGTTAAATAGTTTCTGCAGGGTGGCATTAGATCATTAGAAATTTACCACAGAGTTGTGGGCGGGACTGTTGGTGTGGGGTAAGTCCGTCCCCACTTCCTGTCACCCATATGTTTACATGCTCAACAAAAATGGCAAGTTGGATTGGAGCTTTCCAGTCATACAGTTTTATGCCAGCTCAGATGAGGACAACAAAGATGTGGGTCAGAATGGAGCGGATGGGTAGCTTGTAGTATGCCAGTTCTGCTCCTGATTCACAATAATTTAAATAAAGAAATACTCAAAAAATGTAAATTGAAGTATAACTTTTGTTGTATATGTCCTCCATCATCATAAAAATGTCACAAGGACACATGTTCTTATTTCTTGTTTAATTCCAACACTTTTTGGATTATAAAATACATGTTTTTTGAATGTTTTCAGGCCCAGAACAAACTGAATGGGACTCTTGCAGCTGCTAAAGTTATTGATACCAAATCAGAAGATGAGTTGGAGGATTATATGGTGGAGATTGACATTCTGGCCTCTTGTGACCACCCTCACATTGTCAAACTGCTGGATGCCTTTTATTTTGAAGCCAAACTTTGGGTAAGTAATTTCACTCCTTAAATGAGAGAAACATTTGGTACCAGATCCTCAAAAAGTTTGAAAAACTGTGAACCAGAGATGCTTAATTTAATCTTAAGCTACATGTTTGGTATTTTTAGCGACTTGAAAGCAGTTTTTTTTTTTTAAATAAACCCAACACACTTTTTTTTTCTTTTTTTTTTTTTTTGTAGCTTCACATCTCCATTCTTAAAGGCAGTTTGAAAGCCTAACATAAAGATCTCCCCTTCTGTGGTCTTAGAGGCCCCAGAGCTATTAGGACCTGACAGGTGGTGTCATGTGACTGCCCCTTGTGGACTGGTCACAGCTATAGGAAGATAATGGAGTCGCTTTCGTGGCTGGAGAAAGTGCTGGTGAATAATTCAGAGCTGCACGGACCTCTTGGCCCTGTGTTTAAGCTGAACGAAGCTGCATGTGTGTTTTATGAGCAGCCTTTTAACCTTAAATAGTTTTTATGTATTCGCCAATTGTTCATTTGCTTGACATCCTGTAAACCCATAAAGAATACAAATGCACACTAAAAGTGAGAGAGTCTGGTGACAATTAATAGGCAGAACAGGTCTGTCCACTCCAGATATTCTTTGTTTGAGTCCTTAAATAGAGGGTGGTGCTCAATATGATATGTTTTTTTTTTTATAATCTTGCAATACAATGTGCTGCATAGCAATAAACCAAACTGGTTTTAGGATGTGTTTCAGTGCTGCAAAAGGTACAGCTATTGTGTTTTGAATTATAAAATCTATGCAGTTTTTTTTGACAATGTAAATAAAATAAACAAATCACTGCTCTAAGATTTAAAGTTATACAAAGCTGGAAGTATTTGTTGACTCTATTTTTTTTCCTTGTTGAGTGAATAAAGTTTATTATAACATAAATGTTGCAAGAAGTGACTTAGGAATGCTTTTATTTTGAAAAAACCCCCATGAAATTTAAAGCTTGTGATTGTCTTAAACAGATGCTCAGTTTAGTATCCAGTGAGCTTGTTCTGTGGAAAAAAATGAACATATTTGTAAAGTAAGTCCGTTTTATTTATAGGGGAAAGTGTAACTGAAGTTCTAAGCGGTACATTATCTAATCATTTTTTTCAGATTCTGATTGAGTTCTGTGCCGGTGGAGCGGTTGATGCCATCATGTTGGGTAAGTCCCTCATTCAGTGAGCAAAATGGAACAACCCCATAAAGCTGGGCTTTCTCTTTGCTCCAGAACTGAGTGCCAGCTCCTTTTTATTCTGTCCTGGAGCCTTGACTGTGGGGTTTTTTTCCCCCCTCCTTTATCCTCAGTACGAGAGGCCCTTCCAAGTGTGTAATTATCCTAGCTCATGTTTCAAGGGTTGGTTCGTCCAGCCTGTAGCCTCCTATCTGTGTCTTGCTGTGAACCCTGAAGAAAGACATTGTTCTGACTGGTATAGATTTGTCTGGTATTGTTTTACTGCAAATAAAGGTGGGGCTTGTCTTCTGGTTGCTATTGGATACCATAAAGGGAGTTTAGCCTTAATGCATCCAGATGGCCCCATCTCGCGTTAATGGTCTCGTTCTCGTTGACAGAACTGGAGAGACCCCTGACCGAGCCCCAGATCCGAGTGGTGTGCAGGCAGACCTTGGAGGCTTTGGTCTACCTCCACGAGAGCAAGATCATCCACAGAGACCTGAAGGCTGGGAACATCCTGCTGTCTTTAGACGGAGACGTGAAGCTGGGTAAAACATCTCCCTCTTCGTTTCAGATCATTCGCAGAAACAGCGAGCCTGCAAACCAGCGCACTATAATGATTCATTTATGTGTCATCAAGTTTAGAAAGTAAAAAAAAAAGCAAAGTGATGTGTTTCACACTGAATACATCACTCATCTACAGGAGTTGTTATATAATTCCACAAGTGTTCATGCAGCATCAATAGCTGCTTGGTGATTCATGTTTTGTAGGCAGAGGGCCATAGTGGAGCCTGGCAAACAATAATCACCAAGCTGGCCATCAGGGATTTAATTGATCTTCCATTCTATTAAAAAGCATGCTCAGGCATAGATAGCAGATCTATTGAAGGAAGTGTGAGAACCTCTCTGCTTTAAAATGGGCTTTGTTGTAGTATATATAAGTTGGTGAATCGAGAAGATTTTTCTTCTTCTGTAATGAAAGAAGCACTTTTTACTTTCAGCTGACTTTGGAGTGTCTGCTAAAAATACCAAGACGCTACAGAGAAGGGTTTCTTTCATCGGTACTCCATATTGGTGAGTCATACGGCCTATAAAAAAAAAAAAAAGTAAACTCCCCCTTTCATCTGATTTTCATTTTAATAAAACACGACAGAACCTCTTTAAAACAAATTTCAGCTTCCTGTGATTCAGTCAAATTGGTGACTCGAGATCTGCTTCATGACTGACTGAAATGTTTCAGGATGGCTCCGGAGGTGGTGATGTGCGAAACTTCGAAAGACCGCCCGTACGACTACAAAGCCGACATCTGGTCCCTGGGGGTGACCCTGATCGAGATGGCGCAGGTTGAACCGCCCAACCATGAGATGAATCCCATGAGGGTGCTACTGAAAATAGCCAAGTCTGAGCCTCCCACACTCATGCAGCCCTCTCGCTGGTGAGATGTTGTGCTAGCGTTCACTAAAGAGAGATTTCTGGAAGCTTTTTTTTCCGTGTTTGGATGAAGTTTCACTATGGAGGAGGTGAAAGGAGAACAGGTTAAAAGTGAACTCTTCATTGCATTTATTCCTCAAAAGGTCTCCAGAATTCAGCGACTTTCTCCGGAAAGCTCTTGACAAGAATGTGGACAACAGGTGGAGCGCACCACAGCTCCTACAGGTGAGCTGCAACTTTTTGTACTGTTATCCCAATAAAACGACACTTTACATTGTTTTTCGTCCCCTCTGTAGCATCCTTTTGTCGCCAGTGTATGCGACAGCAAACCTCTCTTAGGGCTCATCGCTGAGGCCAAAGCAGAAGTCACAGAGGAGATCGAGGATAGCAAAGAAGAGGAAGAGGAGGAAGAGCCCGACACACCTGTGGTGGAAGCTCTTAACTTTTCAAAAACATTTCAAGTAAACGTTTAATTCATGTAATGTGACGAACCTTTTTCCATCAATGGTTTCAGGCGGCTCCTGGCCACAAGCGGGTGCCATCAGACGTCAGCGTCGCCAGCTCAGAGGACGACAAAGCCCTCCCGACTCCCCCGACTCTGGAATCTGTCACAGAAACGACGGAAGCCGAGCGCGCAGAGGACAGGGCCAGCGATAAGCTCTCCGATGAAGGACTCGGAACGAGTGAAGTAGATAAGAACGAAGAGGAGAAGCTCAATGAGGTTTCTGATGCCAGTAATGAAGACCTGGCCTCTTGTCTCAGCCAGAACAAGAAGGACTTTATTTCCCAAGATTCCATGCAGCCTAAAGCAGAGGAGGATCAAACGGAGAAGGTCATAGATGGGGGTGTAGTTTTGGAGCCGGAAACAGCTGGAGAAATAGTGAACTCCTCAGAACTCATCACAGACGGTCAACAAGCTGAGGTAGACAGTCAAGTCGTGGACGAGAAGACATTAGAGGATGATGCAATCCAAGTGCTTAATGAAGAGGAACCAAAGGATGAGAAACAAGAAACGGACGGAGAAAAACCTCTAGAAACACATGATGAAGGAAATGATGTGACAGAAACCACATCGGAGGAGGTGCCTCAGGTAGGAGAAGAAACCAAGGAACCCAAAGAGACGGAGAACATTCAAGAAGACACGGATAAGAAGACGGACGTGGATGGAGATGACGGTAATCAAGTCCCGACATTAAGTGTGGACGAGTCCTCCACTGATGATCTTGAAGAGAACAAGAGCTTAACTCAGTCAAAGGACGAAACCTCTAACGATCCGGAAACTAAGATTCCCCCCACAGAGGAGGCTGATGTGCAGGAACAAGGGAAGGAAAGCTCTCAGGATTTAGAGCAGACCACTAAAGATGAAGAGAAAGCTGACAACATCTCTGTCCCTGACGCCGTCTCCGTCCAAGAGAGTGAAACGGATTCAGAGACCAAGACGGAGCACGGGAGCCCCGCCGTCATCAAGTCGGATGTGGAGAAGGACTCGGATTCAGGAAGCAGCTCTGCTGCCGACAGCAACAGCCTCGACCTCAATCTGTCCATCTCCAGCTTCCTGTCCAAAAGCAAAGAAGGGGGCTCTGTCTCTTTGCAGGTAGTGATCAGTCACCTAGAGCTCACCAAACTAGATCATTCCGACTTTTAAAACCTCCTATTTCTTTAGGAATCGAAACGTCAGAAGAAGACCCTGAAGAAGACGCGCAAATTTATGGTCGACGGTGTGGAGGTCAGCGTAACGACATCGAAGATCGTGACGGATAACGACACCAAGAACGAGGAGATGAGGTTCCTGAGGTGCGCCTGCCTCCCTCCCGTCTGCTTGACACTCTGTCAGTCTAAAACGGGACGTGACCCATTTAACACCCCTGCCTTAAATAGTTCCTTTCACAGCTTTTACAAACACCAGATGGGTCATCCGCCATGATTAATACTGCATTGTTACTGTCATCCTCCATGTTAAGACTCACTTCTGTGTATAAATCCTGCTCAACTCATCTTATGTGTGTTTGATTACAAAGTAAAAGCACATAGATTGATCAAAAAGTGTTTCCAAAGGATGGATTTGAATCAAAATAGTGCAATAATATCATCTTCTGTCGTTGGAAGTAAATATCGTGGGGTTTCTGGTTTGTGTTCAGGCGTCAGGAGCTCAGAGAGCTGCGTCTTCTTCAGAAAGAGGAGCAGAGGGCCCAGCAGCAGCTCAGCAACAAGCTGCTGCAGCAGCGAGACCAGATCTACCGACGCTTTGATCAGGAAACTGCTGTGAGTCGCTGCTTTTGCTTTCCAAAACTCAGAAGTGCAAAATGTGGTGGCAAAACAATCATAAAAATAAACATAAGTGGGTGGGGTATTTATAGATTTACTTGATGTTTTGGTAACACTTTAGATGAGGTAAAAACACTCAATATAATGTTGACAAGATAGTTAATGCATTTGTTAAGCAGTTTATTAATATGAGCCATGTAGACAATGGGCTTTAGATCTTACCAAGTATGTTTATAAACCTTATGTCTTATTAACAAACTATAGACACATTAGTAATGTTTGTTAATCTGTTAATCAAGCTTATTAAGGAATCTTATTATAAAGTGTTACTTTTTTTTTTACTTGGTTGTTGGGCTGCCACGATTAGTCGATTAATCGACTATTAAAATAGTAGACGACTAATTTAATAGTCGATTAGTCGTTACTTTATATTATATAGAGTCAGAGTGTAGTAAAGTTGAACAAAGTTGTGAGCATTCAGCACCAAAATATGCACTTTTATTATGTTTGAGTCATTGAGACAAAACGTTATCTTTTGTGACCAAGAGTTCCTTGTTTCAGATGCCGACCTCATTTGATTTAAGTCTTGTTTTAATGCCAGAAGCTAATGAAGGAAAGAAACTGCATGATTTACTTAAAGTTTAATTAACTATCATCCCGATTGTCTTTATTTTTAGTTAGTTTAAAGCTAATGATGGTTAAGATGTTGGTTTTACATCCACTTTGTTCACTGACCGGATTAGTCGACTAATCAGGGAAAATAATCGGCGATTAGTCGACTATTAAAATAGTCCCTTCTTGGTTGACATTAGTTTTCACTTTATGCCTCAAATCTGATTTTTGTCTCTCGATTTTTCGATTTTATGTAGGTAAAGAAACGTCAATACGACCAGGAAGTGGAGAACTTGGAGAAGAAGCAGAAGCAGACCATCGAACGTTTAGAACAGGATCACACCAACCGGCTCCGAGACGAAGCCAAGCGCATCAAAACCGATCAAGAAAAGGAGCTCTCCAAATTCCAAAACATGATGAAGAACCGGAAGAAAGAGGTACGGTCTGGCATGAGGGGGAAGCGTCTGCAGCTGGTCTGTTTGGCTTTGTTTGCATGAGCTGTTTCATCCAAAACCTCGCTGGTATCTCACTGTTTCTTCCTTATCTTCTCTCCTGCTCTGTCCTGTAGAATGGGAGTACAATAGATAGGCTGGTTTTCTGTTCCTCCGTGTTCTGAACATTTAGATAAAAAAAAATGGTTTCTACTCTTTTCAAGCCTTTCTTGCTCTCTAGAATCCTTTGATGGTTTGCTTGAGGTTTTTAGATGTTGTCAGTCTTTATCTTTTCTTTCTTTTTAATCTTTATTTTTGGAGGTTGAGCCGCTTAGCTTCTGTTTGGCTTCCTAATTCTGTTTCTGGTGCTTCGTTCTCCTCATTCTGGGTCACATGGACCGATTGCAGGTGTCTGTATTGGCTTATGTCACTTCCGGCCTCTTCTCATCTTTTAAATGTTCTATTTGTTGTTTAAAAAAATGTGCTTAAATGTGTGTTGAACTAACTTTGTCTCATTTTTGAGTGCGTGTGGTGGCTTTGGTCGATCATGTCTGATTTTTCTGAGAGGTGTCTGCGGGTTTAAAAAGTCTAGCATTTCATCAGAGTAACTGATTTTGGATTGTGCGATTACAAAATTGTGAGAATTTCCTCTCGTTTTTTTAAGCTTTGCTTCCAGGGGGACAGATTTTATGCAATCTTTTAAAGGTTGAGCAACTGTTTTCCAGCAACAAAAGATTACAGGAAAGTCTGACCCTTGTAGCAAAGTTGTGAGAGTCCGAATTAATTGCCAAACAGTTCAAAATAAGTTACTTTCTTATAATTTTATTGTTTTTGAGGGTCTAATGATCATACTTATGGTTGTGGGAATTGCTTAATTACATAGCGGTGAAGGTGCTGTTGAAACTAACATCTGGTGGCATCCAAAGGTTTCCTTTGACTTCAATCTAACAGGCTGTTGAATCTGACAGCTCTGATGAAGTTTTTTATCCTAATGAAACTTCAAATGAAGCATGCTGACATTAATCCTGTTGGTGGACAGATGCTGGAGCCCTCCCCTCCCCTCTCAATTCGGGGTTTTGCATGTGCCCCTTCATTGGCCGGCTTTGTTAGATTTCCTTCTCGAAAAGTTCAACCCGTGTCTGCATACTCACGCACTGTAGGCCATTAAGGAGGTCGGACAGGCCCCCAAAAGCATGAGACAAGACCTCTTGAAACGTGTAAAGGAAGACCTGTCACTCCTCAAGATGGTTGAGGTAAAGAGCAACACTTTTGTGCCTTACTCTTTGAAAGTATCGCAGAATGTTCCTTTTTATTCTTTCCTTTAGAATGTACACATACAGAAAAAAATGGGGAGTCTGCAGCTGCACCCATTTTTGATAAAGTTCCTCGGTGTACTTCTCAAACACTTTTGCACAATGACAATGAACAATTTTATTTACGTATTTCAGTTATTTTTGTTTAAAAATGTATTTATGTCAATTAAATGTATTTAAATACAGTGGCCCCTCGTTTATAGCGGGAGTTATGTTCTGAAAATAACCCACGACAGCTGAAATCTGCATAGTTCCGTATTTTTTGTACTAAAAGTCTCACTGGAGTGTAAGTTGCAGTGCAGTCTGCCAAAAATGCATAATAAAGAAGAAAAAAAAATCATTAGTTTATTTTGAACAGCTTTACAAAAGCATCTGTAAGCAAGTCTCCATGTCTGGACTCATGAGATCATACAGTCCGTTTTTTTTTTTTTTTGGGGAGGTTTGCCTGCTATTGTAAGAGCTCCGTCTGAATGATGGCGGTTTCAGTGTTACTTTTGCCTCTCTGTGACCCAGTTCAGCGAATTACTGTCCTGCATTAGTCCGTGGAAGTAAACAATAGAAACAAAAAATAATAATGTCTTGATGCAAAAAAGAAAAGTATCATAAAGTTCAAGAGAAGAACGATCAGATTCTCCTCCATGTCTGCTTTAGACAGCACTTCTTCTGCACTGCTGTCAGTAGCCAATATTGGTACACGTCTGCAGTTCCCTCTAGTGGTCGTTATTGGGAAGTAACCGATTGTTAGTAGGAAAATAACGAATATATTTATTTTTTAAAAATCACATACAAGTCGCTCCTGAGTATAAGTTGTTCCCCAAGCGCCTGGGAAAAAAAAACAAAAAACGACTTATTCTAAATGGTAAATACTGTATACATGTATAGCGCTTTTCTACCTTCCTTGAAGGCACTTTGGAGGCGCTCTACGCTTCTTCCAAAGCGCCTTACAGTCGCAGTCCCATTCACACACTAATGGTGGCTCTACGAAACATACAGTACTCATTTTCAATAATTTAAGATGTTTTAAGGTTGTAAAACCCCAGCTAAACACTTGTTTCTCAGACATTAACATTTTCACACTTTTATCTCTTGTTTAAGCTCTCAAAGCTGAAAAGTTTGAAGAAAAAAACCAAAGACCTGCTGGCGATCAAAGATTTATTGAATCTTTTTAGGATGAACGCAATTGTTTTAGGAGACATGGCACAGAGGAGATTGATTGACAACAGCCAATCAAGATCCAGTACACGCACACAAAAAAAAAAGAACATGAAACCGCATCAGGTGAACCACAAACTAGCTAGGGGCCACTGTATACAAACCTACAGGAAGTGTATTTATCTACAGGAATTATTTTATTTAGTCTTTAGTTCAGGCAGAGTAAACTCTAACCCCTTTATGTAAACATCCATCTTGGTTTTTAACACCTATTTCTTCAGGTTTCTCCTCAACGTAATTTGAGAACATTTTTTCATTGCTTATTAACATTTTCTGTTAGTAGTTGATTGCATCTGCACTAAATGTATGAATATGTCTGTGGACTCATCTGTAAATGCTGCTTTATTTTTATTTATTTTTTTTTTACTAAATGCTGCTTTCAAAGCACGTTGTCACCAAAAACGGTCTCTAATAAATTCGCTTCTTCCTAACATTTGTTCAGAATGGCGCCGTACGCTTCAGACTTACCAACAGCCCCCCCCCCAAGCTGAACAGGTTGTTGCACAGGAAGGAATAGAGGGAGTGTTGTGTTTCAGTGTGTGTTTGTGTGGGTTGGTCGGCCTGCTGTGTGTTGTCTGACACTGATCAGGGCGAGTGCGCTGTGTGCTCTCCTCCGCAGGCAGTGGCCCAGGTTATGATACAGTCTTTTCAGTTATCTTCATGCGCACTCTTCAACGCTCAGATGCAGGATGTAAGTGCCCCCCCCCCCCCCC
>NC_050526.1:19200910-19209379 GCF_002922805.2 Oryzias melastigma
CCTCAGTTTCTTTCCATCTCTGGCCCATAATTAGATGTGTGTCAAGTTAAATGACGTTTGTGGTGCTTCACTTTTACTTTTAGAGCTGCACATGCAAGCACCAACAGCACCGGGCGTTTTGTGCTTGTTGTTGTCGCTGCTGTTTTTATCACTGTATTTGTGGGGTGACTTCCTCTCCTCTTTTTTTCCTGTTCAGCATTTCCTCCTCCACCAGGTCACAACTGTCCCATATCCGGTCAGCGCATTTCTTTGCGACTTTGACGTTGTTTGTTTTAAACGGGTCGAGTCTGGTACGTCCAGTGTTGGCGCTGTCATCGATCGCTTCTGTCTGGATCCATGTTTGCACCCAACGTCCGATGTTGACAGTATAGAGTGGTTTATAGTAGAATATCTGTGGCATCCTTCTCCTATTCTGTAGAATAAACGATTTAATAATATACAAGATGTCAGAGTAGTGCAAACTCCATCTGATGGTGTTAAAAATGACCACTGGTCATAAAATGATGCAGATGTTATTTTATTTCAAATTCTGGTTAAATAATTTTGTTCTTTAAATCCAGCCTTCTTTTTTCATTTTTTTTACTGCATTTTTTTATCCCTGTAGCAAATATAAATATTTTTCTGTTGCATTTAGCACCCTCCCCAATGAAAATCGTGTTTTTGCATTTTTTGCAGTTTTTTTACATGTTCTTGTAGCATTTTTTCTGATAGAGGACATAAAAAGAAAACAAAACTTAAAATTGCATTTATTACTTTTTCTTTTTTCAAATTGTTGTGAATCAGGAGCAGATGTTTTAAAAACATCGTATTTGAGCTGACATCTGGCTCAAAGCTGTAAATTTGCATAGTTCCAATATTGCTCACCGTTTTTGTTGCAGCGTTAATGTTTGATTGGGGTAGGAGGGGCTATAAAGTCAGAAATATGTTACAGGAAATGGGGGGGGGGTGCCAATGGTCCCGCCCACTACTGAGAGGTGAACTTTTAATAAACTCTTGCCACTCTGCAAAAACTGTCCTAAAAAACGACAGTTTTTTTTTTCTTATTTTTAAAAATCAGGCTGGGTTGATAAAACCGATTAATTAATCTTAATCAATTTAAGCTAAATAGATCAATAATTGATCCATAAAAATAGAAATCGATTTAACACATAAAGCTAATGTCTACTAGCTTGATGCTAACATATAATGGGATTTTCCATAAGACGGTTAATGCTAACGTTTGGTCGACCTAAACATACATTCCTGACTAAATGAACATCTTTATACTCACAGGCATGAATTTTCCAAATTCTTATAAGGAAATATTTTTAAAGTAATCATTTGTGGCCTAAAGCATAATTTTTTGCTCATATTTCTTCTTCTGGAATAAAGTGTGATGCTATAACACGATCGCCACCTTGTGGCCAAACAGAAACGCCCTCCAGGAGAGGCAGAACAATTGTTGGAGCTTCTCCGTTTGAGAATCCGTACAACACTGTACGGTATTAACAATCTCATAATTTCACTAATAAATTTTACAGTATGGTAACCGTATCAGATTAATATAAATATATTCAAAACATATGTAGATTATTAATGTATTTCTAAACAAATGTGTATAAATGTGTAAAGCGTGTAAAGTTAAAATTGAATGGAATCAAATTGAATTAAGTGGATCAAACGAATAGAAAAATGTTTTAAATGAATCGATCCAGACTTTGGTCGATCGAATCGGTTCTAGAAAGTATTGACAATACCCAGCCTTAGCTAAAAGCGGCATAATCATAATTAAAAGACCACAAAGAACGCTTAATAATAGATCAAAAGATGATCGGAGTGGAACTTTGAATTAGTTTTAAAGTCATGCATTGTAAAAAGAACATTTATAGTAAATCTGGTTCATTGCTTGTTGTCAAAACCTGTTTTTTTGTTGGTTTTCTTAATGTCTTGTTATGATCATGCATAAAGCGACAGGTCTTTTATTTTATTTGTTCTTAACTGTCTAATTCTATTGTATTACTCCTTAATCCTAATCCAGGGATTGCTAAACTTCCTCATTGTTTGAAGCGTTAGCTAGGCAGTTTCATTATAAATGTAGATGTTGTCTTCCATAAAAGTCAATGCGACCTATTCCTTCTTCCTCTATTTCCACTGTGGATCGTTGTCATCCATGATCTCTTCTGAGCCCAGATGATGAAGTGGCATCTTTGTAGGGATGGGTATCCACACTACTCCTGATCTAGTGCTGATGGTATCTAGATACCATTAAGCTCCAGAATCGATAGTTCAGCTGGCAGTAGATGTGTTCCATTAATGCATCATCATATGTATAATTAAGCTGCTATGTTTAAGTGAATCTGGTTCATCAGATTTAACATCACTTTAATGAGGCACTAAAGACTGCTGAATGTTTGGAGCCAATCTGACGAAATGCTGTATTTCTATTCTTCTATTCTGGAATAAATCCCTTTCTGGTTATGTTAAATGTTATATTGTATATATATATATGTTATATTAAAACTTCTGCTTTTTCCAACCACTCAGTCTTAAAAAAAAAAACCCTTATCATCTTCTGATCTATTCTAAAAGCGTTTCCAGCTCTCTTCTTTTTATGATTATGCTGTTTTTAGCCAAAATCAAAAAACTTGTCGTTTTCTAGGATATAGTTTCTGCAGAGCGGCAGGCTCGCCCAGCGTATTTTCTACATCACAAATCTCTTCAAAAAACTTTTTTTTTTTTTCCGTCTGTCCCTCATTCACAAGGATTTGAATAGAGAAAGAAATGCCACAAGAAAAAAACACAATTGTCATGGGATTGGGTCATTGAGATTCAAACTAAGCTTTGCAGATGAACCAGATCAACAGTTTGAAATGATTTTTTTATGATTGAGAGATTTTTTTTTTAAATTTAGTATGCAAAGCTTTTTGTATGACATGTAAATAAATATAATTCTTATATTAGTCGTGCCACTTTTAGCAAAAGTTCCTTTTTTCCGATTAACTTAAATATAACTGGGCCTTAGTCGGTAACAAAATCAAAATAACGTTTACTGTAAACTCAAATTTGTGTATGATCTCCACACATTGTAATAAGTGGTTAAAACACATAAAGGTTCTAAAACTCCATACACGTTTATCTCATTCTTCACATTCGTGTGAATGAAAACAGTATGATTTTTGTCAGTGGAAACCGAAACAAGTTTTAAATTTATTGCAATTGATAGAAATGTTGTTAGCATGGTGCCGTGTACAAATGGCGTTTAACTCTTTGTTTGGAGGCATCAAACTTTTCCCTACAACTGACCTTTATCCACACTGAGAATTGACACTTTGTCATCATCTCTTGAGCAAATGGATTTATAAACTCTTCAAAATGTAGAGGACAAGAGTGTGCAACAGAAAAAAATGGTATGAAGGAAACAATTCTGAACTTTACTTCTGCCTCTGAGGGTTCACAACATATCTGCAAAGATATTTTTTTTGTTACCAACATTATTATGATAACAAATTGGTGCAGTCTCAGTTAAACCTCCAATACCTTATTGTTTTTATATTAAAGTTTTGACTTTGAGGATACCCATCCCTACATCCTTTTATCTCGTTTTCAGTTTGAAGTGGATGAAGAAATGGCGTACTTTTTTTCCAGAAATATCTGATATGAATTTGTTCAGCTGCATTTATAACGGTGTACCTCTGGGCTCTTGACTGCCCCCTTTCTGAAGCACTTGTGTCGTCTCCTCACACCGGTTCTCCTCCTCTGTGTGGCTCTTCAGGAGCAGGAGTTCCTCCAGAAGCAACAGCAAGAGCTGGACGGAGCGCTGAAGAAAATCATCCAGCAGCACAAACTGGAGATCGCCACTATTGAGAGAGACTGCCTCAACCACAAACAGCAGCTGATGAGAGGTAGATCTGCTCTGATTTTCTCCAAAAAATGTCAAATTGAACGTCATGGTGGAGCAATGTGACTGCTTCTATCTGGGTTAACGTGTAGCATCTGGCCAGCTTGTTTTTTTGTGTGTTTTATTTAAAAACTCACCACAAAGAACATGCATGCTCCTGTTTACTACACACATGTGATACGTTTTTGTGTGCACTCCTGTGTTTCACAGCTAGAGAGGCGGCCATGTGGGAGTTAGAGGAGCGCCACCTGCAGGAGAAACATCAACTGCTGAAGCAGCAGCTGAAAGACCAGTATTTTATGCAGAGACATCAGTTGTTAAAGAGGCATGAGAAGGTGAGAGGATTGCATGTTTGGTTACCTGCTGTTCCAGGAATATCCAGCTTCTAGGTGTGCTGTCTTTTTTTCCCACTTGTCTCAGCTTCTTTTTGATGAAACACCTGATCCAGATAATCAGAACTAGTGGAGCAGGAATTACTGGAAATATTGCTGTTGGAAATATTTCAAATATTTTTACATTTTAATTAAAGGTTTTGGACTTGATTGTAAACTATATATATTTAAAAAAAAATATATATATATATAGGAAAAAAAAACACGAAACTGCTGTGAACATTTTGGATATTTCTATTAATATGTATATATCAAACTATAAATAAATCAGTCTAAAAGCTGATTAAAATGTTAATTTTGTGGGTTTCTATCCTTTTTTTCCTTCATGTTAACACAGTTTTTCAGCTTTTTATGCATAAAACACAACCCAAATAGAACAAACAAATATAATTAGTATTAAAACATTTTAAAGCATATTTGCAGCAGCACAGCTTTTTATTTGCATTAGTGAGGAACACAGAGTTCCTACAATAATGTGAAATTTGGATTTGAAGAGAAAAGGTAACAGCACCATCTAGTGGACATTGAATGAAACTTGAACAACTTCACATTTAGATGAATGTGGGATTAAAACTGTATTTTAAAGAATCTTCAATTTTAAGAATCAGGTGTGTTTGTTTTGGCAAATTTGAAAGAAGAAGCTCAGAAATACTTAGTTCTTTTCAGTTTAAGAAGAATTCCTTTAATAAATTTTTAAGATCTAAAACAAGCAAATATGATAAAATGTCTGTAGAATTTCCTAAAAGTGAACCCAAATGTCTGTTTTTGTCTAACAGGAAATGGAACAGATGCAGCGCTACAACCAGCGCCTTGTTGAGGAACTGAAGAACAAACAGACTCAGGAGAAAACGCGCTTGCCCAAAATCCAACGGAGCGACGCCAAGACGCGCATGGCCATGTTTAAGAAGAGCCTCAGGATCACGGCCACAGCCGCCATCACGCCGGAGCAGGAAAGGGAGCGGATAAAACTGGTACACCACGCTCAGCAGTTTCTCCTTTCAGTTTGTAGCATCACTGCCATTTTCTCCTAAGTTTTTCCAGAAAACTCATGAGTTTTTCTGTGTCATCTGAATGCTTTCAGAATCTTTTTTTTTGTTTTTTTTAATAGCATTCTCAGCTATTTTTTGTGGTTTTCTTCCAGTTTGCTGCACAGGAGGAAAAGAGGCAGAAGAACGAGAGACTCCATCAACACCAGAAACACGAGAATCAAATGAGAGATCTGCAGCTGCAGTGCGACTCAAACGTCCGGGAGCTGCAGCAGCTGCAGGTACCAGCCACAACTCACTCACCCTAAAGTCTGACACAAGCAGATTTCTAATGGATTCCTGCTGCTATGCAGAAACTACTAGAAAATATTTAATTTCTCCTTAAACTACATAATCCTAGTTAAAAGACCGCTTTTACAAAGTATTAAAATATGATAATATTATTACACTATTGCAAATATGGATGATGTGTTTTTGACTTTTTAAAGAACAATTGCAGCCCAAGAGTTTTGCTGATTACATTTTTTGCTCATCTTGATGTTTTCCAGAATGAAAAATGCCATCTTCTGATCGAACACGAGACTCAGAAGCTGAAGGAGCTGGACGAAGAACACAGCCAGGAGATCAAGGAATGGCGAGAAAAGCTCAGACCCAGGAAGAAGGTATGTTCAGGCTGCGCTTTGATTTGAAGAGATAAAATCCCTTCATCCTGTTTGTATCTGCTGCCCCCTGCAGGCCTTGGAGGAGGAGTTCACGCGGAAACTCCAGGAGCAGGAGGTGTTCTTCAAGATGAGCGGCGAGTCGGAATGCCTTAACCCCACCACCCAGAGTCGAGTCTCCAAGTTTTACCCAATACCGAACCTGCACAGCTCTGGCTCCTAGCAGTCCTGTCAGACTTTTTCTCCGACTTCCTAGTGGAACAACTCGGATTTAATTTCAAACGTTCAACTTCCGTTCCACAATCAGTGAGCGTGATGTGCCTCCACATCGCTCCGGTTTTATTCCGCTTGCTGGGAAACGTCTAATGTATTTCGCACCTTCTTGAGCAAGTTGTGACGGTTGCTAAGGTGAAGCCATGCTCGTCATGTTGCCGTACGCACAGCCTGCTGCAGAGTAAACAATCTCCAGTGCCTCATGTTGTTTGTTTTTGCTTCTGGACTTTTCCTTTTTGAAAGTTTGCACTCAGATATCATTTGTGCTCATAGCAACGATGGTTCTTAAGCAGTCAGTCGTCTTCGACCGATGAGAAAGCCGTTTACTGGAAATCACTTTGCAGGGTGGATCTTACTGAAGGAAAGAAGACTGTAGTTGTGGGATTTTATTACAGCTGTGCAATTTTCCGTGTGCTTTTCTGTAGCGTCGCCACGAGTCAAAGTGAAGGTCGCTCATTCAAATGATTCAAATGAATATGCTGTGTTCTGTGCTCGGTACATATGAGGTTTATACAAACAGTTTTAAGATTTGACTACAAAATATGTTTATTTATTGACACATTAGGTCCCTTCATTCTTCTGCAACTCGTTTCTGTTTAAGCAAACAAAGGCTACGTTTTATTTTATTTTTATTTTGAAATCTTTAGCGTTTTTGGGATATTTGGAGCACCTCCATCACAAATAGTGATTTTTCGTGAAGTTCAGATGGAATGTAAAACTTGATTTGCACTGTTTTTGCCACGCAAGAGGAAACTTATGCAGTTGTTAATGTCATCTCACCAAAACTTTATTTAAATTCACAGCTGACACAACCATTTCTTTAGTTTTGCCTGCCTTTTTAACCACTTTTTTGTGTTTTTCCAACAAGCTTTTACTCTGTTATGGAGTTTTCTATGCCTTTATTTCCAACCCTGTAATTGTTCTTAATTCCAGAGTTGTAACTGTGAGGACACAAACCTCTCGGCTGTATTTGAATAACTTGAGTTTTTATTTTCAGTGCATGTTCATAAAATGCACCTCTCAAATGAATGCTGGCTTCCTTTTTCCACACTAGGATGTTAATTTTTTTTAATCATTTTTCCCATAGAATTTTTTTTATTTCACTTTTAAGTTATATTTTCATTAACATTCTAAATATATACATTTATTGGAACAAATGTCTTTATAAATTGATTTTATTTTCTTGTAAATAGTTTGAAACTTTGAATGGACCTGTTTTTCAAAATAAACTATTAAAAAGTGCCCAAAAAAATGGTTTTTAATTTTATTTTTTTATTTTTATTTCACGTATGTAAAACAGAATCTGGGTAACATTCCATAATTTAGTATTTTAACACTTAAAGGTATAAAATATATCAAATTCAGTGCTTTTTCTTCTCTTCTACATAAAAATATACAGCCTGAAACAGTCATGTCTTACCGATCATCTGAGTCTCTGTCTTTAAAGTCACAACATAAACAAACATTTCAAGTAAACAACTCTTTCTGAAATGACCCTCACTCCGACTTGACTGAGTCAAGTTCATGTAATGGTAATTTTTGGGGGGATTCGGGGTACATTTTTGCAATTTGTGTGGAAAGAATGCATCAAAAACTCAACATTTCCATAGTCCTCAATACAGAATAATCCTGACAGAAAAAAATAGATATTTTTATAAGGTACATCAGATTCTGGGATAATTAAAAGTGAAAGCAGATGCTGGTTATTGCTGGAGTATGTTCTGAGTAAAGCTGCCCCTGGAAACGTCTATGCAAGCTTATAACAAGGTAAACATTATACTCCCATTTGCTAAGTATTCATGTCTGTGCGGCAAAAACATGGATCAGGGGCTCTATAAGCAGTTTTTAAAGATATAATTGCATTTTTTTTATTTCTGCCTTCTACAAATTTCTGAGCTCTTGCATTGGTAAACTTATCACTAAAAAAAATTATTAAAGTACAGAAAAAGATCAAATTTAAATGTAGTCTTGATGCAGTCCAGTAGTCTGAAGGCTCAGCCACCGTTGGTATGGTGATGTTGCTGATGATGCTGATTAATCACTTTAAAGGCTGTGGTGGACACAAACGGTGATCAGCTTGATGGATATAAATGTTTGGATACGTTTCAGTGTGATTTAAAAGTTACCGGTTTCTCTCCGTTGCACTCCGTCCTGAATCTGGACGGGATACGTCACCGGTATTCCAGGTAATCCTGGAGGTCCTGGATCACCTGTGAAGGTAAAAATCTCAATTTATTAGAGAAAGTCCTAACTGTGAATAAAAAACAAAAACAGTCCATTTA
>NC_050526.1:19209786-19228631 GCF_002922805.2 Oryzias melastigma
AAGTCTTCTATAGTGCAAAATATGGAGAGACGCCTGAAATACAGGGAAAATAAAATAATAATTAGAATAATCGATATCAATTTATTCTAGTTTGGTGGGCCAGATTAAATAGTTTAAGGGGCTGCATATGGTAGTTTCCCCACCGCTTGTTTAAAAAGATGCTAAATTTAATCTTTGCATTGCAAACACAAAGCAAAGATGGGTTTTAATCAATCAAAGAAACCAAATCACCTTAAAAAAAACTTGCTGTAAAAAAAAATGAAATAAATAAAAAAAAATGAATCAGTAAACCATGAAACTTGATTCCAGATACCCACATTTAGAAAAGATACAAACTTACTGTGTTACTCTAAACTGGACGCTCTGATGTAAAACACAAGCATACATATATACTGTACAGCAAATCTGTGTATGTATGTCTAGACCTCTTTAAAATTATCTTGCCACTCTTTTGGTTTCTTCTAAGTATGTAAAAAAAAGGCAGAAATATTGTTTTTTTTATTTCCTTGCATTTCCCAATCAATATCTTGATTGAGATATTTTCTTTATTGTTTTAAGGAAATGAAACAAAATCAAATAAAATGTACCCTTGTCTCCCTTGGGTCCTGGGTAACCTCTCTCTCCCTGTGATCCCGGGATTCCTGGGGGTCCGGGGATGGTGCCGTGAGCTGCGTGAAACCAAACGTACAGTCGTTTCTCTCCAGTTCCATTGTTGACGCAGACTGTAGGAAAAGCAACTTTCAGCACTAACCCCTGAAGAAGTCCATGAGGTCAGCGGTGATGTTGCCATAGGATCCGAAGACTCGACTGTAGCCGGGTGGTCCAGGAGGACCGGGTGGGCCAGGTGGTCCTCGCACTGCTCGTACCTTTGACCTCAAAGAATCATCCCCCAGATACTCCTGCAGCAGACCCTGGTCTGCAGGACAGAACAAACATGTAGGTCAGCATGTGCAACCAAATATGAACACCGACTAACGTTGGAAGAACAATTTGATTCGCTTTCAACCAAATCTGCTTCCAATGAAAAACCTAATGGTCGTTTTTCCCATTGAGTTGGGTTTTTGTGTAGTCTGCTTACTCTTAATGTAGTCTGTGACCTTCATGGCAACGCTGGAGTAGTCCAGCCTCTCAGTGAGCGAGCTGAGGTCCATCTCTCTTTGCTGGGATCCGAGAGATCCGAGAGATCCATGAGATCCATGAGATGCGTGAGATCCATGAGATGCGTGAGATCCATATCGAGATTCACCCTGCGAGGAGGCGTGGATCTGCATGTGGCCCTGGACATAACCTGGTTCTCCACGCTCTCCCTTCAGGCCCCTGGGACCCGGAGGTCCAGGAGGGCCCATGATCATACCTCGGACAGCTTCACCTGCAGAAAACGGTCGATTTGGATTAGTATGTTATGAACAAAAATCCATGATGTACATGCATGTGGGTGTGCTCACTGCTCAGATAATCCCGAAGCTCAGCCTGAATGCTCTCTCTTGAGAAGCTTCCACTATATGAAACTACGCCAGTTGAGGTTCCCGATGGACCCTGTGGACCTGGAGGGCCAGGAGGACCAGGGAGGCCACGGGGGCCTTGAAAGCCAGCACCTAAAGGAGGTGGACGGACAGAACTTGTAGACATTCAGTTGTGTGATGAAGACGATGGTCTTCTCACTGCTGGTTTCCAGTTGAATAATGACTCACCCTGCAGGTAGCGCTGAATGTCCTCTAAGCTGTAGCCTCGACCTCCTGCCCCATACACCGTTGCAGTAGACCCTCCTGGTGGTCCCTGAGGGCCAGGAGGGCCAGGTAATCCTGGGACACCTGGAGGACCAGGAGGCCCATGTTGTACAGCAGACGTGATCCACGACCGGAACTCTTGATCTAAGCGATGAAGATACAAGGATTGATTATCCTTCTGTTCCTCTTCATCTGGGTTTATTCAGAACTAATTAGATGATCTTACTCCTGATCAGTGCTGAATAATCTATGGAACCTGAGGAGAAACCAGAGCTTCGAGAACCTGGCACTCCAGCGGGACCCTGAGGGCCAGGAGGACCCTGAGGTCCAGAGGGACCTGGAGGTCCAGGTGGACCTCTTCCAATACCTCTCTCTACAGAATAAATTGATACATTAGAAATGGGTCGATTTGCATCATGTAAAGGAAACACTTCATGTAACAAAATTTTCATTTACCGTTCATTGCTTTGAAGACATAATTAGCCACCTCTTCAACTCTATATGAGCTTGAAAGTCCTACTGATGTTCCTGGTGGTCCAGGTGGTCCTTGTGGCCCTGGTGGTCCTGACAAATATCCCCTCACATCGTCTCCTAGTCAAATCAAAGAAGAAACCCAAATGTGTTATGTTTGATCATCAATAAACAGTTTATCAGATTGAACATTTTCTGACCAAAGCAAGCCATTTGACTTACTTTGAAGCATGGAGATGAGGCCAGAGACTGATAAGGATGCAGAAGCAGGTCCTGGAGGACCAGGCGGACCTGGTGGACCCCGAGCAGCACCAAAGCTGAACCCTGAATCTGAGCCTAAAACAGAAAAATTAAAGGTGGTTACAGTTCACAAATCACACTGCTTGTTATTGTGTTTGGTTCTAGCTGATTTATTGACTCTTTACGTTGTAAGTATGCCATAATCCGAGCGGAGATGTCCTCAATAGAGCCGGAGAAGGTTCCAGGGAGTCCCGGAGGCCCAGGTGGACCCGGAGGCCCTCGCATGCCACCATGTGCGTATCTACCTGGAGAGGGAAAGCACAAACACTTGTATATTTCTGCTCCATAACCTCTCATCATTTATTACTGGACTTTAGAAATACTCTTACTCAGATATTCTGTCAGGTACTGTTGTATCTCACTGGAAGATCCAAAGGAACCCGGCTGGCCAGGGGGACCAGGAGATCCTGGGGGGCCAGGAGGTCCTGACATGACTGTAGGGAAGAATTGTTAGATTCTAAACATATAGAACTTAAAACTAGGTTTGTAGGTATTAAGATAGTTTACTGTACCTCTGGCAGTGCCTGGAATTCCAGGAGCTCCAGTGTCCCCTTGGAAATTCAAAGCAACACATTGTTATGGTGGACAATGCAAGGAGTTACTGCTTTGTATTGAAGTTAGATCACTTAAGCACAGGAATAGTAAATGTATTCACCTTTGACCCCTGGAGGCCCTGGATGTCCGGGAGATCCCGGTGGTCCAGGTGGCCCAGGATAAAATGTTCCTGTAAAAAAAAAAAAATTTAATCCAGTCAAATCAACATGTTTTAGGTATTTAATTTATCAGATAGTAGTTTTTTTAACCTAGTTAGCTAGTTACGTATTTATAATTAAATATTAGAATTTGTTTCCAGGGGAAATTTATAAATATTTACTTGTGCTACATAGAGAAACATCATAGTTTATCAAGCAACTTAAGAAGTTTCTCAGAAGTCTTTCTAATCTCCAGAGGATGTTTGTATAATGCAGCAGTGGATGCAGTTTGTTTTTTGTGGAGCAAACTGTCTACATACAGTTTCAGTAAACACAAACTCAAAAATATGAGATGTTTTTTTATCCAGAAAATGATTAAAACCAGTTGTTTGTGCTTAAAGGGATGTATTTTGACTATATGTAGAATAACACAAAACAAAACAACAGTTTAGCTAGGGGTCCCACCAGTGCCAGCTGCAAACGTCGAGTCTCCTTTTTCTCCTTTAGGTCCAGGTCTTCCATAACCTGGAAGAAAATATGGCAACAGGAGAGTTTGACACAGAAACCACAACACAGGGAAATAATTTATATTTAAAACAGATCCTTGCCAGGCTGGCCTGGAGGCCCTGGAGGTCCTGGAGGTCCTTGTCTTGAATCACCTGATGAAACCAAACATTAAAAGAGTTATACACAAAATGATAAACAATAGTGTTTTTCTGACTTGATTGAAAACAATTAAGATTATATCCGTTCATCATAATGCATGGAACCAGGTTAGGCATTGCTTACCTGGTCGTCCTGGAACCCCTGGTGGACCTGGTGGACCAGGAGGACCAGGTAGTCCAGCTGATGCACCACTGGAACCAAATTGTCCTAAATCATAAACGAAGCAAACACATATATGATCAGAAAAGTTAGTAAACACACAAGGGAAAAGAAAACTTTTGAGTCTATTTAACCAACAAAAATATTGTTTGAACATCAGATCACAAAAATACTGTTGTCTAAAAGTGTCAAGGTGACTCATAACGTGAAGATGCATCTAGTTTATAAAATCTACAGTGTAATGCAGCATATTAGGGGAAAAAACCCCTCAGAAGGAACTCACTCTCTGCTGTGGATGATGATATTCTTTCAGTGGTTCTCACACTTAAACCTGGCTCTCCAGTATCTCCCTTAGAGCCCCTGTCACCTTTAGGACCTGTGATTAAACGAAAAACATCTATCAGACTGAAAATTTTGGTCTGCATCTAAAAAACAAACTTAATGAAAAACCTGCAATCACCTACCAGGTGAACCAGGTAGACCAGCAGGGCCGATGGGACCTGAGGGGGTGAAGTGAATGTATAAATATAGCCCTCATTGGAATACATTAGTAAATATTGCAAAAATAATCAAACCTGATAATCCGGGGGGTCCAGCAGGGCCAGGAGGACCAGCGGGTCCAGGTGGTCCTGGGATGGCAACTGTTGAGGAGCCAGCTGGAAAAACGAGGAATCATTAGCTTTCTGATGCATCACGTCAAATACAAGTTTTATCACGTCTCTTTACCTGCATTAATGATTCTTCCTGCTGGCCCAGGTTCACCTTGAGCACACAAACACACGTTAGATATTAAAGTTCATGTCCTAAAGCATTAAAACTCTATTGTCAAAGGAGATTATCCACAAGTTGGTGTACCTTTGGGTCCAGGGCGACCTGGATCGCCTGGTCTCCCTGAGAAAAATGAAAATCAGGACAGAGGTTTGAATCGACCAAGAAATCCAATAGGAAAACAAGGATGTTTTTCATGTGCAGAGTCAAAGGCTACCTGGTGGTCCTTGAAGTCCAGTTGATCCTACAGAAGGAGATGTAATCATTTATTTAGATTTTTGTAATTCTGAATTCTCTATAATAGTTTGTAAATATCTTAGGTGGATGCTTTCAATATGTGTTTTTGCCTCTCCCTGCACTGTGTTTATTGTGATTCCTCAATTTTATTTTTATTTATTTATTTTTTTTTTGTATTTTAACTGTGCAGAATATTCAAATATTTATAGAAATATAGATCTAATTTTAAAAAAGGGACTTTACCTGGAAGTCCAGCCTCTCCAGGAGGACCAGAAAGACCTCTGAGCCCAGGAGACCCAGGCAGTCCTCGATCACCTAAATCCCAAAATGAAACCCAAGTTAAAGGGACTTTTCTGATATTTAAAGCAAAAGGACAATACCTGTGTTTGAACATGGTAATCTCAAGTCAACATATTGTATTTTTTGTGAAGATTTTTTTGCTTTCCTCATGATCTTTTTGCTCCTTTTGTCATGATGAATATAGAAATTCTCTCATACAATTCTCTACCTCTTTAAAGGACAACGAGAGACATCAGAATATCATGGGAAAAAAAATCTAAAACAATAATTCTGGTCCCTTTCATCACTTTAAACAAACTCAAAGAAATCTGAAATTTAGCACATTTTAATTTTTTTTATTTTCTGGGTTCCTTAGGAAGAAAAACCCAGCAGGACTTAATGTTCAAAGTTTAAGATTTCAGTTTTAATCAATCAACCATTTATGACAAATTTTGTGACTCACCCATTGATCCTTTAGAGCCTTTTTCTCCTCCTGGTCCTTGTGGACCCGGTAAACCAGGTTCTCCTATAGAATAAGAAATCTTAGGAAACTGCTACAGGTTCATTATGAAAATGCAGCTGTAGAGACAAAAGAGTACTGACCTTGCAGACCTCTGAACCCTCTGTCACCCACTTCACCTAAAACCCAACACACATTTTACTGAAGTTGTCCCAGATCCACAAGTTCTGTAAAACAAATGCATTTAACAACAAACCTTTAAGTCCTTGAATCCCTGAAAGCCCCCTGTCCCCTGCAGAGCGGAGAAACGGCGAGAAGGTAGAACACTAAATGTGATAAGTTAAGAGGATTTTTGAAAAGATAGAACTGGAAAACCCACCTTTAGGTCCAGGAAGTCCCGCTTCACCCCGGAAACCCTGAGAACCAGGCTGGCCTGTGACAAAACATAAATATAAATGGGGATTTGTATCCTCAACTGAAAATGATATGATGTAAATGAGGAGGAGGATTGTACCTGGCAACCCGGGAGACCCTGGGGGGCCCTGTGAACCTGGAAACAAAAAAGACAGCTAAATCTCACATTACAAGTTTTATTTTACTTTTGGTGTTCTGTACTTTTATAAAGCAGTAATATTCATTAGTGATGGAAGTTTTTCATTGTTTCTAAGTTTTTAATTTTTTTTCTAACTGTGCTTAGGATTTTTTTTGTGCCAATTGTGTAAAACTGTGGCCTTGTAAATCAATAAACAGTTTTTGTGTGAATATACTTGCTCAATTTATTTTAATTGGCCTATATTAAGAAGAAAAAGTGCGTGTGCGAACTAATCCTTAAAATTAAGGGAGCGTTAAATGCAGTTTCTAAAGGAACTACATCAAAGTTTACCCAATCCCATTAATATATGTATATATAAATAATTGTTCCTTATGCCTTAATCAAACTGCACTTTGTGGACCACATGGGAGCAGAAATCAGAATTTCCTTTATTATCATCACTGTATGCTCAACAGAATTATGATGCTCCCACAATGTTTATTCCTCTCAGATTAAAGATTTGCAACAGCTCAATGACAACCACCTATTAGTATCCCATAAATATCATTCTTTCTGTTACTAAAACTCAATTTACCCCTGAGAGGGTTAAATATATATACAAAAAGTTAGGATTATAAAAAAGTATATTTTTAAACAAAAATCTAAAATATAATAAGTCCAACATCTAATGATGGATATTAGCATACTGAATGTATCTTTTGTGATCACTCATAAAATCTATCATCCTTATTTTACCATGATTAAGAAAGATGTAAAATTTAAAAACCTTAATAAGAAAACACTTTAGTTCCAAGTAAATTTACTTTTTGCACAAGAAAGTTCACAGAAAAAGTCTTTTTTTCACATGTGCACACAAATTTTTGTGACCTAGTATGAAGGAAAAATGACAAAATTAAAATAAAGTACCCTATTTACCTTGTGCTTTCTGTTTCTATTTAATAAAACTATCTTATAGGTTATATTAAAAAATATTAAAATTTCACTTTTTCATAGTGGACTATAATAATATAAAAAACAAAAACAATGAGCATTTGTGTGGCTAAACTTTTTGCCTACTACAGTACTGCCATCTGGTGATGTCTTTGGTTAATGCACCAACCATTGACAGTATAATCACTGGACAAAACAACCCCTCCCGTCTCGTGTTCCAAATAGGAAGTACCCGCTGGTTTCAAGAAGGCCAAAACCCCATAGACTTCCATTGTGAAGTAGATAGTTATTACTCAGTCATTTTATTTGTCAGAATAACCATTCTTGCTTTGATAAATTCTTCTTAACATCTTCTTTCCAACCCTTTTTTCTAAGATATTTTTTCTTTATGATGAGTTATAAACCGATCAATCAGATTCTTCAGTAAAAGCATATGGTGCCTGCTGGCTCCACCTCCAATGTTTGATTGACAGTTTCCCCCGAGCCCACTTTCAGTGGACGGGGTGTGGACTTTTAGTCTGGTGATTGGTGACGGTACTTCCTCTAAAATGGTGACTCAGTATGACTGGGAGTAATCGTGGGGGACGGTTTACAAAATGGCGGCAGACTGTCAGGAAGTGACGGAGAAGGCTTTGGCCGGATTTTGTGAGGGCCAAAGGTAAGGCATTTTCTATGGCTGACGTCAACAGCTTGTTTTGTCCAGTAAAATAATATGTTTTTGCCATAAACTAGCTAAAGACTGTGGTTTTGCACTTAAGTTTTTAATTAGAAATATGTTTTGTGTGTTCACGGATCTAACCTTTAGGGCCAGGAATGCCAGCAGGTCCCATAGATCCAGGAGCCCCAGGTTCTCCACTGGCACCTGATCATAAACAAAGATCCTTCAGTACCGCAATGATTCAGAGTAAAAAAATCAACACTTTTGCTGAAGTGTTGAAAGCTTGGCCAAGCTATTATTCTGAACTATACCTTTGTCTCCCTTCTGTCCACTACCCGGGGGTCCTAGATCCCCTCTTGGTCCTGGAGGGCCCTCTCGACCTCTTACTCCAGGTGGCCCCTCCAGTCCTTGTTCACCTTAAGAGGCATTTAGAAACCTGTTGATTGTGATGTCACGATGATCAGCGATGCCTAGAATAAAACAATCCCTGTACCTTGAACTCCCCTCTGTCCTTTGGGACCCTCAGGCCCAGGTTTTCCCGTCACACCTGGTGGACCTGGAAACACAAGGTCACATCACTGTTGGAAAAAACACATGTGAATGCCACGTGTTATGAAAGGTCACTGGTTCCTCACCTGGAGGTCCAGGGAAACCAGGTTCTCCTGCAAGATTGAGGCAAACAAACAAAATAAGCATCTGCAATAACATGAAGGAAATATTTTAAAAATAACAGAAAAGTTGTAGAAGTTTGCCACCTAACCTTTAGTTCCAGAGTCCCCTAAAAAGAAAGAATAGATACTATTAACTTTGAAATAAAAAATAAACTAGTATTTTTTGCTTAAAAGTAGTATGAGAGGATTACCTTTAGGTCCGGGCAGACCTCTCTCCCCTTGCACTGAGGATGTTAGAAAAGCTGAGGCAGAAAAGCACATTTTAACGATTAAACTGAAACGTGAGTACAGACGGTGTGTAGGAGTGTGTTCAGTACCTCTGAATGTCTGGGACTTCACTTCAGAATGCAGCACATGCTGGATGGTTCTCAGAAGAACAATGTCGTTTAAGTATGCTCCGCCAGTTCCAACGCTGGTACCGCCACCATAGCTGGTTCCACCCACGCCAGTTCCATAGCTGGTACCGCCACTATAGCTGGTTCCACCCACGCCAGTTCCATAGCTGGTACCGCCACTATAGCTGGTTCCACTCACGCCAGTTCCAACGCCAGTTCCAACGCCAGTTCCAACGCCGGTTCCACCACCAGAGCTGGTTCCACCCACAGCAACTCCACCACTTAAGTTGGTTCCACTCACACCAGTTCCAAGTCCAGTACCACCACCTAAGCTGGTTCCATCCACATTGATGCTGCCGGTCAGGCTGGTACCAGCTCCGCCACTGGAGCCAGCTCCCGCAGAACCAGCAGCGCTCAGGCTGCCGTCACTCACTCCGTTCCCACCAGTAGACGTGCCAGAACCAGTATAAATGTTGATTTGTGTCCTGGACCCCGAGTCTCCACCTCCAACTCCAGTTGCAACAGCTGCTCCTCCTCCTCCTGCTCCTCCACCTGCGACTCCAGCTGTTCCTCCACCTGCACCTCCAGCCCCCAGGATGAGCGTGTTGTCAACTCCAGCGCCTCCACCGCCCACGTAAGTGTTGATGTCATTTGAACCCGTCAGGCGACTGATGCGAGCAGAGGCAGCCGAAGCGTCTGACTTCAGAGTGGCCACTTCACTCTTCAGCTTCCTCACGTCCTCAGCTGAAAAACATTTATTAGTAAATTAACAAAAAAAAACATAAATATTGTCTTGATAGTATTTTTTCCTCAATATAATATTATTTGATATTAGCTTTTTTTGTTGTTTCATCATTTAACTTAAGTTTTCATCCTGAGTTTTCTACCAAGTGGGTCTACACTTCATCCTTTTTAGGTGAATATAATGGGGCAAAAATCATTCAGTCTGTCACCAATTGTGAGTTTTTCCACTTAAAAATATGAGAGAGACCTGTAGTTTTCACCATAGGTTTACCTCAACTACGAGACAAAATGAGAAAAAAAAAATGCAGAAAATCTGATTTTTATAGAATTTGTTTGTAAATTGTGGTGGAAAAAGAGTATTTGGTCACCTAGAGCAAGATTTCTGGCTCTCAGACCTGTAACTTCTTCTGTAAGAGGATCTTCTGTCCTCCACTCGTTACCTCCATTAATGACACCTGCTTGAACTCGTTATCTATATAAAAGACACCTGCCCACAACTTCAAACTTTCAGGACTCCAGAAACAAAATTATTGACCTGCACCAGGCTGGGAAGAGTGAGTCTGCAATATGAAAATCAACTGTGGGAGCAATTATTAGGAAATGGAAAATGTACAAGACCACTGATAATCTCCCTCCATCTGGGAGATCTGCATGGAGGAATGGGCCAAAGTACCAGCAACAGTTTGTCAAACGTTTGCCAACAAAGCAACAAATACTACTTATTTTCTGCCAAAATTCACAAACAAATTATTTAAAAATCAGAGAATGGGATTTTTCTGGATTTTTTTCCCCTCATTTTGTCTCTCACAGTTGAGGTATATCTATGATGAAAATGACAGACCTCTCTCATCTTTGTAAGGGGGAGAACTTGCACAGTTGAAGAATGAATAAATACTTTTTGCCCCACTGTATATTAATCAAAATCAAAGAGAAATATTGAAAGCATCACAGCAAAAGATAAAAAGTGTATTTTAAGAATCAAAACCAAATCTTTCAATATTTTTATAAAAATAAAAAGTGCAAATATAAGTGGTAAATGTGCAATACTAAGTGAAGGCTCTAAATTATTTGGTATGAAAATAATGTTTTTGTGTCAGTGTATTAAAAGTGATTTCTAAAATCACAATACTACCAGTTGTCAAAAGCTGCATATTTTGGGTGTTTTTTCATTATGACAAAGTGGTGCCTCTTCAAATTTATTTTTATTAAACTTGCCAACTATGAGATTTGCTTTGAATATAAATATCTCTTTAATACAAATCATCTTTATTTAAATATCTTGTATAATACATAAAGTTTCACTGTTAACCTGCAGTTTAAATGTTAAAACAAGTGTAAAACTAAGAGTTTGATGATTTTTTTTTTTAACCAATTTTGTCTGAATAATAGCAAAATAAAGAAATTCTGTTTCTTTAAAGCTGCATTTAATGCCATCAGGCAATATAAATGAAATCACAGGAAATAAATGGCAACTTTTATGAGACAGCTTCATGTTTTCAAGCAGTTACTGTCTTACGAGCCCACACACGCAGACATTTATTGGTCGAGAACTATCACTGCCAGGCAGCAGATTCTGACTTAACTCTCCTGACGTTTATCGTTTTTGTTGTTTTGAGATCTCCTTACCCAGAGCAATGAGGCCAAACAGGAGTCCCAGCAGGAGCAGAGACAGGAGGAGCAGACCCAGCAGCCACTTCCACCAGGAGCAGCAGGAGTCGGAGCAGCAACAGACTCCTCCACCCCCGAAGACGCCACTGTCCCTGTAGATCTCTGAGGAAATAGTTTTGGAATCAAAAAGTGCTTTCATGCAAAATAAATGACTAACATACTCCTTTTTTTAATTTATTTTTCTTATTGGGGACTATTTAATTCAATTCTTGTCATAAATGGCTGGAAAAATACCTGCATAAGTGGCTTTGTCCTTCATCAGAACTCCAGATGATCCATCTAAAGGAGGAAAAGACAAATGTCATTCATTGACATCCACAATCTGAATGTTCGTAGTTTCCGCGTGAGCTCACAGTAGGAGTTGCCCGTCTCTGCTTTCAGCGCCGCCGTCTCGCTGTAGCCGGCAATCAGTTTCTCCTTCTTTATTGAATCTCCTGACAATGAACCTTAGAAGTCACACAAACATCAAGAACATGACACAAGTATATTTAAGATAAAACATAATATCAAAGCAAGGGATTAAAATTATTCTGTTTTTTCTTCCCACTCAAATCATATTTTGATCTTTTCAAAAGTCTTAATTATGATTATGTCGTTTTTAGCAAAACATTTTAAAATGTTATTTTCTTGAACATAGTTTTTGCAGATCGGCAGCAGTTCATCAGACATTCGCCAGTTGTGAGCAGGACTATTGGTTCAGAGTAAGCCTGCCCTGACTTCCCATCATCCCTCTGTTTACACTCTTCCTGATAGCTTCCTGAAAGAACCCTAACTTAACATTAATTTTCTTTATTTATGCCCTCTATCATCAACAAAACAGCACATAAACGTGATTTTCATTGGAGTGGGCCTCTAAACTAATTTGGACATATCCAAGGTTTTGTTGTTTCTCCAGGAGGGGGCAGGGAACTTACCTCCTCCTAAATGACCGGTGCTGCTGGTGAACTGCTTTCCGCTGTCTTTTGCTAAAATCAGCATGTCTGTTTCCCTCCTGACTGGAACATTCTCCTTGTCAGACACAACAAACTTGTAGTCCCGCTTTAAAGCATCTTCCGTTTGGGATCTGGTGACTGAAAAGCACAAGCAGTTTTAGTGAGTTTTATGAGTGTTGGTGTCAAGTCCTAAAGTAGAAACGGATCCAGGTTTACCTGAGGACACTCCGGTGCTGATGGTTCCACCGCCGTTTGAGACGTTCTTCTGAACGCCATAACCTTGGGAAATAAACATCAAGTTTGGGGAATTTTTCAGTCTGAAGCTAATTCGATTACGTCCAGACATGCTTTCATACCTCCGAGGCTTGCGTTTACGTTGGCTCCACTGGTGGTGAGCACACAGCCAGAGGTGGGCGCCAGGTTGTTCTGGAAACCATAAACTGCAAACACAGATACAGACATTCAGTCACAGCATTACAAATTGACACAAGTAATTCTGTGATAAAAATATCAGATGGTTTCTGAACTAAAAAATCTTGAAAATTATGCGAAAAAATTTATATCCTTGAATCTAAGCTAAATATTCACTTTTTTCTAGTTCTGTAAAAATATAAAAACTTTTATTCTGTTCAATGTTCTTTTTTTTCTTATTTTTAAGCCATCTATGTTTATTTAAATTATTATTTTTCATTTGTTTTGCAAATAAGCATTATTTTAACTATTTAGTAAATTATTGTGGAATTTAAATGGAATTTTGTTTTAATTCTAACAAGTTTTGGCCTTTTTTCAGCCTAGGTTAACCATTCGGTGTAACAGCTTTTGGTGTTTCATAATAATTCATTTTGTAAGTATGTTTTAGTCCTGTTTGACTTCATTTGATGACTTGTAACATTAAGTAAGTGACCTAAAGGTTTTTGCATTTTCCATTTCACTTGAACCATTATTTAGCATCTTTAGTGAGCAGTTATAGGGATCAGAATACATCCATCTTGCAGAAAATTGTGACCCAATAAGGAAAAATTGCAAAATGTCTTTTGTGTAGACGAGGAAGACATCAGTTTTGTTAGGTTTTGCAGAAATGTTTATCTATATGGAAGCTTTTTATAACATAAACAACCTATGGCATGATTCAAATCATCCTCCTCCAACAAAATTAATATTTTTAATAGTTTTTTTAAGCTTAGATTTCTTAATATATCATCAGAAAAACGCCACAAGATGAAAACATGATTTTCATCAGAGTAGGTCTTTAAGTTTGTCAAGGACCTGGTGAGGACACAGAAGCAGGATGATCTGTCAGAATGGGGTTTTTTATTCTCATTCTTTTCTTGAATTTGGTATTTTGCTGAGTCGTAACTCAAAAGAGGCTGGAAAGCTCATGGAACTCGAGAGAGCACACAAAACCACGTGGCAACAAGTGGAAGGAAAGGGGCAGCTCATATCCAGAAACAAGTCAATCAAACACAGGTGTATTCATTAAGAGGGCAGGGGAAACAGGTGAAAAGAGGAAGGAAATCAACACACCTGTAAGGTGAGGGAAGTGAAACAGAAACACAATTATATCCAGCCCCAAACCCCACAAAGTTTGATTAATTGTGTTCCAAAGTTCTAGATCTAGGCCAGATGTATCTTATAAGTCATCTTTAGGTTCAGCTAGTTTCCTCCATTTGAGCAATAGTTCTCACTCTGGCTATTTTGAGTCTCAAAAATGGCTTTTTAACTATATCTAGACAGATTTTCGAAGACTACTTTTACTTTCCTTTAAAAAAAATTCAGTTGCCTGTGTTTTGCACAATAGGCAGTTTATATTTAAATTATGTGTTAGTCAACAGAAACAGGATTTAAAATCAGTTTTGCATAGAATTCAAATCATCTCAGCACTTTCCTGATTTAGCAAAGGAGTGAATTGTTCCGTTGCACAGTTTTGATACCTTTAAAGAGTTATTTAACTTGACAAATTAAAAAAATGTAATGTGTTTATTATCTGTGCAAATATGTAAAAAGCTAAAATAAAGAAAATGGGAAAAAAGTGTGCATCAAATCAAACTCATCATGAAATATTTACAAATGTATTATGTCTGATTAAACTTTTGCATGAGATTATACATTTTGACATGGACTAAATTGCATTTAAACTGATAAATATTTGTGCTGACCTGACAGCGATGAAGCAGGGGCGGGGCTGATCGGCGGGGACCCTCCTGACATGTTGTTGGTGCCGACCTGGCTGACGTGGTAGCTGTAGTTGGTGCTGCCACCGATGACGGTCGTGGCGGAGGTGGAGGGCAGGGTGGTGGTGGACCAGGTGAAAGCAGGATATGCCGAATCCAACGTGTCATACTGGCCTAATCTGACACTGGAATCGTACTGGCCCGCTCTAACGCCCGTAGCATACTGGCTGGATTTCATCCCAGTATCATACTGTCCTGACTTCAGGCTAACATCGTATTGGCTTGACTTCATCCCAGTATCATACTGGCCTGATTTCAGGCTAACGTCATATTGACTCGACTTCATGCCAGTATCATACTGGCCTGATTTCAGGCTAATATCGTATTGGCTCGACTTGATCCCGGTGTCATACTGCCCTGATGTCATTGTGACATCATAGTGGCCAGTCTGGACTCCAGTATCCCGATGTCCAGATGTCACATTTGAATCATAGAGGCCAGATGTGTCGATGACGTTGAACCCGCCCGAGTGCACGCTGGAGCCGAATGAAGTTGCTGATGTCGGAAACAGAAGGAGATAAAGGTCAAATAAATAATGACTTTTTACCTATTTAAAAAACATGTATATTTCTTTTAATGTAATAGCAAACATATAAAATAAAATGTTATGTTTTAAGAGCTCTAAAGTAATTGTTTTTTGCACATTTTTAACATAATTACTGTAAAAAAAATACAGAAAGCTTTATTCCATGATGTTTAAATATATTTCCTAACATTCCATTGCTTAAAGTTATGGTTTCTGCATTTGGCAAATATATTTTAGCTTATTTTCATTAACATTGTATGAACTGCCAATAAAATAAAAAAGATCAACCCTGCAAAACTAAACCCAGCAGTGTCCCTCATCTAATCCTTCTGCCTGCTTTTACTGCAATTTTTTTAATTTTAGAATATTTCTGGTAAAAATCTAATTAAGTTCTTCCTTCTTTGCTAAAAACTCAACTTCATTTTTTTTTGCCATGCAAATTTGACTTTTACCAAGTACATCATTTTAGAAAAAGATGTGTATTTTTGGAAAATTTTATTCAAAACTTTGGTAAAAAGCAGATAATCTGAGTGAGTGAATGTGTTTCTATGAACTGATAAATTTACTCCTGAAAGTACCTGACTGGGTGGCCACTGAAATGGTCTTGGTCTCCACGCTGGCCTTCTTGGGGACGGGCAGCGTGATGGAGGTGCAGGAGGAGCGAGTGGGGCTGACGCTGCTGGAGCGTCCCTGCAGCAGTTTCTTCACATCGTCCAGTTCTGCCCCTATAAAGGAAAATGACACGAACATGTCAAAACAATACGGCATGAAGAAACAATGAATCTGGACATGTTTCTGTTAAAGGTCATTCAAATAAAATTTAATATTATTTTAAAGTCCAACGACTTTGCATGAGGACATTTAACTTGAATTGTTCACTAGTGATTAATAAAAAAAAAAAAAGCTTTTAATAAAAAATGACTGTTATACAGTCTGAAATTCACATACTGGTTGTATCTAGTAAATTATAACAGCGGTAGAACTATGGGGAAATGCTAAAATTTTAAGTCAATTTTATTGTCATTAGTGACAACGATTAAGAAATCATCAATACAAGCTTATTTAAGCAGTGCAAAAAAATAAATAAATAAATAAAATAACATAAAGTTAACAAGACATTAAATTAACCACATTTTTCAAGACATTTTTTGACACATTTTGTAATCAGGTTTATTTTTGTTGCCATCTCTGGCTGGAGTATTTTAAATTTGATCTTCATTTTTTTCAGAATGGAAGTGGTTCAGGTGGTTGAACAGGTCGGTGATTTGATCCCCACTCCCCCTAGTCAACTGTTGTGTCCTAGGGTGAGACATTTCACCCTCCCTGCCTCCAGTGTGGCTCCACTGGTGTGTGAATGCATATGATGTCCTGGTGATGGCTACATCAATTGTTAAAAATTGGATATACACCGTCAACGCTCTGATTGTCTGGAAAGGTGCAGAAAAGTACAATCCATCATTGTTATCACCCCAAATTAAAATAATTTTGTGGCTTCCGAAATAACGTTAACAATAGCCAACTGTGTGGTTTTGTGGTACGTTTTTTTATTATATCATTTTTGAATTCACTTTTTATTCTTATTTTTATTTTCTATTTCTGTGTTTGTTGCAAATATCTAAAGTCTAACAAAATTAATTTAAAATAACTTGCCATAAAGCGCCACAGGTACAATTGGGAAAGTTTATTTAAAAAACGCAAATTGAACAGGAATGTTAACTGTTCAAATTAGGGCAGCTTTTATTTTTTTACATCTTAACCCTAGAGCACGGGGAATTTCCCCCCAAGCAAAAGTATGTACATGATTTCCAATATGTTGCCTTTTTCTGAGTGTCATGGGTCCCTGGGTAAAGTAAACATGATGGTAAAGTAAACATTATTATTGTTTTTTTTTTTAGGAATTTTTTGTTTTTAAATTCCTAATTTTTCTGTCATTTTCAAGCATGTTTTTAGGATCTTCATATACTTATATTTTCCATTTTCTTGCATAATCCACAGGTTAAATTAAGCTACTCTAATTTAACATGTGTTGTTATATTTTGATCTATTTTTTAAGAAAACATTTTTTTAATCGGGTGTATTATTTCGGTTAAAAATTACTCAGCAAAAGTGATGGAGCAACTCTTAGTGAAAGTATTCTAGGGTTAAAAGTGATTTAATTTCAAAGGGCTGCAGTTAGTGAGTTTGAACAGCAGGAGGAGCGATGAGCACACAACTTTTACCATCTTTCCAAAACAGAAGTGAGTCATGTGACGTTGCTGGCCCCCCACCACCCCAAATATGTCCTTTGACTTTTTTTCCTCACAGACTCCGAGTGCAGACAAACACTCTCATTAATCAGACCTCACCCTTTTCTGTTTTTGCTGATGTGAAGCTGCTGCTTGTGTAACCATCTGCACATGTGTTACCAATCCAAATTTGAAGGCATGGAGAGAGAGGGGTGACTAAGCCAGAAATATTGAGCAGTAATATAACTCTAAAAGTCTTTTTCCAGTACAAATATTCCTCCATAATGCATGAGGCTCTTTGGGAGAACAGTCTTTGTTTCATTTATGAGGGATTGCGTAACCCAGCAGAAGGATCAGTGTCTTACATCTTCCGGCAGAGGGGGAGGCACTCTGTAATCTGGCTCTGATTTCACTCTCTGGAAAAAATCACACATTGGACCGAAGAAGTTTAATAATAACAAAACACAAAAAAGGAAAAATCAAAATATTTTGGAGTCAGATGAAGAAGGAAGCAGAGGAGGAAATATTTAATACCTCTGCTCTCACTCCTCCCTCTTGTGCTGCTGGAGCCTTTAAAAGACACAAAGGAAAGCATGAAAACATATGTCTGAAGGTGCAGTTGCAAAGATACTGTGCATTGTAATCCAAAGCAGCTGACATTCCCACTCACAGTAGTTTCCATAATCTTTGCGTGGAAATTCTGGGGAGGAATTTGCACTGGAACTCCCTAAAAGAAAAAAATGAACTTTGCTTTTGCAGACAAACAACACCCTCGAGTTGTGCCGTTTTCTTCACTTTTTAAAGCTCCTCTGTCAGGGATTGTAGGGGCCAACTGCTTGTTTTCTCAACTGGATCTTACCGTCATAGCCGCCCGAGCGACTTGATATAGTCTTCCTCTCCCGGAAAGCTGGCGACAGACCTCCAGATGAGCCAGCAGTCTGCGCTCTCCTGGCACCGCCGGCCGAGCTTGACCGGACCTTTGACACAGAGCTTACAAGATAACTGCCCCCACCGCCACCTCCGCCTCTTCCTCCTCCGCCACTGCCAAAGCTTTCTCCATCTATGTAGCTACTCCCTCCCTCGCCTCCACCCGATGAGTCTCCTCCAAGGAAAATTCCCGAGGAGGAGCTGTAGCTACCAGAGTTCACACCTATGGAAGCTGGCGGGACAAAAAAAAATAAACATGATAAGTACATTTAAGGGAAAAACTTTTTTAAATGACATTTTGGTAGAAGCTACTTTAAGGAACTCAGCTGGATCAAAGTTAAAAACAAAAAATACTAGTCTCTTATGCACACTAGATAGTAACGGGTGCACGCCCATAACTATAATAGCTGGTTTGCACCAGAAAAAAGCTGGTTCACACCTGATAGAAGCTGGGTTGCACCAGATAGTAGCTGGGTTGCACCAGATAATAACTGGTTTGCACCAGATAGTGGCTGGGTTGCACCAGATAATAGCTGGTTTGCACCAGATAGTAGCTGGGTTGCACCAGATAGTGGCTGGGTTGCACCAGATAGTGGCTGGGTTGCACCAGATAATAGCTGGTTTGCACCAGATAGTAGCTGGGTTGCACCAAATAATAACTGGTTTGCACCAGATAGTAGTATGTT
>NC_050526.1:19228748-19235029 GCF_002922805.2 Oryzias melastigma
TAAGGGAAAAACTTTTTTAAATGACATTTTTGTAGAAGCTACTTTAAGGAACTCAGCTGGATCAAAGTTAAAAACAAAAAATACTAGTCTCTTATGCACACTAGATAGTAATGGGTGCACGCCCATAACTATAATAGCTGATTTGCACCAGATAAAAGCTGGTTCACACCTGATAGAAACTGGGTTGCACCAGATAGTAGCTGGGTTGCACCAGATAATAACTGGTTTGCACCAGATAGCAGCTGGGTTGCACCAGATAATAACTGGTTTGCACCAGATAGCAGCTGGGTTGCACCAGATAGCAGCTGGGTTGCACCAGATAGTGGCTGGGTTGCACCAGATAGCAGCTGGGTTGCACCAGATGCTAACTGGTGAACACCAGATAGTGACTGGTGACCACCAGACAGTAACTGGTTTGCAACATATGGTAACTGGTTTGCACCACATAGTGACAAGATAGTTACTGGTAAGCATCAGATAGTAGCTAGTGAGCACCAGATAGTAACTTGTTTATGCCATATAGTAACTGGTGCACACCAGTTAGTAGCTAGTGAGCACCTAATTGTAACTGGTGAGAAACGGGTAGTGGTTGATGAGCACCAGATAGTAACTGGTGCACACCAGATAGTAGCAAGATAGTAACTGGTGATCACCAGATAGAAACTTGTTCACATCACATAGTAACTGGTGCTCACCAAATAGTAGCTGGTGAGCACTAGATTGTAATTGGTGAGCATCAGATTGTAATTGGTGAGCACCGGAGAGTAGCTGGTGAGCACCAGATAGTAGCTGGTGTGCACCAGATAGTAGCTGGTGAGCACCAGATAGTAGCTGGTGAGCACCAAATAGTAGCTGGCGCACACCAGATAGTAGTTGGTGAGCACCAGATAGTAACTTTTTTTAAAATTCGATGCCTCTTTAAGGGTTCAGTAGTATGCTGTAAAGTTTGCAACAAACTTGGAGAAAAGCAAACATAAAATCAAGCATTAAAACACCAAATTGTTCATGTTTTCAAGGTCTATGAATGTTTTTGTCCTTGTGGAAACTATTATTTGTAATCTGAAAACTCAGTTTTGCGTAAGACTCTACATACACACTTTAATCGGAGTCTGTGGTAGTAAGCCACTTTCAAGGGATTATAATTATGTTTGCAAAACCAGAGAATGTATAATAAAGCTTTATGCTTTTGAATCTTGATAAAAACAGCTGCTCTTAAAGTTTTTGAGTTAAGGTAAGTATATAGTATAAAAGAGAACACTAGTTTGGTTAAATGTTCATTCCTGATACTTTCAAAATAAAACGCACAAACTAACTTTTATAACAGTGAAACAGTTTTTCACTATAAAAGTACGTTAATTACAAACTTCAACACAAGCTGTGGCACTGCCACCTACAAAAATGTTGTTTAAACACCCTTGTTAAAGCTTCAAGCACAACAACAAAAAAATCTCTATTTTTCTGCCAGACGTTAAAAATACAGCATCTCCAAGTTTCTGCAAACCCACAACTTCCCAGTTCTGAGTGGAAAGTTGCTCTCACATGAAGTGAAGTAAGCTCCACTGCTGCTGTGGGTTAAGGCATTCTTCTCCAAGCCCAGCCCTCCAGTGCTGCTGGACATATTCCTCTGATTTGATCCGCTGGTTCCCTCTAGCAACAGGAGACACAGAGTAAAACAAGAAGAAGTTGTTACTCATCGGGGACTTCCTTAAGACCAGGCTGGCTATAATTACTGCTTCTAGTTTATACTAAATAGAATTAGAGCGACTCACTTGGTGGGAGAGTTGTCAGTCTTGTTGTGGAGGTTACCGTTTCTGTCACAACTAATAAAAAAGAGAAAATAAATGACTTTATGCTTGAGTTAATTTGTATATCATCCCACCTTAAGCTCACATTTACAACATTAATCTCCTATTCAGATGTGAAGGAACACCACTGGGCTTAAACCGCCCTCAGCTGGAGGTTAAAATCCTCCCACAAATAAAAGGTTTTCCGAACAATAATTACGATAACATGTCATTACACTGATTTGAAAGTTGTCTGTACTGGCTGGTGTTTATACGCTTCTAGAACTTTCAAATGAATCATCTGATCTAATTCCTGTAAAGCCTAATTTAAGAAATGCATGTCCTTAAGTTTTTGAGCTTGTACTAAGTTAATAACAACCAAAAGCTTTGATGATATTTGTTTTATTGCCACATGTGTGGGAGATAAAGATAAGGACTGGAACATGTCTGGAGGGCACACAAATCCTAACTGAAATAAGAAATAAACATATAAATTTGATCAAATCTGTATTAGCAAATGTGTCATTTTTCTTCTTTTTACTAAAAAATTATCAGATTTTTGCCCTCACAATATAGTTATGTTTTGTCTGCAAACGTATCTCAAAAATCCTCATCTAGGAAACAAAAAATGTTGTTTTTTGGGGAATTTTTTGCTGAAAAACTTTAACATTTTTTGCTGAAAATCGTAGAATACAGTTAATCTTGAGATTATTTGGAGTGCCTGAGTAAAAACTCGTTAAGACAATTACAATACGGCTTAAGGAGCAACATTTTTCTACTAGTTTTTATTCTATTTTATGTGTTTATGTGTGTAGTTTAATATTCTATATTTAAATCCCTCTTTTTCGTTTAGATTATCACATAAAATCCACATTTATTCTGATACTTCTGCACGATTCAGGTAGGATTTACAGAAAATTGGTGCAATTAGATTTTTTCTGCTTAAAATAAGTAATTTTAACACAGGTTATATCAAAAAAATACATTTTATTTGAAATTAACTAGAAATATAGTCAGCTTGCCGTTTACTGCCATACCGTTTATAACGCCTGCACTTGTGCACAACTAATTCCAAATCTGAGCATCATTCGGAGGACATTCTTGCTAAATATAGTGTAGCTGACGATAATTAAAACAAACACTCATATGCTTCCAGGAGGCACGTTGCTCTCCTGCAGAAGCCTGTTTAGCTTTACTATAGATAATGTGCATTCCAGTAGAATTTCTGCCTTAGCTGCTGTCCTCTTCCTCCTCTCTGCTCATCTGCCTCTTTCTCCTTCCTTTTAGGGATGTCTGCCTGTTTCAGAGTCAAGGCTGAGGCTCATCATTAAAAAAATCACAACTTTACCACAATGTGACCTTAAAAGCCATCAATTTGAGTCTTTCTCTTAAAAATTCCTCCGCAAAATTGACCTTATTTTTGCTTTTGTAAGCTTACTTGGAAACAACACATGGAGATGGTGGATGTTTTGAAGTTTGGAGACATAAGCTGCTCTTAAATAGTCATCCTTGAAGACATTTTAAATTAAAAAGAGAGAGCAAGGAAAGCATGCATTGTGTTAGTAAGGCCCCAAGCAGAAACAAAACCGTTAACAAGGTCATGAAGGCAAAAAAAAAAGACTTCTGTTACGATATATTGAATTTCTCTCTAGAAATGCTTTTTTTATGGTTTTCATGGTTGGTCTTAAATATGATCTAGTTTTTGTATTTTTTTTTTGGTTTTGTGTGTCTGCAAATCGAAAATTAATCAGGAAACCTCACCCTTTTCTCCAGTGAACTCCATGTGTCTCGTTAACTCGTCCATTCCATCCTATCTGGTGAGATGATGATAAAAAAGGGGAAAAAAGGGCTCACAGTCATGCACAATCTGCTCCTTTTCTGTGACAAACAGCACGGCTGCAGCTCTCTAAAGTTGAAAAAAATAAAGCAAAGAGTTGCTTGTTTACTGGACTAAAACTACATTTCATCAAGTCACCACATCAGTCGCATGATTGGAAATGTAAAAAAAACCCACAATCAAATCACATACGCAACTTCTGCAGCAAGTACTGAATAGGGGAGGCCACAGCGAAGCTATGAAACTGTACTTTTGTGTTTACTTTTGTGTCTTTGGTGACTAGACTAACAAAAGGAACAAAAAGAGGCAGCAGATCAATGCACTGAAGAGGTCATCCTCTCACCACACCCAGCCAGCGAGGGCATTTAACTGCCTCCTTTACCCAAAACATTTTCGTACATGAGCCCAATTTTATGACCTGCAAATCCAGACCCCTAAAGCTGACACTAAAGTAGTCCCACTTATCAATTTGTGGCCCTGATCTGATGTCAGATAAAGCCTGATGCCACACAGCTCAGTCCTGCAATATATTTAGATGGATGGAAATAGCTCAGCAAAAGCAAAAGTGGCTGTAAAAGTATCCAGAGATCACTGTAACCGGAAAATGATCCTCAAAAACCCCCCTTGGGAGTTTTCACCCCCCAAGGTGTTAAGTGCGAATAAAGTTAGGAGCCCATCACCAAAAACTCCCAGCAGAAATGCAGCAGCCACGCGCCAGGACGCACAAACAGAAGGTCTCCAGGTGAAGGTCCATACCTTCAGTGAGCTTCAACAAGTGTCCGACTCCTGTCAGGGGCGACTGGTCTCGTCCAGGGGGGATGTTTTCTCAGAATCCTTGATCCGTTTGTGCCTTTTCTCTCAACCTTCCCAGCAGGCGAGTCAAAACAGAGATGTGGGCTCCGATCCCAGCCGCGCCCATCAGAGTTTGGGCAGGCAGGTGTGGCAGACGGCACGAAAAGATGAATATAATCTCTATAAAAGAAGAAGGGAAAAAAAGTGGAGCCCGAGGGGAGCAATTAAGTTGTCATTCTCAGGCTACAGACAGTCGATTGTGCGCAGAGAGAAAAAAAAAGCGCTGGACTCTTCCGCGGTCGCTGCTGCGCTCTGCTCTGTTCTGGTCAACTTTTGGAAACTGGCAAAGTTTTAGGAGGGAGGTGGACAGGGCGTGATGTGGGAGGTGGGATCTGCTCTTTCTTTTTCTTTTTTTCCCCCTCTTCTTCAAATAAAGCCCTTCTTTTCTTTGTGCAGGACTGCTGCCATTCCAGGTTCTGCTGATGCGCAGGGCGCATAAATCCATTCTGGCGCAGCTGTGGCGCACATCTGGCGCGCACATTGGAAGAAGAAAAAGAACATCTAATCTATACATTATGGTTTCACTCAATGTGGCATGCAATTTAACAATATTTTAAAGCCTCAAAGAAGCATCCAAGTGTCTATATTTTGCAGCTGTGCAGCTTTTTCCCTGCGACACTTTTTTTATTCTTCCAAAGTTGCAGAAAAAAACTGTTCTGCACCACATCTGAATTAAAGGACAGTTTCTTCCTATCTCTATGATCATTATAAAAGTTCATTCCCATTTATGCAATTTTGAGGCAAATTAGATGCTTCATCCCTCCAATGGAAGCCACAAGCATCCGCAGGTTCCCTCACCCACCACACCCTGCACTGACATCCACCCACTCTGCATGACTCACACTGTGACTTCTATCAGGCCAAAGGATGGGACAGAAGAAAAAAGAAAAGACCCCAAGGAGAGAACATGGAGACGAAAAGGAGGAGGAGGAGTGCTCCGCTCACATCTATGTGTGAGTCTGAATGTGGCCAGATCTTAACGGAAAGCAGCAGATTCCTGGGAGGTGAAAACACTCTTGAGAACTGAAACAGGAGCTGACTGGCTGGGGGAAGCACATCCATGTTTGTGTATGGGACAGTGGCTCCTCCAGATAAGGCTTCATTTGGAAACAAGAGCTTCCAAGTGGTTCAAAGGTCAGCAGAGGAGCAAAACTTGTATTTATCCCCACTCAGTTTTTACTTTACAACAGGCAGTTTCTTCCCTTTTTCCCTCTTCTTTTAGGAAAGTTGGCAGTATCTCCTCCATTCTGATTAATTGCTTGAACTAATATATATGTTTGAGGGTGGATAATAAAGTTGGTCATACAGCTGAAGGGTGACATTGCTGGCAAAAGTTGACATATTATGGTTTATTTCACCATTAAAAGTCCCACAATTTCCAAAACTCAAAACCTTATTAAACAGCTAACAGAATCTATAAAACTTTTTAAAAGAATTTATTCTTATTTTTAAACAACTGACACTCTCAGAAGGAAAAAAAAGAAATCTTTGCCTGAATGTTTACATTATATTTTTTAGAATATGATGGGACTTTGGAAGGAAAAATAAATTTTATTGATACAAAAATGCATCAAAACTTTCAACTCCAGAATTACCTGAATTTAGTTTTTAGGGTTAAACTCACACAAAAGTGCATTTTTCAATGTCTTCACAACAGGGTGTGTTGCCAGGTTTGGGCAATGAAACAAGCCACTCCCCCAAACTTTGCCCTCTCATGCAGTTTGCCTCTTGATGCGGTTTCTTATCCCAGAGGCAGCAAAGGTGGTAAAGTTTTGAGGTTTAGATCAAGTTGCTGCATCAAATCTAAA
>NC_050526.1:19235905-19251147 GCF_002922805.2 Oryzias melastigma
ATTTAGTTTTTGCTTGAAAGCAAAAACATCCGTGAAATTGATTTTTTTTTTTTTTTTTTTTTTTTTACAAAGATGGAAATAAATCCTGGTGTCCAAGGGTTAAACTCACACAAAAGTGCATTTTTCAATGTCTTCACAACTGGGTGTGTTGCCAGGTTTGGGCAATGAAACAAGCCACTCCCCCAAACTTTGCCCTCCCATGCAGTTTGCCTCTTGATGCACTTTCTTATCCCAGAGGCAGCGAAGGTGGTAAAGTTTCGAGGTTTAGATCAAGTTGCTGCATCAAATCTAAAATTCAATCCAAAATCTCTGAAATTTGGCTGGGAGGCTGTTGTACATGTACAGAAAATAGTGGAGTCATGGACTGCTAAGATCATTTTGTTTTTGCAATCTTTCTTACTGCGTTGCGTGTTTGAGCAAATATTTATCCCCTTCCCTTCCTTACCCCACTCAAAAAAAGAAAAAGAAAAAAAAGACGTTAAGGGAATAACTGGAAAAGATGATGGGACCGAAATCTAATGATTGGAGCTCAAAAATAGTTTAAAATCCATTGTCAAAATCAAAACACAGGTGTCAGGAACAGCCAATGGACACTTTGTGTCGGTTTGTGTCAAAGGATGAAATTTGGCATGTTTCAAATTTTTGCACAACATGTGAAAAGACAAGTTTTGTTTGCTTTATCTTCAGTATGGACACATTTGGATCGCTTAAAGTGAATCCGAGTTTGTTTCCCCCAATAATCCGAAACAAAATTTTCAGTCTGAAAGCACCTGAACTGACCATCATCCGGAACCAGGAACTGCTCCCGGACCCGTCTTTTCACTCTGAGTCTAATGTTGTACCTGATGTTGACACAGGTGTTCAAAATTGGTCAGTTAAATATAAAGTTTGAATGACAGAACTATCCCAACAAGGATTGCAAAGCCAAGGACTTCCATTATTCTTTCTGTTTTTGCTTTGCCCCACCCCTGTAATATCTGGCCAACGACTGAAGAGATCTTTAGTCACGTGTTTTGTTTGCAAGCTTTAGTTCGAGACCGAAATTTCTGGTTGACGGAAGTCTGAATACAGACCAAACGTAAGGTTAGGGATTCGAATTAAACAGACTCGATTAAGACCAACAGACTTCCCTTTTCTGAAAATACCCTAAATTTCACACAAAACTGGCACACATTCTTTATCAGAAGATTGTAACAGATAAATCCCTGGCTCAAGCTGAACAAAACAATATGATATACGAGTATAATAGGAATATGGGCGGGGTTAGCAAAAAACCTGTTTCAAAGTAAACCCCCAAAAATGACTTTGGTCGATTCCTCTAAAAATATGACCGACCTGTTCATAAACTCCAGGTGACCAAAAAATAAACTGATTGCTGTGGAGGTAAACGCAACAGAAAAGCAGCCATTGTGAATGAATTTGTCACATGCAGCTCTCACCAAGGTGGCACAAGAAGTGAGGAGCGAGTATCAGTCGCTCAGCCAGTGAGGGCGGATCAAATGGAGTAGGAGTGGATGTGGCAGCGCTTCTGACGCCATACAACACATGCAGCTTTAATTTTTCTTAAAGTGACTTCTTTTTCCAACTTTTTCTGCAATTTTGCAAAAAAATCTAGAATAATAAGCTACACATGCAGCAGAAAGGTGATTGACCTTTTCAGTGATTTTACAATCTGTAAAGTCAAGCAGAAAAACTCAATTTATATAAAAGAAAAGCCACATTCTGAGGAGGGGGCACTATTTGGCAAATAGGTATTTCTATATTTATGTGAGATAATGCCAAAACAAAGTAGTTGTTCAGAAAATAAAAATGTGATGATAACTTAAAAAAATGTTTACATACAATACCATCAACACTCTTAGTTTAAATGTCAAACTGCTATTTTAATGCTGTGCTGTTTATAAGTTGAAAGTCCTTTGCCGTGGCACACTTTCTGGAGAGACAAAAGAGCCTTTAGCTATTCCATTCATATCACGTTTTTTTTTTTTTTTATGTCAGTATGTTAGTACATCAATCATTACAAACTCAAGTGCCCAAATCCATTTTTTGTTCATCAAACATTTGGATTTATTCAGCTATCATTAGGCAATGCTGCGGCTATGTATTGCGGGTGAACTCTGTGTAACTGGGAGATAAGAAAAATATGAAACACAAGTGGCATTGGCTTCACTTTAAAGAAAGATCTTCAATGTGTCAAAACTTGTATTAACTTGAAAGAGAAATACTTTATTGCAAAGCTCAAAGTCTGTTCTGAAACTGAATGCTCACTTTTTGTACCTAAAACTAAACCTGATTGGACACAGAGAAGAACATCCGAGTTATGTGAGAGGCTCAAGACGGAATTAATAGCTGACCCAAAAATGGCTTAAGGATGTATAATGTTTAGTGGCCAGACCTGCATTTGATGAAAGATCTGGCACCCTCATTACCTCACATGGCTTTGAGATTCTATAAACCCACAGCAGCTGCTGCATGCCAAGGAGCCATGCAGCAGTGGTAAACTTCACAAAGCACACAGAAAAACATTAACTTACACAAATAGCAATTACCCTTCCCACATTTTTCCTTGTGAATAATATTAAAAAGAATCTGATTCCCTGGGGTGTGTAATATCACACTGCCAAATGAGCTGCTAATGTTCATGTCCAGGCACCACCACATTTAAAGGTATAACAGCTTTTTCCTCATGGCTATAAAGGCTGACACACAAAAAGTGAACCATCGCACATTTGTGAGAGGATTAAAATAGCTTTAGACTTATAAACTCGATGAATCAGCTAATGAGGGAAGGTGAATCACAGTATGAATCAACTCCAGATATCCACCACACATAAAAATCTCCTTAGCATCGTTTGGAGCAAAACATTATGTCCCGATGCTATGGTATTTGCCTGACACTTAAATTATTGTTATTTGAAACATTATCATAGAAAAACAAAAAGTTTGACAGCAATGTTGTGATTCTATTACAAGCTATTTTATCTCATGTGAAAAAACTCCATCTGCGTTTTTTACTTCTCCATACAGCAATCTATGCCACAAAATATATATTTTTCCATCATAGATAGATTTTTAAAGAGATGTGGACATGGCATTAAAAAAAAATAGTTCCCTCAAACTAATAATTTGTGTCCACAATTAGTGTCTTTTGCACATAAATTAACATTTTGTGGTCAAAATTTTGAGTTGTTTGAACAGAAATTTGTATTTTGTGACCAAAAAATAAGCATTTTGTGGCTTCAATTTAGTTTTTTGTGTACTCAAATTGAGACCAAAAATTTGCTATTAGCCTATTTCGTAGTCACAATTTAGTAGTCTATTTTGTGTGCACAAATTAGCATTTTGTGGCCAAAATTTTGGATTATTTTTACAGAAATTAGTATTTTGTGACCAATAAATAAGCATTTTGTGGCTACTCGCTAGTATTGTACACACATTAGTTTCTTGTGACCACAAATTTGCTATTAGTCTATTTTGTAGTCACAAGTTAGAATTTTGTGAGCATTGGTAGGTTATTTTGTATGCACAAAATAGCATGTTAATGAAATGTTAATTTGTGGCCACAAAATGCTCATTTGAGTCCACAAAAAGCTAAATTCAGGTCACAACTTATTAATTTCATGGGAAATTTTTATTCTTTATTTGTACTCTCTTTTTTTTCTTTTTTTAATTTGTTTTATGAATATTATGTCCAGAGTTCTTTAGCCTATATTTTACAAATGTGTGCAAATACAATTACTCAAGCTTAAAGCCATTTAGTTGAATGTGTGACTGTTTTTGAAGAATATAATTTAAAATAATAAATCGAATTTAGTTGCTTCAAGCATTATATTTTTTAAACTACTTATCCCAGAATCCTCTTCGGTTACACGTAAGGAATTCCCGTCCAATCGTAGATCTGTACGGTTTTGACCCGCAAAAATACGGAAAAACAAACAAGAGCTACTTTGGTTTTGCCTCAGCTTGGCTTTTCAACGAGGAAATGTCTTTGATAAAAACTCGGAATGGCTAATAATACTTAGTAATAGTGCCTTTTAAGATGTTTTTCTTATTTTAGCTGAGTAAATAAGACATTTAGTTTTTTACGAAACTTTAAGCTAGGCTAACCTCTCAGCCAAAACAGGCTCATGCTAATTCTGACAGATGGAAGTCACTCCAAAACACGAGTATTCATCACCCTGCTGCCCCGAAGAGTCAAGCCCCTCGAGATTAAGAGAAGAAAAAGTAGGTAACTGTGAATTAAAGTGTGGTGTGGTGTAACATGCGACGTAGAAGCAGAATTTAAAAAAAAGGGAAACAAACGACGATTAAGTTGTATCTTAAGGGGAAAAAAGTCGTACAATTATGAGAAGAAAATCTCAAAATTGCAAGAATAAAGTCGTACAATAATGTGGAAAAGGTTCTACAACTATAGGTACATTTTTCTACAACCTACGAAGAATAGAGTACATTTTTTGCTTCAAAATGTCATAATTTTACTCAGTAAAAGCCATGTTTTTTTCAAAAATTGTTACATTTTTTATTTATGCAAAGACATTCGAATATTAGGTGTTAGATGTATGTTGCAAACAATACAGAGAGGGATGGACCTCACACTTCTCAAAAATCCCACTTCTTTTTTTTAAATGCAGATTCATTTAAATGAAATTAAAATCTTATTTTTAAAAAACAATGATTATATCCTTGTACAATTAAAATTTTTAAAAAATAAAATTGCAATTTTTTTCTTGTAAAATGCGTATTGTAAACTTTTCTCATATATTTTGCTTTTATGGTGGCCCTAATACTCTGTCGTAGAAACAAATAAACTGTGATATTTCTCCTTGCCTAGAGTCATCCAAAGCTCAGCGCTTCACTGAGGGAAAGATTGAAAAGATCCAGACGCTCCTTTGTGTCCCCCGTCTCTGTGGCCAAACGCCTTTGCGTGGACGACGCAGAAGATGAAGGGCCACACATGTCACCAGACTCCAAGGAGGCCATCAGACAGCCGGCAGAAATCACACCGAGTGTCGATGACGACAGAAGAGACGTGCAGTCAGGCAGCGAGCGTTCGCCTGAAGCCTTTTTACAACACCTCAGGAAAGAGGTCAAAGAAAAAACGGAGACTCTACGTCGACTCAAGATGGTGAAGATGTACAGAAGCAAGGTAGCAGCTATATTTAAACATCTTCAGTGGGTGTGGGATTGTTGCTATAACACTTTTCTGGTCTTTTTTTTCTCCTAGAATGATTTAACCCAACTTCAAACTTTGATCGACAAGTGGAGGTGTTGTTCCCAGAACGCGCTGTATGAACTCCAGTCAGACGTCACTGTGGACGGACGAAGGGCTAATCTGTCTGAGCTCATAGACCTCTTTGGTTTGGATGATCACTTTCTGCACTTTGATCGCTCAGAGGAGGACTTCACTACTTAACACTTTCTATGTTTACAAAAAAAGTACAATTTCATCTGCAATTTCACTTTATTTGTTGTCGCAGGTTGTTCACAGCAAAAGACATTTCATGTTTAGATCAGTCTTTAAAGTAAATGTTCAAAAAAAACATTTCACTCAGCTGTATTTCAGCTGATAGACTGAGGTGAAGTTCTTCTTCGTTAGACGTTCAACTTCCGCAAAAAGGGCGGTCAGTTCCTCTGCTTGTGCTTTGACAAGAGCCTTCAAGTTGCTTTTCACAGCAAGCTCCAGGTGCCGCTCTTTTGCTTTTGCTCGCTCATGTTCAGGACCTAAACGACAAAAATACAAAAGATAAATATTTACGGGATAAATTAATCAGAAGCAGAAACCGATGTTTACGACCTGCAGCTTCGCAGACGTGTCTCAGCTGCGCCACATCCACTCGTATGTCAGGAAGCTTCAGCTCCAGAGTAGAAGTCTCTTTGTTTTTCACATCAGTTTGTTTACTAATCTGTTTGATTTCCTTCGTGCACTGCCGGATGGACTGTTGCTGAGCCTGAAAGTGAGAAAAGTTGTTAATAAAAACCATAAAAAGAAACCTTTGTCGCTTTTTCATGTTACCTCAGTCATGGAAGCCATGTTTTTTTCCAACATGGATGCTTTTTGAGCGATGCGAGTGCCTTGTTCGGACTTGCTGTAACGCTGGAAATAAAAAAGAAAAAATGCATTAATTTAAAAAAGAAGTTTCGAAGAACATTTTTCCTTCTCTTGTCTTCTGAAATGTTCAATAAAGGCTTTTGAAACACACAGCAAAGCTGTTTGTCATGCAATGTAAAACCTACATTCAATATTTCTCTCATGGGGTTTAAACAATGTCAGGAAGGCAAACGCTGCACAGCTGCTGAGCTACCTGTACCTGCTGCCAAAGAAAACTGGCAATGCAGCCTGGAAACTTACCATTCTGCCCTCTGGTTGGTTAAAAATCAATTATTTGGTCTGTTTTTGTGTTTGTCCTCACACTTTGCAAAACTTTTTATATTTAGACTGCATCCAAAAGCTAAATTTTGTCAATTATAGTAGCTTATATTTGCTTAAATTGACAGATTTTTTAAGCTTTTGAAACAAAAGAAAGTGCAATGCCCGCTGAAAATGAGGTTTAAGCCGAGCAAATGAGTGGAAAAAAGAAAAAAAACTGAGTCAATTAAAAAGGGCGTGTGTCCTCTATAAAAGATCATTCATCTGCACTGGGAGATGGGAACAATTTTCTGTTTGCAAAACATCCAGGGCAGCCAAAACCAAAATACCTGCTTTTATTATCAGAGACAGAAGTTTGGCCCGAGTTGCTAACAGGATTTACGTTTCACAGATTTCGTCTCATTTAAACCTCATGGTTTCAAAAACCTCTAACATGTGACTGTTTTTCTCAGAATCTCAGCTCGGTTTAACTAGATGGAGAAAGAAGGATGGTAATTTTGGAGTTGAGATTACAGTCATGTCCTGCTGTTCTTCGGTGAGTCGCAGCATCTTGACATCCCTGGATTTGTCGCTGACGTCCTCGATCTTCTTTTTGACCACCTTGTGCTCCCACTCCAGCTGTATGATCCTCTTATGGACTCCTTTCCTCTGTTCCATGACTGCTATCTTCTGCTCTGCAAGGGTCTGATGGAATAAACCAATACATTGTAATCGTGTGCATCACTATTTTAAAAAAGTCATGTATATGGATGGCTGTGAAGTGAGTGTGTTGGTGCTGACCCTGATGATTCTCCGGAGGTTTTCCGGCTTGTTCTTGTGGTACAGAAGTAAGTGAGTGTCTGCAGGGTCAGCGGTCAGCTCTGTGGTGGGAGGCTCCACCTGTCCCTGCTTCAGGATTATCTGGACCGTGGAGTCCATCAGGTGACAGTTCCTCTTCCTACGTAGGCTGCAGTGAATCAGACGGAAAATTCCAAATCAAAGCAGTCGGCTCTCGTGCGTCACGTCAAGCTATTAAACCTTTGCGTTGTTTTGGCGCTCATTATTAGAGGGATAAATACTTGAACTGTACTTCTCGATCGCTTCAGAGAGGTTGTTTATTTCCTCTTGGAAAGCGTTGTCCTCGTCTCTCCGCCTTTGCAGGAAAGCCTGCATCTCGGCTAGAGTCAAAGCGTGGGTTATGACCTGCAAGAGACGGAGCATAACTACACACAAAACAGAATTCTTAATAAGGAGCCGCAAGCAGGGATTAACGGATCCCAGGCAGACATCCAACAACCTACAAACTAATAACTTCACAGATGAGTGACAAAAGCCGCTAAAATTAATGTATAGGACTTGCAGGAATAAAAATGTCTGAACAGGCTAAAGTTCAGACAGTGATAAATAAATAGATTTGTTTTTGCTGCTTTACATCTAAAAAAAAAAAAGACAAACAAGCTGCCTTCTCATACATTTGACTTGTAAGTAAAACCTGCAGTATTACATATACAGTAAATAATCAACTTTTTTTAGGGCACAAAAAGTTTTGATGTGAAAAGAATTTCAAAACACAAAAAAATAATTTTATTGTGTCCTAGTTTTTTTTTTTTTTTAGCTTCTTTTAAACAGTTTGTTTTATTTTAATGATGTCCATTTAAGTGTACTACAAGTATATTTATTCTATGCTAAAAGTGAGACAGTATACTTTTTATGTAATTTCTCTATATTGTAAACTTAAAATATTAAAAATTAGTCTAAAAAGTATTTGGTTGCTTCCTACACTACATGGTCTACAGCATAGATGTCCAAGTCAAGGCCCGGGGGCCAGATCCGGCCCACAGGGTAATAATATCCGGCCCTCCATATCATTTTATTTTATTGCTATTAATGACCCGATGTTATCTTGAGATTATTTTTAACTTGCATAATTTTGACAAAATCTATTTTAAGGATAGTAAAATCTTGAAAGTTATTTAAAGGTTTAAGTTGATTTATTCCTGAATAATATTCCTGCTTCTTTTTATTCATGTTAATGTTTAAAAGTTAACTTTTTAAAGTTTTAAAATGTAGTTTTTAGTGTTTTCAACGGGAATTAAAAAAAAATAATAATATTTTACCCAAGCAAATTCATGCTGCTTTTCTTTTGGTAAATTAAGAAATATTTGTTCTTAATTTGTTCTGAAAGGGAACAAGTAAAATTGTCGGATTTTCACTACAAAATTTTTTTCAGTGTAAGAGAAAAAAAAACATGTAATAAATGTGCTTTAACTATTAAGACTGTAGTATGTTTGAGGAAATAAAGTGCTGTGGCGGTTGGGGGTGTAAGTGGAAAATCAAAGTGAGATGCTGAACTACGTTTGCTCATAAATAATGAAGGAATTAAAAATCATCTTGTCAACATTTTAAATTCTATACAAGTATCGCCAAATGAAATATTGAAATATCGCCAAATCGATTTTCCCTACCCCCCTACTGTTAACTACTTTGCCAGATTCTGATTTCAATGGATCCGATTAAATTTAAAAAATAGCTTCCATGTTTTAAAATCTGATTAAACATTAAGTAGACATAATAAATGAGCTTGTAAAGTTTTATCAGATCAGATATTTTTAAGGTAGCTCAGAAAAAAATGTAATATTGAAATTCTATTTTCAAAACAAATGGATGTTGAAATTATTCTTGGTTAGTATTTGATCATTTGAAGCAAAATAAATTGAACTCTAGTGACAATTTTGATTGTTTTAGTAGTTTGAATCCCCTAGCAAAACCTATACTTGAGTATAAGTACTATAGACCGTGTACGTATAGAGTCGGAAGTATACTATCTGAAGTCTGCAATATTTAGATACTAGTAAAAAAGAAACTTCAGTTATACAGCATCACTTTTAGTATACTTGTAGTACCCCTAAATAAACTACTTTTTACAGTGGGGTTACCCATGTGTTGTATATGAATGCAACAGGCCCTAAAAAGACATGTTTTCTCGCTACTTCTCACTAGTTTCAGCGTTTCTCTGGATTACCTTTTGCTCACTCTCTATTTTGCTTCTGCGAACAAGACAAAACTTCTGCCACACAGACGGGTTTAAGCTAAATGGCATTTTGTCTGGATCATCAAGTTCGTCCATGGCTTTGAGTATTTGGTTGAGGGCATCAGGAGTTTGGCTCGGAGTCTTTATTTTTTGGCCCCTGAGGTAAAAGAATCAAGATAAAGTCCAGCAGATGTTTCACGTGAAGCTGTAATCTTTAAAGCGAGAACAAAGGGACGTACCTGGGCCTACGTTTGAACAGTTTGTAGAGCTGATCGACCAGAGTGTTTGGAACATTAAGAAAGTCCTTCCTGAAGTTTTTGTCAAGTTCCTTAGGAGACATAAATCATATAAAGTTAGTTGAATATCACTCATTGGAGTTTTCAGCATTTTCACAGCGGGCTTACTTTGTCCTCGGCCACAATGCTGTCATACATCTCCTGAAACCGCTGCACTTCGTCCTGGTGCGTTTTCACCTCCTCCCCAGTTCCAACCTGTCAAGATAAATGCATGCCAATCACATGACGGCAGTGCTGCGCATGGGAAACTGTCAGTTTTGGAGACCACAAATAGTTGTGCAGCACAAGCTGTGCTCTCGCATCTGCATGCCTGAACAATAAGAAGATGCTGTTTGAGGGTTCACACTAACACGGCTGCCATGTCTCACAAACAGATTCCAGGACTGGCAGTCACAGATTCCTGCAGCGTCAGCCTGCACCAGCACCGGCGTTCTGACCTTTTGAGCCAAGATCTCCTCCAGTTTACTCTTGAGCTGCAGCTCTCGATTCCTCATGTCTTCGTCCTCTAGCACTGAATCAACGAGGTAGGTTATCTTGAGTTCTTCCTGATAAACACAGCACAAAAAAATGATGAATCACGTTTAGAAGTACAGATCTTTCACAGAGGAAAGGTGTCCTCATTTACCTGATTTATAGCTATTGTGCATTTGACCTTCTTCTTCAACAGCTTAAACAGAGCTTCATCGAAGCCTTCTGTTCCATCTTTAGTGGATTTCATCAGTTTTCTCATTTCACTTTCCAAAGACTGATATTACAAAATTCACAAAGTGAGTTAAACATAAACTCTGTGGAGCACAAACCTAACTGCAAGTTCTTACATTCCTGTACTTCTCCTTCTTCTGGTTAAGGTCTTTCAGGTTCTTCTCATATTCTTCATAAGCCTTTTTCTCCTCCTCACTCAGCTGAGCATCAGCTTTGGTCAAAACAAACTCAGGAGGGAGGATTTCCTGTGGAGTTAAGTCCATAGAAGTTACACACTCTCATGCTGACTGGTCTGGTTTATCTTTTTTTGATTTGTTTTTTGACAAAACAAAGAGTGGGAAGAAAGCTGTAGATAGACAAAACTGAAGTGATTCAAATATAAATCAGGTTATAAAATATTTAAAAAATACATTTACAACATTTTGTATCAATTCTGCTCATAATAAATATTTAAGCATTTTTTTTACTTGGAAATAAGAAAGATATTTAACCATTCACAGTTTTTTTTTTGTTTTTTGTTAAATAATTTGATTTAAAACAACTTTCCAGAAAAAAATGCATTTTTTTTTATTATTAAAGATTAGGAAGAGTTAAACATTAAATACAGATTTTTTTCAAACATAATGTCAATATTGACTAATAGAAAAATGTATATTCTAAAAGATTTGATAGAATATGTATTTATACACAATTGTTTTATACATTTAAACATTTAAAACAAATGTTTAGTTATGATAAATTTAATATTTCAGTCAGTAAAAAAAATGTAAACAAGTTTAGGTACTTTCTGAACTAGTTTATCAGCAGTTATGAATTAAAAAAAGTTTGTTTGCTTAATTTTGCATAAAAATGTTTGCTGTGAGTGACATGCAGTAAGCAGTAAAATGGCTTTTAAAGAAACAGATTTTGTCTTTAACCTTAAGTATTTCTGGGCCTTTTATGGCTTCTTCCTTTTTAACCACTTTGTAATTAGCTCTAACAGTCTATCAGTAAAACTTTTTTTTTGTAACTTTTAGTAAAAGCCCAGCTTCTTCATTTTTGCTTCACTATATTACACAATAACTTCACAATAAACCTTTAAGTGTCCAAAATGCGTTATTTTAAGTTGTACATTTTGACATTATTGTACTGGAAAAAAACCATAAAAAATCGAGGTTAAACAGTTTTTATAAAAATATCACTAAATCAAATATATACAAATAAAATAAAAATTCATAAACCTCAAAGCAAAGCAATGACAAGATCCACACTATATAAAAATTTAAAAAGTCTAAAGCTCCACTAAACGTCACACATCCAAGGGTTTTTTTCCAAGGAGTCGCACAATTATCTGTCATGACTCTAGTTATGCAAACAACAATTAAAGCTGAAGACATTTAGAAGCATTAATGCTAAAATTTGAATGAAATTTATACTAATAGGGGGTCGGTGTCATTTCTACATCATTGCTTACAGGTGAGGTAAATAATCAGGTGAGTGCAGCTTTACCGTTTTTAAGATGTCCACTTGTTTTACTTCAAAAACTCCTATGATCTCATCAATTGCTTGTTTCCTGCCATCATCAACCTGCAACGTAAAGACAGAAATCCATTTAAATGATGTGAGAAAAACATTTGTGATTAACTTAATCCCAAAAATCAAAGAGTTTCATGTAGTTTTATGTCCCACTCCGATCATCTTTTGTTCTTTTGTGAAGACCCAGGGCTCTTTTCAAGACATTTTTAGCCAAAATAAATTAAAAAAACTGCTATTTTCTAGAAAATATTTTGTTCAGATTAGCGGTAGAAATTTACCTATAAGCTGTGGAGTAAGCCTTCACTGAGTTCCCATCATCCCTTCACTTCTCGTATTAGGTTACAGCCCAAACTAACATTACTCGGCGACACCTACAAGCTTTTTCAAATTGTATTTTTTGATTCACAGCGATTTAAATAACGAAATACTTAGAAATGCAATTTTTAAGATTATGTTTTGTTAAAATGTGTCCTCCATCTTGAGAAAAACTTGATTTTCACCTAGTGGGTCTTTAATAGAAGTTGTTCTAGGTCTTTTACATTAAAAAATATATATATGTTTCATCTGAATGCAGTGCTTTTTTAAAATTGTGCTCAAGAAAAACCTTCAAAATGGCAACGCACTTGTTCTTCGGAATGATTCCCCTCCCCCGGGGTCCACCTCTCCTCCTCCTCTTTGTTCTCTGGGGTGAAGAACATCTCTGCTTTTATCTAAAATGGAACAAAGGGCCACATCCCGGGATGATAATCACACGCTAGCTCCCATTTCAGAACGCAAACAAACAAACCGACCAAGAGAGTACTTCAACATCCACAATCTGTTTTGTTTGCTGAACTTAATGTGAACTCTTGCCACTGATTGCACGTTGCACAAGGACAGCGACCTCAGAGTCATCCACGGTGAGCACGTTTTCTGGCTGCTCGGCGTCGGTCAGGCAGGGCTCCCACAGCTCCTGGTTCATGTCCAGCTTCAGCATGATCTCCCTGATACATGCGTTGTTGTCCCTGACGCGCTGAAGCTCCAGCACCTTTTGCCTCTGCAGGGCTGCAAATTCAGCGTTGAAAGCAGTCTTGATGCCATAAATCACATCCTGTAATTACAGACGAGTAAAAAAAACTGATGATTTTGACAACTAATTGAGTTACTTTCTGTCTGGAAGTGTTTTGGAGAACTGTAAAGACATGAAACAGGTTTCTACCTGCAACAGAATGATCTGGCTGATTCTCTGCTCCGTGCTTTGCAGGCTGAACTGATCATAGAGGTGAGGGTTTGAAAACCCCATCTGAGTCGAGAAGCTTCCCGTCAGAGCGCAACTTGGGGCCTTTTCATCCTCCTGCTCTGCGAAACCGCTAATCTGAGGAGATTAGGAAAAGGTACGGCAAACCCGAGCATTAAAACTGCTCAGATTCAAGACTCATTCAGAGAATTTTTGCAGCGACGTACTTTTAACCACAAAGCAATAAATCTGAGGAAGTTTGAACACCAATGTGCTGGCTTGGGTTCAGATATTTTGAAAAGTTACTGCAGTGAAAAGGTCAGATGAACTTCTGCGGTTCCAAATATAAAATATTTTTTTCTGCAGTAACTTGTTTAAGCTTAAATTAGTTTCCTACAACAATCAAACCATAAAAAACAAGCATTTTTACATTCTCAACTCAAAAAAAGTGCTTCTGCTTCACATTTAATGTTGATTGTAATTCATCTTTGTGGGTGAGAGACTTTACTTACAGAGCTGGCAGCTTTTTCAATCTTCCTCATGTTCTGAACTCTGCGGAGGTCCTCCAACTCTTCAGCTGTTCGCTCCTTCAGAGGGAAGTTCTGCACTGCCAGCTCGGAATAAAAGGCCTGCAGTTGATAGAGTCGAGTGAATCACAAAAAGTGGTCTAAAATGTGTGAATAGGATCCTGTTTTTGTCTTGCCTTGATAGCCGTGCGTTTGATCATCATGGAATCCCAGCATTCCCTCTTTAAGACGTCATACAGGTAGGATTTCTCCACAATATCCTGCTCAATCCCAGCTCTCACCTGGACATTTAGAGGATATTTAAAATCACTTTTAGACATTTTTGTTATTGTTAAGTTTTCCTTCAGTACCAGAGCGACTTCCTGCTCCACCATGGTGTCAAGTCTCCTCTGCTCTTTCACAGTCAAGCTGAACTCTTCCTCTGGCAAACTCTCGTTTTCAACAATCAACTTCTGGATCTAAAAAGGGACAAATAAACACTTTTTACCTTATTTCCTCAAATATTGTAAGCATGAGCAAACTTTTGGCATTTAAGGTAGTGTAATATAACTTATATTTTCGACAAACAAGTTTAATTAAAATGTTACTAAGGGAAGTTAAACTTACAGTGTCACTCAACTGTTTGACAGTTTCCTTTAATTTTTTCTTTTCAAAATAGTACTTCTCATTGTCTTCTTGTATAACCTGTTAACAAAAGTACAAGTCAAGAACATTTATCTAAAGTGTGAATGATAACACTCAGAATCTGTTATTATTCTAGCATTTTGATGAGATCCATGACATCCGAAAGGATGGAAAATGTTTTCTTTGCGATTGTGGTCTTGTTGAAAAACGTGCCACACCTTCAGCTTCCGTTCATTTGCAGCATGAGGTTTTTCTTGACAAAGACCAAACACGTTTTTACTGATTCCTATCTGCTTTCTTGGCTCTGTGTGACATGGTAATCAGATGCTTTTTTTTCACCGAGATGATAAATCAAAGCGTGCAACGCTGCTCCAAAAATAAGGCAGGTAATTGTTTGCAAAGGTGTCACAGACAGGTGAATGGAAAAGATATTCAGGAATCTGATCATGGCACATCACTGAAAATAAAGTTGCCTTAAAAATGACTTAAAAAAAATTCACTGACTTCCTTTTGCCTGTTTTCCAACCAGGTAGGCGGTGAAGATGGAGATTTGTGGCAGCTTTCACCTTCGTCCTGTTTACTCACATCAGACGTTTCACCTCTGACCTGTAATGTCAAACCAGTATGAAAACTGCAAAACCTGTTTGTCATATTTTAACATGCATGAAAAAATGCAACTATGTAAATCCTTGAATGGATTATAAAACCCTTTGATGCATGGAAGTCATTATAGAATCCAGAATTGATAGCAAATATTTGATATTTACCATAAGACACAAAACAAAGAGAAAATGCTCAGTTCAGAAACAATTCATAGATTTGATGGGAGGTTAGATCCTATGATGATTGATGTTGAGATACTTTTTTGGACTATTCTCAGTTCAGAGACATTCTCTTTAACTGTGTTTTAGATAAATCAACCTATAGAGATGGAGGAACCAACATAACAAGATAATATTTCTAATTATTTACAGCTATATTTACA
>NC_050526.1:19251424-19251593 GCF_002922805.2 Oryzias melastigma
TATATATTTCTAAAACTGTTTAAACAAGGTTTTGCTGATGTTTGCAGGATTATTAAAGTAGTAAGAAATAAAAAACAAAGCACTAAAATTACACTGCAGCTATACTGTTGTTGAATATTTACATTAGTTATATTTACATGAATACAAGGTTGTTATAGATAAACCCACA
>NC_050526.1:19251991-19267348 GCF_002922805.2 Oryzias melastigma
TAAATACTTCTTTACCTCATGGGTTAACCATGGAGCCTCTTGATCACATGCTGTAAGTTTCATAAGGATGGGGTTTTCAATGCTCAACGTCTTCTTCAAGGACTGACAAGTGGACTGCCTTTTTGTATCCAAACCTCTAGTTCTGTATAGAGATGGAAAAGCAAAAAAATGCACAACAAACACACACACAAAGACAAATATATGGTAATCTAATTTTTTTTTTATTATTTCGGACTTTCTAAATCAATCAGTATACGTGGATGAAAGTGTTAAGAGTTTAAATATTTTTCTCATCTTGTTACTTAGAACAATGCATTCTGGGTTTTTTTATCTGTAAAAATGTTTTATTTGATTTCACAAACAATCAAATTAAGAGATTGTCAGTAAAGATGATTAAAGCAAGAAACGTTTGAGGAATTTTGCTGGGAGAGGTGTGACTTTCTGAGATCTTTGTTTTCTTGTGGCTTTTGCTCCTTTTGTATGTTTTGACTTTCGACATTCACCACTCGTCACTAAGAAGTGTAAGCAACAGTTCCCTCTACTGTTCACTGATGTGCAATGTGCAACCACCACAGGCTCCTTCACCTGAGTTCTGTGCACACCAGACAGTCATCCCTGAAACCTGTAGTGAGGAGCGTCAGGCCGTCTGTGGAGAAGGACACTCTCTGGATTCCACCGGCGTTGCACAAGTGACACTGCAGCTTTGTGATGTTCTCCTGCAGACGCAGCAGCAGAATAAAACAAACAACCACTGAACATGAAATTGAAACCGAAATAGAGTTTACCATGGAGGCCGTTTGTCTGACATAAAGCAACCCATCTTGGCCGACGGAGGCCAACCATATGCAGTCAGGGGACAAGAGCAGAGAGGCGGGGCCTAGTGGATGGCCCTCAACTTCCTGCACTGGTTTTATCTTAATCTTCTCACTGGAGATGCTCTTTGTGTCCTGAGAATGGGGAGAATAAAGGTTTGAAATCAGCCAAAACATTAAAGACATTAGCGGGAATCAAACCTTGATGAGGTGAAATCTCTGAATAGTTTTCTTGGTGTTGCAGTAAGCAAACGCCTCATTGACTCCAAGAGAGCAGGAGTGAAGTGGATGTGGAACTTCATATGTGAGCCCTCTGAGAGCAGACAGACGGCCATGACGGTCCACATAATCTGAACCTGCAGGACACGGATGATGAGAAGCAGATGAAAAGCTGCTGCAGGAACAGGTCAGGGCGCTTTTTTTCTGTTTGTTCACATCACATACAGTTTTGCTTTCCTTTGTTGACTTACTGTAGATTTTTCTGGAGACGTTTCAGAAAGAAAAGTAAATGAGGCATCTGACAGTTGCACAATCACTCTAAAACGGTTGACTTGGGTGGAGTGAGATGTGGCAAAGCTGTCTACTTTTCTTCAAATTAAAACGCTACTAACACAGGTTGCACAATGTTATGATATAACAACAGTAAGATTAAAGTTAAATGATGTTTAATAAAAGTAAATCATCTGAAGCCCATTTTTTTAAATGGGGAAAATGCTATAAATTCTTCATTTAAATCACAAAGAAAGATCAACAAATCAGTGTTTTTATTTTTTAGCATTTCTTATGACAAACTTTTATCACTTTTTAATGTTTCAAATGTTATAAAGAAAGTTTTAATCATTATTTGTGAAAAAAAATGTTTTTGGATGAAACTGGAGAATAAATTCATTTTAACTTGAACTGCCAACTAATCATTAAACTGGATTTATCCCTGTTGAGGTTGCTGGAGCCTATATCAACTACTGTAAGGCAACTCGGACAGGCCGTGCACAGTGTTCTGTGATAATCTGTCTGTAAAGCAATCAGTGTCTTATAATAACACACATTTTAATTTAAAATGTTGTGTGGTCATTTTGAATTGGTTGCTCAAGAGATTTATGACTTTTCATAAATAAAAAAATAAGACAGTAAGCAGTAAGCTACTGTTACAGTTGCAAGATAGAAAGTCAATGAGCACAGATCTTATAGAAACAATTGAAAATGAAGATCAGAAAAACGTTGAGAGTTTTCAGGGGAAGTGTCTGTTTTCACATTTATGCTTTTATCCTGAAGTCAAACTTTTAAAAAACTTGAAGAAAACGAATGCTTTTGTCCACAAAAAAACAAAAACCTTTCACTCTGTTCTACATCAGTGCGCTCCAGAGGAAATTCCTACCATCTGTTCAACATTGAGTTTATGCAGGAAATCTGCCCAAGGACGACGATCAAATCTACAACAGAAATGACTGAAAACAGACTGAAAAGGCTGTCGGGACTTGAAGTGAGCCGTGGATCAAGAAACGCCCAAATACTTTCATGAAGGGAACTATTGTTGTAAAGACATAGGGGCCAAAATGCCTTCATAACTATGTGTAAAACTGATAAAGTTAAACAGAAAGTGAATGCTAAGAATAGACATTTTTGTGCCCACTTTTAAGGTTAAATTAGATCCTAACCAGGAAAAAATGAAACCAAGTGGAGGGGATTTTTTCTAATTTGGCTATTTACTTCATGATTTTATAAAAAGGAAACACACACGACATGTGCATGGTGTAACTTGATCGCAGTCACACCCCAGACTTTTGTGCTGACTGCCCTTTTCTCCACAGTTCCTGAAGTCATGATTCATCACTAAGGAGTGCTTTTACTAAACTGCCATGTCATGTTTCCTTTAGATCAGTGTTTTTCTTACCATCTTTAATTTAAAAAAAAGCATTTTTCAAACTACGCATTAAAAGAAAATGATCAAAACTATACGTTCATTCACGAAAACAAGGGGAAAATTGTTCCTATTACATCCCTTTTGTTATTTCAGGAACGACTGAATTTTTTGGATCAATGATTCAGCATTTAATTAGTGCTGTGTCATTATTATACCTGCAAGACCCCTGGAAGGCAAGGAGAATGCTGTAAGCAGACTCCCACCACCATCGTTGTCCTCCAGTCCAACACACAGAACAAGCACCCGCACTTCTTCTTTGAGACACTGTGTGGACAGCGACAAGATGCGTCCACAAACAACTGGAAAATCAAACCACACCTTAAATATGCTTCCAGTAAATCAAAAAATATGATATTTGCGACACAAAGATTACCTGTGTAACCGATAACTGAGAACCGCAGTGACGGCTTTGCCTCCAGAACATAAATGTGTGAATCTGAGCCGCTGGTGAGAAGGTAATGTCCTTCTTGATCAAAACTGTAGAAAAAGAAGTTTACTTTTAAAAGATGTTATAGAAAAACTGAATCTTAAAGTAAAATGATCTTTGTCCCAAGAAAAATTGTCTTATCTTCTGTCTTGCAAGAAAAAAAATGACTTTTCTTGAAATGAGAATTCTTGATATTTTTCTTACCCCATTGGCAGTTTTTTTTTTACTTTATGGGTTTTTGATTTATTAATAGGCAGCCTTTTTTGCATTAAACAAATAAATGAGAGTAAGCTGGATACGTACACAACATGAAGCACAGCAGTGTGGTAGAGCTGAACCTGGTGAACAACACGAGGCTTCTCATACACGTTCAAGTCAACAAAGAGGACGCTTCCAGCAGCTGTTCCTACGGCGGCGTAATGTGCAGCAGGACAGCAGGCCAGACTTGTCACCTAAACATTTTTATTTTACTTTTATTCAAGTTACTTTTCTTAGGATAATTTTGGAGAAAACGTAGCAACCTCAGCTTGGAGAGACAAAGACCCAAGGCAGGAGCCCTCTGAGGACCACAGCTGCAGCTCTCCAGAGTCCTTCAGTGACTAGAAACAAATAGTTTAGGAACTTCAATGCATTAACTAAACAAAAATATTAATTTCTATTTACCACGCAAATATTTCTGTCAGTGTTCAAAAACTCAGCTGCCAGAAAGTTGCCACTGAAGATATCCAGGACCTTGACGATCTCTTCTGACTGCTCTGGATTGAATGCATAGATTTCTCCCTGAGGAGAATAAATATATACTTTGTATTTCATATTATATCCATGGTATAGATTAAAGTACAGCTTTAATCGCCCACCGTGTTAGAAGTTAGAAGTACTGTGTTATTGTCAGGGGAGAGCTTCACGGCATCCACAGGTTTCTCCAGCTGCCATGTTCGTGTGATGCTGACCTGACCTCCGACCTCCAGGGAATACACCTCAGTGTTCTGCAACACATTCATATTAGAATAAAAATGATATTGAAGCTCAGAAGCATCTGTTTTATGATTGTGATAATTTTTGGGGTGATTTATATACAAGGCTTTCAACAAAAAATACAATTCCGTTATTGACGTATTCTAATATTCAAGTTGGTAGACCTGACAAAGTAAAGAAAATAAATTTTTTATTCAACATATTAGTTATTTATGGTCATTTTTCTATCCACAAATGTCTATTTTTAAAAGTAAGTGCCAATTTTTTTGTTTTTTAAAAACGAGTTTTCATCTTTTTTGTAAATCTCTGAAAAAGATAAAAAATAAGAATGAAACAAACATTTTTAATTGGTTGTCAATTTACCTGGACTAGTGGGATTTCTCCTTTAATTTTGTATACTTTTAGTTGGGGTTATTTATATGTTGATGCCTCCCAATTTAGTTTAGATCTCTGAGTACGGTAAGAATTCTTTTTTTTAGTCTAATTTATATATATTACATTTTATGTTGTTAATTTGGTTTATGTTATAATTGTTTTTTCCTGTTTTTTCTCTTTAACTAATGCTTAAATTGAATTAATTTGGTTTTCACATATATATACATATATAATGCCATGCTTTGTAATGTCTACTCTGTCAAAAAAAACAAAAAACATGAACATTATCAAACTAGTATTTCCTGATATCCTTAAAGAGACAGGCGTACCTTTCCTAAGGCGATGACCCCGTTCTTAGAAAGGGTCAAACCTTGGAAACTGAACTTTGTGAGTTCAGGAACAGCATCACCAACTGGAAAAAAAAATGGCAATCAGTTTTACTAGCTCAACAAAAGCAACCAAATTCCTTATACCTTTGGGGTTGTAAAGGATAGAGACGGAGAGATTTTCCGGGTCAACGTGGAGCAGAAAGCCCTCGACACAGCCCACATAGATTTCTGATGTGGGCGTCCAACAGACGGCAGAGGGAGTTACCGTGGAGCTGGTTAGGAGTGTTGTCTGTGTAAAAACATGACAACAGTTACCAAAGCAGTGTTTTTTTCTTAGGAACATTTCACAAAAATTGCTTCCTGGCACCTCAGTAGTTCGATGTTGGACAGTATAAGAAGCGTATGAAGGTCTTTCAGCAAAGGAACCATCAGTTTCAGGAAGCTTTACAACCCTGCAACCCAACAAATACAATATGAACACATACAAATAATATAGTTTAAGTAATCAAACTCACCTTGGTTTTAGAGCTGTAATGGAGTCACTCTTCTCAATGTGCCAGACAATGACTGATGTAGAGCTTAAAGCGCAAAGCTGAAGCCAATTCCAGGGATTGAACACCAAGGAAATAATGTCCCGTCCGACTCCTGCTTGTTTACATATGGGCTCAGCTTTTTCCCAGTTCCTGAATCGAATGTTTTAGTCACAGTAAATCCTCAGGGACAGTAAACAATATTTAAAATGCAAGTTTTCTCACCAAACTGTCAAGGTGTAGTCAGGTAAAGAGGAGCAACAACCCAGAAAAGGCCCACTATCACTTAATGTGAGGCATGTGTACTTCAGTTTGGCCGTTCCTGCGTCAAAACGAAAAGAATAACTTGACAAAATGCAAGAAAAATGATATATTAGTTTAGTATTATCTCAGCTACACACCTTTTAATTCATTCTTTAATGCAAGTTCAGGGAATTTGTACACAAATATGGACGGGGATAGTTTTTGTTCAGAGAAAGCGAAAATGCTGCTGCTGCCATCAGCTGTCAGAGCGGAAATCCCTCTACCTGGACTCTGCAATAAATGCCGCTTTTTTGTTTTTAAGTTCAGGAAACAAATATGGTGTCCACACGTGTAACATATCATTTCATTATTTACAAACTCAATTTTCTTGTTTGTAAAGCCTTGAATCCACCTAAAAAAATAAAAAGGACAATAAAAAGTGTGGACATATTAGTGTAAATTTTCAAAAAAGCTGCAAAGTTTCAAATATTTGTTGATAAACATAAACGTACCTGACATTTAAACTCTCAATTTCGTCCATTTTGAGGCACAAATTAGAGGAATGTAATTGTTTTCCGAGAAGCTTTGGAGAAACGGGTGAGTCATTTGGTATCCATAGCAACCACAACCTTCCGAAGACCCCACCCTTTTTTGTCGTGATTGGCTACAAGTCTGAAGACACAGAAACTCCGGAAGTACAGCACGCCTTGAACTCTTTACTTAAGGTTTTCCGTGTTTGAGGTGTTTGCGGGATTTTTTCTAAACTTCTTGTGCCCCCATATTGTAACAAGTTCGAGCTAACGAGCGAAAATGTCGACGGAAAAGAGTTTAGCAAAAGGTAAGACTCTATGAAAACGGTGCTTCAGTGTACGTTGTAAAAGTAAATTAATAAGAACATTTTAGATTATTTTTTTTTAGTTTGAACTCTAATTAAATACTATTGTCTTAAAAAAATATTTAATGTCGTTTTAATTCGTTTTATTCGAAGGGCGGGCCTTCTAAAAGCCTTAATTTGTGATTGGTCAATGGATAGGCTTTCAAAATAAAAGTCGTTCCTGTTGCACTTTGTTGCAAGTTTTTTTTTTTGGCAATTTTATTTTATCAACGTACAGAAAGGAAATGTTTCATATTTTGTAATACTAATAGGATAATGTAGGTTCTGTAACACGCAAAGTATTCAAAACATGGCACAGAAAAGCAAAGCAAACAAAAAAAATCTGAAAGTCAGTAAGAAGTCGTCTTGATAAACAGGTTTTCAAAATAGTTTTAAATCAAGATATGAATAAGTTAAAATAATTATAAAAAAATTTTTGATAAACTGTTGGATTTTTTTATTTTATTGGAACAATTTAACCACAATCATTTTACATAAAAATAACGTTTCATCCAATTTTGTAGTATTATTTTTTCCGAGATTTTGCAAAGACTAAAGATATAGTTTATTAGTTTCTTTTAGTCATTACCTTATAAGAACAGTGAAACGTTTTAATTTGGACAAATATAAATGTGGATCTTGAAGAAAAGCAGAAATTTTACCTCAGTTTGATCAATTATCTCTTAAAGACATCAAGTTTTGAGTGTTTTATGCATCAGCCTTTATTTCTTTTCTTTGAATTTGTACTATTTCAAACATATCGAAAATAAGCATGGGTGTCTGTTCACAAAGTTTCCCAAAAAGCTTATTATTTCTGTCATTTTACACTAAAGCAACAAAACTTTAACTTAATTTGTAAAATCTCATTTATTGTCTTTTTATCTTTAATTTTTATATTTTAGGAAGTCCTGCTCCTGGGCCGGTCCCTAAAGACCACATCCGACTTTACAGCATGAGGTTTTGCCCTTTTGCTCAGAGGACCAGATTAGTGCTGCACGCCAAAGGGATAAAGTAAGCTTAAATTCAAATACACAAACATCTGACATTTTCCTTGTCTTTGCTTGGAAACCATGTTTAATTTTTTTTTTTGTGCTTCAGATTTGACACCATCAACGTCGACCTGAAAGAGAAACCCGAGTGGTTCTTCGAGAAGAACCCATTTGGTACTGTTCCAGTCCTCGAGACACCTGCTGGGGAAGTCATATACGAGTCCTGCATCACCTCTGACTACCTGGATGAAGTCTATCCGGAGAAGAAGCTGATTCCATCCTCTCCTTTTGCCAAAGCTCAGCAGAAGATGCTGCTGGAGCATTTTGCAAAGGTAGAACAAATACCCCAAATGTTGAGAAATTGTGTTTGCAATATTGACGTCAAACCTTTTTTCCGCAGTTGGTGCCATTCTTCTACAGGATCCCATCCGCAAAGATGAATGGTGAAGATGTGTCAGGAATGGAAGCTGAACTGAAGGAGAAATTAGCCAAATTAAATGAGGTAGGCTGCAAAAAACATATTTACATTTAAAAAAATTACTTATCTATGTTTCTCCATAGTTGCTCTACCTGGTGAGTGAACTGTACTCTTGGCAACACTGTTGGATATTCTTTCTATTTTTAGGAGTTGGTGCAAAAGAAGACGAAGTTCTTCGGGGGGGATTCCATCACAATGATTGATTATATGATGTGGCCATTTTTTGAGAGAGCTGAGGTCTTTGAAGTGCAGCAGTGAGTATTAATACATGGTTTTTTTTTTTAATTCATTAGAAAACATTGTTTGGTCAATTCCCTTTAGTAGCTGCAAAAACAAGTGAAATCAAATTAATAAAAATCAAAGATTTCTTATAGTCAAAAACTAGAACTTCTATCAAAAATGAACATGTCGTTTATGTCTTTGAAGCTGTCTGGACCACACACCTGAGCTGAAGAAGTGGATCGAGCTCATGTTGGAGGATCCAGCTGTTAAAGCCACCATCCACCCTGTGGAAACACACAAGATCTTTTACAAGAGCTTCATTGACGGGAAACCCGACTTTGACTATGGCCTTTAGGAAACACCGTCCATTTTAATTGCAATCTCTTCAATAAATGTTTGTTTAAGCTGAACCAAAAAAAAGTTTGAGAAATTACTTTAAAAAGCAGAGATTGTATTGGGCATGCAACATTTTTACTGAAATATTTGTAATGATCTTTGTCTCTGTAGCAATGATTTCAATAAAGCAATTTGGAGAAACAAAATAATTTCTGATATCGTGAATTGTATGTGTAAATGGGTTTTATCATCAGAAAACTGATCAATAAAATGACTAACAATTAAATCTTACCGCACATATAAACAATCTGCTGTAAAAATGCCACAGGAACATGTTAAAAACACCAAAAACACAACTTTTCTACAGTAATTCTTTAAAAGATATACAAAAAAACACTCACAAATGATTTGGTTAAAAAAAAGCGTAACACATTACTCCAAACAAAAGGCCCTACCCTCTATATTATGTGGGATCAACCTGAGGCTGCTTCAAGTAAGCAAATCTACACCAAAGACCAGCACAGATGAACAGCCTGTTCAAGCCTGTGCCTAAAATTCTCTCCCCCTCACACACAATTTGTTGTTTATGCACTCGCCAGCACATGCAGTAAAACTGATTTAAGTTGTAGCTATTACATTTCTGTTTCCTGTGATTGTTTGGAATGTAACAATGTGGAAGCAGCGAAAATTACAAGAATCCTGTGGTAGATAATTAGTGTAATATTTCACTTAATGTCTGTGGTGGACTCACAATGTCCCACCCAAATGGAAAATAAGAGATTAGAAGGATGATCAAGACAATGACCTTTTTAAATCAGACCAGCAGCAACCAGATTGCTGGAAGTTATCTGGAAGTATTTTGTTTTTTTGTCATTTTATGTTTTGGTCACAGTGATTTTAACAGTTTTATGACTTAATCTTTGGACAAGATGTCTGTGTTCTCGGCCCACAGGTTCCCTTCAAATTAAAAGAGGGGAAAAATTTGAGTTTTGGGTTTTTTGTTTGTTTGTTTCTTTCTTTAAATAATAATTTAGAAAAAAAAGCATTCTTTAACCCTTTTCATTTGCAACATACCATTAAATCCAGGACTATTAATTTAGCTAGCTTGATTTTTTTTATATATAATTAGAAAAGAAAGTCAGAGATGAAGGGCTTAAAAAAGGCAAATGATTTGTAAAGATTATAAATCAACAAATAAATTAAAAAAAACAGCATTTGAGTGAAAATGTAAATAATAATTAAAAAAAAACAAGAATGGAACGCGGACATGTGGGCTATATTTCTTACAGATTTTGTTCATGATTCCACCTTGAAGGATCACCTGATGCACCTGCAGATTTTATGGACATCTGTCCTTTAAAATCAGTTGGAAATGCACATGTTAACAATTAACTTTCTCCATCTGTGGGTGTCCCTTCCCTTCATACAATCAACAACTTCCTCCACTGTTCACAGCTGTGTGTTATGTAACCGTAAAAGGTCAGGAATGCTGAAGGCCATTCCGTCTTCCCAAATTCAGGAGGTTTCAGTTAAACCTCGCTCGTGGAGCATTGCGTTCTTTTCTTTCACAACTTCTGCTTCCAATGTTGGTGACACCAGAACGGATTCGTGTCGAGGGAGAGGACAGTCAGTACAGGCCTTTAAGAGCTGAGATTAGCTGCTTACAATCTAAGACAAATAACAGAGAAACCAACGGCCAGACTTTGACCTTTAGGACCCATTGGCTTGAAATTCTTATTTGTTTTCCAGACAAATTGGCAGACATTTCTATTGATAAACTAGAACTATTTGTCTGCAGCACAGCTCAGACTCACGGGTGCTGCCAATCAGGTGTCTGATTGGCAGCACCTGTCAGGTAAAGAAAAGAAAAAAAAGTGTAAAAAATATATCCCCTTGTTTGCTGAGTTTTTTCTTTTTTTTTTAACCCAAAACCCGTAAATATAAATTAAATATTTGTTGCTTATTTAAACCATTAACATATAAGTACGATTATCTTCTCTCATTGGAGTAAAGTTGCCATTTTTCCTTGCCTACAACCTGCTGCAGGGATTGCAACTTGACTCCTGTATGCAAAGTCCTCACTTGCGATGCGGTTACAGTATTTAACTACTGACACATCCATAAAAACTGTAAACAAACTAACAAAAACAGACTAACAAAAAACTCCTTCAACAGTAAAAATAGAATATAACAATAGAAAACATAAACCCCTGTAGTACAGCTCACCCACAAGACATTAGATATGATACGACATTAGGAGAATAAGTTCAATCAACAAAGACGACTCTGCATTTGACTTATATTTAATGATAATTTTAAACAAATGCATCATTTTAATATTTGGATAATTTAAAAAAACATAATCTGTCTTCTTTCAGTATCTGCTTAAATCATCAGTAGTCTGTTCCTTTAAATTAAATAAACTTTTATAATTATTTACAAAAAGATAATTAAGGTCGGGCTGCACGGTGGCGCAGTGGTTAGCGCTCTCGTCACAGCGAGGAGGCCCCAGTTCGAATCCTGGCTGAGACCTTTCTGTGTGGAGTTTGCATGTTCTCCCCGTGCATGCGTGGGTTTTCACCGGGGACTCCGGCTTCCTCCCACCGTTCAAAAACATGCTTCATGGGTTAATTGATGACTCTAAATTGCCCCTAGGTGTGAATGTGGGAGTGAATGGGTGTGTGATTGAGGCCCTGTGACAGACTGGCGACCTGTCCAGGGTGTACCCCGCCTTCATCCATCAGTAGCCGGGATGGGCTCCGGCACCCCCGCGACCCTGAAAGGGAAGAAGCGGCCAAGAAGATGGGTGGATGGATAATTAAGGTCATTCATGGTGGAACTGTCTAACAATGTGATACAGTTTTATTTGATAAGCTATCACCCTGACAAACCACAGAATTTCCAAGAACTACTTTCTAAATACTGTCTGTGTACATGTTGTCACACTTTACTTCACATAACTGCTCACGCATCTATTTTTCTTATATTTTCTAATTACATTTCAATGTCTTCTGTTTATTTCACTTCTTCTCTTCCTTACTTGTTACTCTACACTCACTTCTGTCATCTCACTAATTCAAAACAGCCAGTTTAGCTATTACATCTGTATGTAATGCACACACATTTAAACTACCATTTAATAAATCCAAAAATGAATTTAAATCAAAACATCAACTTTTATTTTGAAATTTTCCTTTTTTATAGAGGGGATGGAGATAACTTAAGTTTTTTACAAGAATGTTGTAAAAGCTCCTGAGCAATAAAACAAGATAATCAGTTAAATATTACAACATGTGAGAGCTGCCGTCATATTTAGAGCAGATTGTATAACCAGGCTGATTTCAAGAGCACAAAAAAGTAAATTAACCACTAAGGATCCTTTGTTGAAAATATTCTGTTTTGATCAATGTCAATATGTATTTTTAGGAGAAACATTTTTTAACAGTTGTTTGTTACTGTGACACTAATAGTAATAATAATCAGTAAATATACGTAATCAATTGTGAGATCAGTGATGGTAGAATCAGATGTTTAAGTCTCATCAGTGGAAAATTCTTCAACAATTTGGCCACAGAAACTGGAAACTTTTATTTTGAAATGTGTCCTTTAAGCAACAAAATTAAAATGATCTGTATATGTTGCCAAATTAACATCTATTATTTACTGAATCTACTATTTAATGAATTTAAATATTTTTTAAATGTATTATTATTATTTTTTATTTACTAATCCAAGTTATTCAACTCTTATACAATATTAGTGAGTCACAGATGGACACAAGATTAAATCAACTTTTTTGTGTGTATTTCTTTAGCAGATTTCACATAATACAACTTTCAACTGTAGCCAAACCCTAAACTTGTGTTCAGGGAGAAAGATTTCTCTGAGTCATGTTTGTTCAGCACTTTTTTTTATTTTTTTATTGCTGACCAAACAAAGGGTGTGTTTTCTCTGAACTGCCTGGTCATGTTGCTCTTCTCTAAAGAGTTTCTGGCAATATCTAAAACCAGTCCCATAAAAAAGGTTCTGATAAGCTCTGGAAACCAGTTACTTAAGTCTCAAAGTGGGAGCCAGTTTTAAAGCAGATGGCCAATTTAAAACAGTAAAGCGTATGTCACCAACATCATTCTATCATTTCCTCATTAAAAAAAAGATCTTCTCTAAACTTTCTCTAAATAAAATGAGTTATTACTATGACTAAGCATTTTATGACTTGCAATGAGTCAGCAAGTTTTGCAAAAAGCAAAGAAATGGGTATCATTCATAAATCTGGGGAGAATTTGCATTTATTATTATTATTATTATTTAAATAAAGCAGGGAAAAAAGTGTATTCAACCCAAATAAGTCTTACATAGCAATATAAAAAGTAAAATATAGTGATGGGCTACATATGTGTTTCATAAAAGACAGTTAAAATAGGCAAAGCAATAAAAACATAAAATAAAGGTTAGTAAAAGATCATAAACTGTGTGAAAAGGTTGAAGGTAACAGTGTGCACTTGCAGCAGGAAATCTAAAAAAATAAAATAAAATTTAAAAAAAAAGCATCAAACAAAAATAGGGTTTCACATTTGATGAGTAGCTACAGTAGGATCCTTTTATGACAATTCAACTTTTTTTTTTTTTTTACATTATTTTAAAGATTCATGAATTACATCGTTTTACACTGAAAGAAACCAGCCTTTCACGTGATTGGCTGCCAGTTTCTTTGACACATCCACCCCGGAAGTAGCGATCATATTTAAGAGTAATTCTTGTCTCGTTGCATCTGCGTCTATCTTCTTCTCTTCTACATTTTACATCCTCTGGAAAGTTTTAATAAAAGGATCAACATGTCGACTGAAAAGTCTTTCGCGAAAGGTAAGACTCGACTGAAGAAAAACGTCAACTATCGCGATATTCGTTCAGTTAACCAAACCGGGGTTGAGAAGAATATTGTATTTTCTTTTATTGAGAATCTGAAGCACTTTATAAAAAAGACAAAACATTCGAGGCTATTGATAAAAGGATTAAATTGGTAAAGTCTAATTCTTCTTAAAAAGAGATAAGAGCTAAGGAGTCTTGAGAAGGGCGTGAAACTTCTCTATTATCTAACGGTTTACTAACACTTGTGATCTGTAGGGGGCGCACTTTCTTATTTGTGTGAGATACTGAGGCAAAAACATTTAATTTTTACCTTTATGTTTGTGGAAAAAATATTTTTGAGGGGGAAATTTACTCTATATTGCAACAAGACAAGTACTAGGTGCCAGTAAAACTTTTATTATTAAGTTTTACTGCTTTTGAGTTTCACTATTTTGACATATCTAGCTGACTATTCTAAAATATGTGTTCATTTTATGATCAAAGGTTTATAAATGTATTAATACCAGAGTCACCTCATTGAATACAAATCATAGCAGTGCTTTATATGATTTTGGTGGTTTTAAAATACTTATCTTTCATTTCAGGAAGTGCTGCTCCTGGCCCGGTCCCCAAAGACCAAATCCGTCTTTACAGCATGAGGTTTTGCCCTTTTGCTCAGAGGACTAGATTAGTGCTGCACGCCAAAGGGATAAAGTAATAGAAATTTAACTCATATAAAAATGTCAAAACCAAATAACTTAAATGTGTAATTTGACCTTTTTTCAATTTTTTGTTTCAGATTTGAAACCATTAACATCAATTTGAAAGAAAAACCCGATTGGTTCCTCCAGAAGAACCCTCTAGGTCTCGTCCCAGTGCTGGAGACACCTGCTGGTGAAATAATATACGAGTCGTCCATCACCTGCGAGTACCTGGATGAAGTCTATCCAGAGAAGAAGCTGCTTCCATCCTCTCCTTTTGCCAAAGCTCAGCAAAGGATGATGCTGGAGCATTTTTCAAAGGTACGTTGAGTTAAACTTTGCTCTTAAAAAAAGGAAAATAATTTTCATTTTAAATTCTAAATGCTGCTTTGTTTTGTACAGATTGTACCATTCTTCTACAGGATTCCATCAGCAAAGAGGAATGGTGAAGATGTGTCAGGAATGGAGGCTGAAATGAAAGAGAAATTAGGGAAACTGAATGAGGTAGGCTGGAAAGTGCTTAAATAGGGAATGTTAAAACTGTTTGTAGGCCACTGTGACTTAAATCTATATATGGTCTCACCTAATATGATGCATTTTTCTTACTTTTGCTGCATATTCTTTTTAATTTTAGGAGTTGGTGCAAAAGAAAACAAAGTTTTTTGGAGGTGATTCCATCACAATGATTGATTACATGATGTGGCCACACTTTGAGAGAACAGAGGTCTACGGGGTGATGAAGTGAGTACTTTTTTTTTTTTTTAACTTAAGTAGATTAAGATATAGTTCTATTGCTATATCCCAGAACTAATGTGCATTAACTCAATTTCTAAATTTTCTTTCATGGTCCTAAAGATAAATTTTAAACAGAACAAACAGTAAAACTCACGTACAGATAATTCTGCACCGATTCATAAAAGAATGTGCTGGTATTTTACATTTCAAGTACAAATCAACAGCGCCCTCTACAGCTCCAGGTGTGTCATTGTTTAAAAGTTGGTTCAAAAAGCAGCTCATCTTTTTGTCACTACTATTTTTCTTACTTTTTTCCTTCCTTCCACTCATTTTTATATCAAATCCCTACAACATTTTGATGTAATATATGTAAAATAAAGATGCAAAAGTTGGCATATTCCAAATGGATTTGAACTTTTCAAGAGATAAGTACAATTGCACTTTCTTTTGTTGGAAAAACCAAGAAGTACTTAATGATTCTTGGTAGCTTCCTGAAAGTAACATCATGATGACCAAAACGGCTTAGAACTTTGACATTTTATTAAGACTAATAGTTTTGGTCTTT
>NC_050526.1:19267812-19275561 GCF_002922805.2 Oryzias melastigma
TTTTTCTTCCTTCCACTCATTTTTATATCAAATCCCTACAACTTTTTGATGTAATATGTACAATAAAGATGCAAAAGTTGACATATTCCAAATGGATTTGAACTTTTCAAGAGATAAGTACAATTGCACTTTCTTTTGTTGGAAAAACCAAGAAGTACTTAATGATTCCTGGTAGCTTTCTGAAAGTAACATCATGATGACCAAAACGGCTTAGAACTTTGACATTTTATTAAGACTAATAGTTTTGGTCTTTGTGTTTCCTGTTTAGTACATTTAATTCACAAATGTGTCTCAACAGCTGCCTGGACCACACACCAGAGCTGAAGAAGTGGATGGAGCGCATGTTGGAGGATCCAGCTGTGAAGGCAACAATGTTCAGCATAGAAGCACACAGGGCTTTCTACAAAAGCTTCATAGACGGGAAACCGGATTATGACTATGGCCTCTAGAGCACACCGTCCAAACCAGTCGTGACGACCAGTCTGTCCAAAGATCTTTTTATTTTAAATGCTAACCGTCCTAAAATTTTATTGGTACCCCCAAAAAGAAAATTTTCTTAAGGGAAAACTTAAACTCAAAATGTAAAAGAGATTTTTTTGGTATTATTTTTGATGTTACTGGTTTAAAATAATTAAAGAAAGGCTACATTGTTTTATTTCACGTCTTTATTTTGTTAAAAAATGCACACAAAGATGTTATTTAACTGGTCCTATTCAAAGAACTGCAGAGCACTCACAGATCTGAGACAAGAACACAATGGACGCTTGTGATCAATAAAAATGAGTTTGTCAAATAAATATTGCAATACAGAATAGCTGCCATCAAATTTGCAACAAAATTGAAGACAAAAAAAAGGTAGTAAAATGCAATGAGCTATATAGGACTATATAACTCTTTGGTTACACAGTTGATTTTTTTTTTCATTAATTAACCATTAAAATCTTAAAAATCTCAAAGGAAAGCTAAAAAATGGACTGTGCAGGTTCAGCAAAAGTCTATTAAAGTCCAGATGAACTCTGTTCTTCAATGATGAATGCATACAGGTCACATGAAGTCCTGTGACTCAAGCTGTGGAGGAAGTATGATGATCTGTGGCTGCACGAGTTAGTTTGATCCAAATTTAGCACCATGTCACCAGAATTGCATTCAAAAGTAATGACTTTATGTGGTAGTTCCTGAAGAATATTTCTGTAAAAGCATCCCACTTCATATAAATAAGGCTTGAAGCTTAAACATAACTAATACTACAAGTTATTAGCACTCAGATACTTTCATCCAGGCTGAGGTTAAAACCCCCGTTTGATAGGCGAGGTACATATTCCTGAATAACTATGGATGCATTCTTTAAAATCTCTTGAAAGTGCCTGACGGTAGCTGCGTAAAGCTCCCTCTGCAGCACCAGAGACCTGAACAGATTGATGGGTTCTGCCTTACGAATGACTCCAGGCACCTGAAGAACCTCGGGCACTTTGCTGTTCCCAACCATTGCATGGTGGAGCCTCTTCTCCAGGAGACTCCGGTGCAGAAAGCCGAGCACATCCCGGAGCCTGGGTTCAATATTCTCCGCCCCCCACGCGGTTGTTTTTGTGCTCAGCAACACATGGAGCAGGACGGTCTTTAGGTGGTAGCTGGAGAGGAAGCTCTTTCCTGTCAGCTCTGTCTGTTTTCGGTTTAGGAATGCAGCAATCTGGAGGCAGTGTAAATGGCAGGAGTTCTGTGGAAGCCGTTTGGCGAAATATTTCAGTAAGTTTCTTTCGTAGACTGCCAACGAGAGGGGCCAGAATGGGTCGGGGGGGCCGTCCCACCCGGATGGAAAATGAGAGACGAAATAAGCATCCGTGTCCTCCAGCTGGACCACCGGAATGAGGTTCAGGAGAATGACTTTTCCTGAACGAAATCGGACCTTAAGCGCACCGGCAGCGTCCAAACTGCGGAAAAGTACCTGGAAGTCGTATTTGTGGGAGATCCGCCCCCACGCTTTGGTCACAGAAATCTGAAACCACTTCATGACTTGATCTTTGGACAAAATGTCTGTGTTCTTAGAGCACAACAGCTCATCGGGGTTTGGACCGGTGCTTTGTCGGTCGGTTGTACAGTGCAGCAGACAAAGCATGTCGTCTCCCATGTTAGCAGAGCCGCAGAGGCAGCCCTCGTCATTTTCCCCGAACCGGGTCACCTTAATCCTGCCGCTGCCCTGCATGTCCAGGGGGATTTTATTCGAGGAGCACCACATTTGGCACTGAAAGAAATGTGGATGTGGTGGTGAAAAGGGCACTATAAGGTCACAAACAAGAGGCCCACACACCTTCCAAGATTCAAACATGCTCCCGATCCCAACGAAATCCCCCACTTCCATGTCCGTGTCCCGGTCACACACACTCCGGAGCGACTCCAGCAGGTCATCTGCTAAACCCTCCACAAATTCCCTCACTTTCCAGTTCTCGTGGGCAGAAGAATAAGAGCATTTGTCACAGAAGTTCCTCAGGATGTCCTTGTCGAGGACCATCATTGTTGGAGTGACAGAGCCGCCGTCTTCCTCATCCTCGAGGTTTCGGATTTCCGTTTCTGCGAGGTCTACTTTGCACATCTCGATGACAAAAAAAATCACGAAAGACACGGAGCTCCAAAAGTACCACATATACGCGTCCCGTGAGGCCCTTTCCTCCTGCTTGGACTCCAGCTCCAGGATCTCATTCTCCAGCTTGGCCTGCTCCCTCTCCAGCTTCTCCTCGTGCTCTCGCATGCGGGCCATCAGTTCCTCATCCTGCTCTGGTAATGTTGTGTTTTCTTGAGGAAAGAGCAAGGGGTGGTTTAGAATGGCAGCGGCCACCACCATGCACACTCGCGCCACGGCCCCCTGCATCTTCCGCCGGCCTTCAACCAAAAATCTTCCAGATGCTCAGGCCCTGAAACCAAAACAAGAACAGTCAAGAACTCTACCTCTAGATATAGAGGCGCTGTGATAAACGCATGTTCAGTATCACTATTTGTAAGAGGAAGGAAGTCAGAGGCCTCAAGTTTCCCCTAAGACCTTATTTACTTATTAACAATCCATCCATAATATATGACTCATCTATATTTAAACTCCAAAAGATTAAACTTTCACCTCACACAGTTGAAAATACGCTCATCAGATCGCTATCTTCCTTCCTGGACGTCACCAATGCAACAAACCTCAAAGGAAATTACATAAGTTACCTCCCTGTGTTTCAGTCTTTGGACAGAAGTTAACCCTGTATGGTGGCTGTACTCACTGTGTCCTGTACAGCAAGAAAATGATTATGTGGAAACGCTCAGGAGAGGTTACAAAGATGTGAGTCTGCTGAGAATGAATCTTGAGAAAAGGGAAGTGTGTGACGAAATCATGAAATGTCCGAGGAGTTTTCAGTACGCATTACTATAGTGTTTGAAGAACCGGGGTGGTAATGATGTCAGAAGACAGATTAAAACTCAGTGTTTATAAAAAGAAGGAAGAATTTTATTTTGAAAAAAAAAAAGTAATATTTAAAAATCAATCTTTGTTTACAAAATTGAATATCGATGCCTTGAAATATAAACAATGAATTTTGCTGAGTAAAATTTTTACAAATTGATATTTAATTGAAATGCATTACAACGGAAATTGAAAAGATTTGTAAATGTATATCAAAAAGTATATAAATCGAAATTCAACACATTTTGATGGTATGAATAAACACTAAAGACAAACACTAAAGTATGGATTTTAAAAAAATCATGTATGGATAAAAATGCATTAGATTTTTTTAAAAAGCTTTTTTTTATTTTCAAAAATAGTTTTGTTATTAATTTATTTTAAAAGTAGATTTTTTGGTGTTATTTTTGATTTACTATACAAGACACTGTAATTTTACAATTACTTAACTAGGTAACCATTCTTCATTTCTCATTTTAACAGCCAGTTTTTGAATAGAAAGTTTAAAAAAAGTGTTTAACAAAAATAAAGTGCCTATTCGCACATAATGATACATGCGGCCAATGCTTTACATTTTTTCTTGGCCGCGTGGACCCAGAGTAAGGGTTAAAGTTATGGTTAAACCACCAAATGATTCCTGAACGCGGCTGTGTCTGCAGCTCACCACTCCCCCAGAGGATGGATCAAATGTGGCGAACACATTTCACGCACAGCTAATTGGACTTTAACTTTAAGTATAGCTTTAAATATGTGCAACCAACAATAAAATTCAGCCTTGGATGCACTTAAAATACACGTGGGCAATGCAGCAATGTGCATTTTGGCTGGATGTGTTATGTGTGGTCAACATATGAATTTCCTTCAGTTTTTCTGCTGGTCGTACATAAATATGTGCAAATAACAACAGACTAAAAAAAAATGCAAATTTCTACTTGTTCTCTATAAATAGAGATGAGTTTTGAAATTAGTTTTATACTTTTTGGGCTCTTCCACAAGAAGAACATAATCCACAAACTCCTTATAAGAAGTTTAGAAAAACCTCAAAAACACTGAAATGTCCCTTTATAGTGACAACAGTCATAGAAAATGTTAGTGGGCAGAACCAGGGAAACTTCCCATGACTTGGAGACTGGGAATCTTTCCAACACTTACAAGGAGCTCTCCATCCAAACAAATATGGAGTCAGGGAGGAGGCTCCATATGTAGCATAATATCAACCAAATATCTTTCAATGACACAAAACAGTATGACAAAAATACTTTAAAAAGCTCACCTTTTAGGAAGTATGAAAAATTGTTAATATATCCAAATTATTGCATAAAAACTTGAGATATTATATATAGAGAATTGTGATTTTTAATGCATTTTTATCCACTATTTTAGTTTTTGTGTGTTTATTTTCTTATATAATAACGCTAATTAAGGAATCATTTATAATTCGCTGTATAGTTCATATCCTTTTTTTTTTTTTTTACAATTAATGTATAACTAAATCCATGGAGTGTGACCAAACATGATTAAAAATATATATTTTTTTAAATATATCATTGGGGATGTATGTACAAACTTTGGCCGAAACTGATATAAAATGCTAACTTTCAAAACATTTTTTTAGTAACATAGTTGTTTTGTTGAATATTGTACTTTTTTGTGTTTTTGCCTATAAATACATATATTTACAACACCACACTAAGCTAGCTTAGCATCCCCTTCCCCCTCCCTCTTCTCTGCTGTTGTCTTGGTAACAAAATACAGAAATATGGCGGTTTCTTCCACAAACATGAGTCACCTGGAGCCTCGCACGCCTCTCAGCGTTTTGCCGCGCCGGACTCTACAACAACACTTCAAAGTTTAGGCCTAAATAAAGTAAAACGCTTTCTTAGCAGCTTTGTCGAATAAGTCCAGCTAAAAGTGTTCATAAAAGAGCTAGTAGAGGTTTTTTTGTGTGTGTGTCTAACTTACCTGAGTGCTGATGGCGTAAGAATCCATGGCGGCGGAGTTGGAGGAACGAGCCACATCCGAGCAACAGTTGGAGCACCACAAACACAGAGTGTTCTGAACATTTCCGGACCGAGTGCTCCACCCATGCAGAGAAACACCGCCCAGCCGGCCCCGCTCTCTAAAGTGAGGATTTTTGATGGGTGGGGGCCGGGCTGAGGCCTTTTTTCCATTGGCTCTGCTCCTGCTTTATCCCCGCTCTGGGCCTCAAAATCTGAAACTGGGCACCACCTCTGACCCCATCACATTCAAATTCAAACTTTATTTATAAGGCACTTCTCATACAGCACTAACATATAGTGCTTTACAAACTTAAACAAATAAAAGTATATATATATATATATATATAAACTTAAACTAACAACTATAAAATCATTCTTTTTTTTAAATGTTGTGTTCAAAATCCCATTCAAATGCTGAAATATAACTAGAAAGTATGTAAATAGTTTATTTCTCATCATAACAGCCTGTTTTTGTAATAGAAAGGGTAAAATGGTGTTTTAAAAAGTGAACTACTACTCATTTTATTTATTCTAAGAACCTATAAGTTTTCAAAGTAGTTTTGTATTGTAAAGATACTTCAAATTTACTTTAGAAATAGTTTTTTATTCCTAAAAGGTAAGATAGAAAATTAGTTTACTGAACCGTTTTTGTACAGCAACAAAAACATTAAAAGTGGACTTTATTTTTACATTCAAAAATGACATAGCTCTATCTTAGGATTATCTGTCTTCCTGTTTATTCTTGAGTTCTTCACTAATCAGGCACAACGTTTACTCTGGTCTCTCGCTCTACTGCCTTAACAATTATTTAGAAAAACTTTTTCATTTTAGCATCACACTATATCACAGCAGATTTTTTAAAAGTGGTTAGGACTGGATATTAAGGTGTATAGGACTGGAAATAAAAATTGGAACAGAGCTCAACTTTGTCCAATTTAGGATTCAAACTTGTTCAATAAACAGACGAAAATAAATAAAAGCAGAACTGTGTAAAGGTTTGCCATTTCTTCAATGAAATGTGCATCAAGAAAAATTAATTTAATAGAGCATCAAAACAGAAACTCTAAATATTATTTGAACTAGATATTCATGAACTACTCTGTCCTTCAGAGATAAGAATCCAGTGTACAGTATGTCTACGGGAAGAAATTAAAAAGCACATTTAGTTGTCTTACACACACTAATCAGCACGTCAAAAAGTTTTATCTGAAAAATAACCTGTAAACAGTATCATTTTAGCATTTTATATCATAATTTGTGGTTGCCGATACAATTTATGGTCGATTTTGTTCTATTTTGAACAATGCGATTCAATCCAGGACATGTTTAGCTCAATATTCAACCAGTGTGACTCAGAAATAAATACTGGTATTGAATGGTGAAGTTCTCCAGATTCTCATTTGTAATTCACCCAAAATAATCAATTTAAATATTTGTACAAACAAATAAACAAGTAAATAATGCATGGCAAATCCAGTCACAAAATTCAGTTTCCACACATTTGACTGTAATGTTGATTTGATCATTTTTTGATGTCATCATGTGTGTTGTCCACTGTGATGGTACTCGTTTGTTTTATGTTACAGCATAACAACCTCAATCCAAATTAGATTTTCCAGAATCAATTGATCTCATTTTGAAATAGTTTATTTAGGGTATTGGTGGATTTGATGAAAAGCTTGTCTCAGACAGATCAATCTGGCAGGAATAGAAATCGATTAATCAAACAATTGTTGCATCTTTACTTAACAACCATGTTTACCTCCAGCTTGGGTCAATTGTATTCTTTCAAATGAGTAAACCTTTAGTTACAAGATAGAAAGACAACACCCAAATGTTTTGCAAATTCTTCCAACTTATAGCTGTGGCACAAAAATCCACTGGACCCATGTAAATGTATGTTTAAAATCCCCCTTTTTATGGTGACTAATGCTAATCCAAACAGCCAACCTGGAATATTCTGGTTACTCTTTCTTATCAAGCTGAAACGTGCCAATAATTATTTCACCAGTGGTCTTTTTTAAGATATTCTTTTCTTAGATTTCTAACATTTTTCTGATTTTTCTTCCCTCATATCTCCAAACGCAAGCACTGACTGTCCTGTATTGATTTGTTTGTCACGGGTAATTACTAAAGACTGTTTTGCAAAGTTATTCATTAGACATAAAACAGGTTTACATGTGGGCTTTATTGAAAGTTTTAAATGGTATATGAAATAAAATAAAACCAAGTCCAGCGATTAAAATAACTCAAGGCCCTAAAACCTTAGGCAGCAAAAAGCAAGAAGCACAAGCGCTTTTCACTCAATAAAATATT
>NC_050526.1:19275634-19279929 GCF_002922805.2 Oryzias melastigma
AGTTAAAATCCTTTGATTTACAGTACTAGTTTTGCCAGAATATTCTGATAAATTCATCCTGTAGAATAAGCTTGTTTATAGATTGATAGTGATGGAGGAAGAACTGAAAACAGAAACTTTAAGAACCCTTTCAAATGGAAAATGTTACTTTAAATAAAACTTTATGCAAAATATTTTGTGTTCTTAAAAAAATCATTCATTGATATTGAATAAATTGCATAGATTGCAGGTCATACAGGAAACTACTAAAAAATGGCACCTATGAGCTTTGAATTATACTGGCATTCACATTATTTTTCTATTGCATATTTTCTTATTAATTTTCCAGCATCAAAAACTGTGCTTAATATATGTTTTGTCCCATAATGAAACTGATTTTCTTTGCCCTTACCTACAAACTCTATGCATAATACATTTATCAAACAGGATTGCTACTCTCGTTGTTGGCGTCAGGTCTTACCAAATTTAAAATCCTTTCTTTCTTTTGTTTTTTGCCTGATTTTTGGAGGATCTGAACCAGCGACCTCAATCCAGAGCTACCCGTCTTCTCTAACCATGTCTTTAGCAGCTCAAAGGTGCTCTCCTCAGTGTCGTTTGGATGGTTTAGCTTACAAGTCTCGATGACGGTATTTGATATTTCACTTTTTCTTGCAATATACCGCATATCTTTCCATCCCAGCACTTGTGCGATGTCAGACAGGTGAGGCTCGATGTTCACTTCTGGGATTTGCAAAAGGAAGAAAATATAATTATTATTAGACTCATTGGGATAAGAAGAGTGACAAGAAATGCCTCTTTGGGGTATTTTTTTCTTACCGTTGAGATACTCAAGTTCCTGTCAGGAAAAAAAAAAAAGTTATTTATTTTGGTGATTATTTTAGCAAAACACTAAGACCTTATTAAAGCACTAAAGGACTGAACAGTTTCAAACAACTAATTTGAGCCGCCTAAATAAACATGAAGGGATTTCATAAATACAGATAATAAATACCTTAAGTAAGTAATAATAAAAGATTACACTAAGAGTTATAAACTGGGCATTAACTCACCTCACTATCGGGTTCATCCTCGCCGTTTGTCTCTAATATAAACAAATTAGAAAATAATTAGGAAAAACTGTTCGTCTTTAGCAAAGATCAACACAAGACAGTTGCTGTTAGCTAACTAAAATGATTCAAATAATAATAATAAAAAAAACCACATACTTCCTTTTTTCTTCTTCCAATATAAAATCCCACCAATTACTCCAAGAATGATGAGAATCGGAATGATGATGCCAGCAATTGTTCCTGCACTTCCACCTGTAAAATAAAAAAACAGTGAATTCCATCTCAAACTTTAACACTGTGGTTTATTACCGTTCATCAACCAAAAACAAGTCACTTCATAGACGCCATTTTCTTTCAGATTTACATGAAAGACACTTTCATTACCTTTGCTGTCATTGCAGACTGTGTTGCTGGTTCCATTACAGGCTATTTTAACGCCAGTGGATTCACATCTTAAAAGAGAAAAAGAGACAAACAGAGGTTAGAAACTACATTAAAATCCAAATTAGTAAATAAAAAAGCCAAAATAGTGTATAAAAAGGATAAAATTGTGAATTCTTAGTCTAAAACAATAATATTATCTTATTTCCAAATAACATCCAAACATTTTTATAAGTAAGGAGATAATTCCCATTATCTAAGAGGAACAGGAACATTTAAATCACAAATGGTATGAACTAACCGTAGGGGATTTTAGATGTCTGTATATATAGTAAAATTTGGAATACTCTGTGGGTTAAACAAAAACTAAGAAAATATATTCTGAAGTTTAAAATTAGCTACAAGTCGCACAATAGTAAAATATATGATAAATACTAATTATGAGGACATTAAAAACTATTTTTAAAGTGGGTGGTTTCATATATACATATTTTTGTCACTATTATTATTAATGTATATAGAGGAAGATGAATATAACTGAAGATGAAGATGATTGTTTAATATTATTTTATCTTAAGAGTAAAGTTATAACTTTTTTTAGGGGGTAGGCTTCAATAAGCTAATCTGCTTACTCTTTTTTCAAACATTTACAGTGTTATTATTATTCTGATCTAATTTAATGCTAATAACTAAAATCCTGCAAACTGCAAATCTTTCCTGGTTGTTACAGTCCAAGTCCATCCAGATTTAATTTCATTTGTTCAGCATATTAACTCCAGGACATGCCCATTTATGTTTAAAGTCAATACATTTACGGAAAAAATTGTATTTAATATAATCTAATTTTAAAAGATGATTCATGTTTGTATCTGAACAAGTTTACTTACGTCTTACAGGAATGACAGACCACACAGCTCTCCTTACTGTCGCAGTAGTAGTCCTTCTGACATCCACATTTGCTATTTCTTGAAGTGGTACATTGTTCCACCACTTCCAAATTGGCTGAAAAGACACAAATCCAGTGATTTTTCTGGTAAATGGAAGACAGAGCGCTCACTAACTGGATTCATACCGTTGGGGTGTGAGCAGGAGTCACAGGGCTCACACGTCGTTTCACTAGTTGGCTCTTCTCTGTATGTTTTGCCTTCTTCACAGAACCCACAGTCACCGTCATTTGGGTTTCGGGTGCAATGCTTTAGGACTTTCTGACCTACAAAAAGTAAGGTAACACAATAACATTTTATACTTATTAGTGATTTATTGTGAGGAACATTTTACATTTTTTCTAAAATTAAAATGAGGAATATGATGTAAAAAAAGGCCAAATGTTAAGATCAAAAGCATTGAAACAAACAGTTAGATGGATAAGGAAGCCTAACAAGATCAAAAAGAGATTGAAGGAAAATGATGAGGATTTAGTCATATTTATTTAATTTAATTTAAGATAAGGATTGAAACTGGCCCATTAACACAAGGCATGGTAACAGAAAAGAAACAGAAGAAGGTTAATAAAATAAAATAAAATTAAAATAAAATAAAACTCTGCTCGTGTCTAAAAAATATTCGACAAACTTAACACATGAATTTAAGTACTCAAAAGGTACTTTCTGTGTACCTACTAAGGTCTTACACATGGTAAGTATCATGAAATGTACATAAATTTACCACTTGAATTCAAGTACTCAGAAGGTACTTTCTGTGTTCCTGCTCTTTTAGTAAGTACAATGAAACATGTAATAAGGAACCACAAAAGTAGCACATAAAAACCAACAATGAAGAGAGACATATTAACTTACCACGTAAATAACTCATAAAAACTCAGTAAGTACTATGTAAGTAGCACATAGGACCAACTTAAGTTCTGTACCATGTAAATACACAATAGATGCTTCAAAGGTACCAAGTAAATACTTACCATACTGTAAAATGAAGCGTTACTAAAATGAGCTAAAAAATAAATAACGTTTGTATTCTTAGGAATATTAGTCAAAGTTTTTATTTTTTTATAGTACAATTTAACCACAATGGCTGCCAAACCCATATGTAGAACAGAGGTCGAAACAAAACAGAATTTTCAGCATAGGAGAAATGTACATGATGGGGGCGTGTCTTAAAACGATCACCTAAAAAAATTAAGGGAACAAAATATATATATTCTCTCAGAAATTAGTTTAAAGTATGTCTCCTGCTAATGTGGAAAATAAGATGATCACTTTTCAATGCAGGAAAAACCAGAGACATAAAGAGTCAACGGGAAACACCCAAGCACTTCCGGGTCACATCACTCAGCATAAATCAAACACGTCCAGATTTTTTTTTTTTTTATTAATGGTTCGACCTGCACCAGTGCAACAAATGAAGATCGATCCGCGGTCGAAGCACAACCTCTGATAGTCCAAAAAATAGTTCAATGTTAAGGCAAAAAATTCAAAGAACTCATGAACTTATATCAGAACGACAAATTTCTACCTTTCATTTTGAATTTTCTCTTCGATAACGTATGTGTAAGTACTGACACTTACCAGGACCACAAAGACAACACGTTACACCTTCGTGTTGGTAGGTTCCGTCCGCACAACCATCATTTGGGGCCTCGGTTAAAGCGCTTGAAGTCCTAATAATGAAACCAAAACGAAAGTGAAAGTTCTTTAGCAAAACTAGCTAAAAGAAAACTGCAAACTTGACGAAAACTAACAAGATCTAACTTTTTGTTTTCCTGTTTGTCTCTTTTTCGGGTCAATTTATGTTTAGAGAAACGCAAATAAGTAAAGTTTAGCTTTAAATAATTTTGCCGAAGCCATCAGAACACAAAATCAAACGCCGAAGACATTCGAGAAGTCAAGATGATTTCGTTTTTACTTACAA
>NC_050526.1:19279946-19283235 GCF_002922805.2 Oryzias melastigma
AAAGGCGTTTGGGAGCTATTACCGATCATCGCTGAATGTCTGACGAATGTCGAATATGAAACTAACTTAACCGCGCTCATAGACTTTAAGTCTAACTTCAAATATCGTGCGTCTGTTGTCTGATGTCTCTTGTCGTCACTGCGCATGTCCGGGAATTTTTTAAACATCCCGCAAGTCCATTGGAATTTTTGGTATTTTTGTTGTCGTTCTTTAACTATTTCAAATAGTAGAAGCAGTTTGTAGTACAGGGAATAGAGTGATTTATTTTTATTTTTATTTTTTTTTTATTTTGAAATTAATTTAGTACTGAAATAAGTTTTATGTTAAGAAAAACACAAACTTAAAGACCCATTCCCATAAGAAACCGTGTTATTATTCTTTTAAATATGTTATTTTAGAATTTCTTTCTGATTATGGATGACCAAAAGAAAAAAAATTAAAATGGTAGAAACTGAAATGGGCGGGTCAAAGTCTCCTTGCTCCATTCTGATGCATTCACTGACAGACAAATTAATCAATGTCTTTATTTTCTTAATCTGTGTTATAATTTGGCTCAGACCCGTACAGCGAGGGTCTGTAAAATAGCAGGAGAGAGTGTAAATGAAGAGATGATGGGATATTGGTTGAGGCTTACTTCCGTGCCAACAGTAACATCCACAATTCAGCAGCGACTTTCTGATGAACTCCCGCTGCTTTGTCCTTGCAAATATCTCAGTGTTTGTTTGCTTGTTTGTTTTTTAAAGACCATTGGGACATTTGCACAAAATATGAATGGAGTGGGGTTTTAAGTTCATTCATATATTTTGCTAAATCTTTTTACAAATTGAATGTTATATGTACAACAGATGGCCACAAACTGACAATTTAATTAGAATGATTATAAAGAACTTATTAGAAAATGTCCCCAATTTTTGTCTTCTATCAGTACGCCCTGTAGGTACTGAATATAAAACGTTCAGTCCATGTTTTTTTTTAATGTGGTACATAATGAAAACACTTCTTATGAGTTTCTTGCACTTTTACTTTACTATTATAAATTGTAACGTAATTTATGATAGTTGTAGCACAAAGACAATAACAGGAATAAGTATAGTAAGCAAATCCTTTAAAAAATGATAGTCTATCAATAATATATAAGTTATAATATATATATACATAAAAATACAAAAATACTCCAATTAACTATTAGAAAAAGTATTTACAACTTTTTATTTTCAAAATTTGGAAAAGTGGAAACCTTTCCTCCCTTCTACTTTAGCCTTACTATCATTATACTTTTTTTTTTACACATTAACATATTTATATTGTTAAAATCCATTTTTATAAAACACCAAACTTTTTTGACATGCAGATGCTTTAACCACAATGTGCCACGAGGGGGAAGCATTACTCCTTTGGTCACTAATCAAGAGGAAAAAGGTCTGATTAGAACCAGGAACACAAAACCTTCCGACTTATGTTATATTTGAGTTAAAATATGATTGACTGAATTAAAAAAAATCATCTAATAATTGCGTTGTTGTATTTCTGAGTGCAAAAAGAAGAAAGACTTGATTACTGTTACTAATGGTCATACATTTTTTTTGGGTGAAATATAAAAAATATATATATATATATTTTAATAATAGAATATCATCCATGTGATTAGTCTGTATCATGTAAATCATCTCTGTATGAAAAAAACCAATAACATAAAAATAAAGCAGAAGTTGAATAAGGCCAGAATAACCGTCACTTGAATATCTATTGATAAATGTGGATTGAAGTCATTGCGCATCTCAAATACTCACCACAGCAGGAACTTTTCTTTTGGTTTTGCCAGAAAATGTACTTCTTGGCTGGGGAACAAAACTGAACTTGGAGGAGAACTCTTGTGGGATTTGGTTGTTTTTGCATGTGTTTCAAATTTCAGCATTTTGCAGTTCCTCTGCGTCCCTGCGTCATATTTATACCTGTTTGCCAACTAATCATGCGGCCCACCTACAGAGCAAAATGAGCAGGTCCTGAAGCACTATTATGTGCTTCATCTTTTTCACTTACATGGCTGCACGGCTTTCCAGTTAGCAATGGTTTTGGTTGTCCCATTTGTTTTGATGGTAACCCAGTTTAAAATGTGTAAAAAGAACGTTTAACACAGTCAATTATTTATTAATGGATCACATTTAAAATACAGTGAATAAATGATGTGGGCTTCTTGGATTATCAGTGTCTAATCCTCAAAGATGAAATTTTGAGTCAAGTGAATTCAATCAGTAAAATGACATGAAGGTGTGGTAGAGTTGACTTTTTAAAACAGAAAGGAGGAACTAGTTTGAGGAAATGTAGATCTTAAGGGAGAGAATATCTTTTGAAGAAAATTAAAACAAAAAATGTGGTTGATCAAGTTGTGTAACCTCCAAGCATCACAAAATAGACAGCTAATGAAAAATTAAACAAACGTGATTGGGAGTATTATGAGTTTGGCTAAGTCTAAATGTAAGGAATCCTCATAAAATATAAGTTAAGCAGAAAAGCAGCAACATTAATCAAAGTTTTCATTGAGGCAAAGCTTTAACTTTAACTCAATAAGTGATTGAAAAATACAATATGTTGTCTGTCTTGGATCATTTCATAAAGTTGTCCATCATTTTTTTTTTAGTTTGGGAGTACAACAACTCTTTGTTTTGTTAGGCTTAACGTGACACACCACACCAGCATTTATAATATTGCTAGTGCTACACAGATACATGAAAAAAATAATAATTATGATAAATAATAAAAAAAGTCATAGTTTTACTAGCCACTACCACCAACAAATACTAAATGCAGGAATAGAAAAGCAAAAATAAATCTGTGATACCAGTTACACCAATTTAATGCTATTGCTGCACAAAAATAGCTAGCAATACACAAATAAAGACCACTATGATGTTTATATCTCTGCATACATTTGCATCTAAGCATCTAATCATCGACTGTATATAAGAACTGGACATAGTAAGTGTGATGTCATTAGTAGAAAATGGCTTACTTTCTGTTTTAACAAAATTATGTCAGTTCAGTTGCCATTTTTTTCCACAAATGCCATGTTGGAGTCAGACGGCTTCAGTAAGCTGTGATTGGTCCAAGTTGGTCTGAGTCAACGCTTCTATGGCAACGACTCTCACCAATCAGGAGTGAGCTTGTTGGAAGTCCACACCCCTACCACTTGAAAGCAGGCTCGGAGAATCTGTCAATCAAACATTTAATGTGAGACTTTGATTGAAGCATCTGATTGGCCAGTTTATTATTTGAATAACTTGCACTACAG
>NC_050526.1:19286875-19287319 GCF_002922805.2 Oryzias melastigma
AATAATGAAACCAAAACGAAAGTGAAAGTTCTTTAGCAAAACTAGCTAAAAGAAAACTGCAAACTTGACGAAAACTAACAAGATCTAAATTTTTGTTTTCCTGTTTGTCTCTTTTCGGGTTGATTTATGTTGATAGAAACGCAAAAAAGTAAAGTTTAACTTTAAATAATTTTGCCGAAGCCATCAGAACACAAAATCAAACGCCGAAGACAAGTCAAGATGATTTCGTTTTTACTTACAAAGTCCATATCAAGAAAATTAGGAAGAAATAGACCCATAAGTTGGCAGAGCGTCCCATCGCCATGTCCTACTCAGGGATCTAACCATAGACTTTAAGTCTAACTTCAAATATCGTGCGTCTGTTGTCTGATGTCTCTTGTCGTCACTGCGCATGTCCGGGAATTTTCTAAACATGCCGCAAGAGTCCATTGGAATTTTTGGTAT
>NC_050526.1:19287505-19293097 GCF_002922805.2 Oryzias melastigma
CAAAAAAAAAAAAAGCTAGCAGGAGAGAGTGTAAACGAAGAGATGATGGGATATTGGTTGAGGCTTACTTCCGTGCCAACAGCAACATCCACAATTCAGCAGCAACTTTCTGATGAGCTGCTTTGTCCTTGCAAATGTCTCAGTGTTTGTTTGTTTTTGGTTTTTTAAAGACCACTGGGATTGCATTTACATTAGCTCAAAATATGAATGGAGTGGGATTTTAAGATCATTCATATATTTTGCTAAATCATTTTGCAAACTCAATGTTATAAATACAACAGATAGCCACAAACTGACCATTGAGTTAGAATGATTATAAAGAACTTATTAGAAATGTCCCCAATTTTTGTCTTCTATCACTATGCCCTGTAGGTACTGAATATAAAACGTTCAGTCCATGTTTTTTTTTTTATGTGGTACATAATTAAAACACGTTTTATGAGTTTCTTGCACTTTTGCTTTACTCTTATAAATTGTAATGTAATTTATGATAGCTGTAGCACAAAGACAATATCAGGAATAATTATAGTAAGCAAATCCTTTAAAAATTGATAGTCTATCAATAATATATAAGTTATAAGATATATATATAGATATATATATCTATATATATATAAAATATATATATAAAATACAAAAATACTCCAATTAACTATTAGAAAAAGTATTTACAGCTTTTTATTTTCAAAATTTGGAAAAGTGGAAACCTTCTCTCCTTTCTACTTTAGCCTTACTATCATTATCCTTTTTTACACATTAACATATTTTTAATGTTAGAATCCATTTTTATAAAACACCAAACTTTTTTGACATGCAAATGCTTTAACCACAATGTGCCACTAGGGGGCAGCATTACTCCTTTGATCACTAATCAAGAGGAAAATGTCTGATTAGAACCAGGAACACAAAACCTTCCAACTTATATTTATGTTATATTTGAGTTAAAATATGATTGACTGAATTAAAAAAAATCATATAATAATTGCATTGTTTTATTTCTGAGTGCAAAAAGAAGAAAGACTTGATTACTGTTACTAATGGTCATACATTTTTTTGGGTGAAATGTAAAAAAAAATATGTTACATTTTAATAATAGAATATCTTCCATGTGAGTTGGATCAGTCTGTATCATGTCAATCATCTCTGTAAGAAAAAAAATCAATAACATAAAAATAAAGCAGAAGTTGAATAAGGCCAGAATAACCGTCACTGGAATATCTATTGATAAATGTGGATTGAAGTCATTGCGCCTCTCAAATACTCACCACAGCAGGAACTTTTCTTTTGGTTTTGCCAGAAAATGTACTTCTTGGCTGGGGAACAAAACTGAACTTGGAGGAGAACTCTTGTGGGATTTGGTTGTTTTTGCATGTGTTTCAAATTTCAGCATTTTGCAGTTCCTCTGCGTCCCTGCGTCAGATTTATACCTGTTTGCCAACTAATCATGCGGCCCACCTACAGAGCAAAATGAGCAGGTCCTGAAGCACTATTATGTGCTTCATCTTTTTCACTTACATAGCTGCACGGCTTTCCAGTTAGCAATGGTTTTGGTTGTCCCATTTGTTTTGATGGTAACCCAGTTTAAAATGTGTAAAAAGAACGTTTAACACAGTCAATTATTTATTAATGGATCACATTTAAAATACAGTGAATAAATGATGTGGGCTTCTTGGATTATCAGTGTCTAATCCTCAAAGATAACATTTTGAGTCAAGTGATTTCAATCAGTGAGATGACATGAAGGTGTGGTAGAGTTGCCTTTTTAAAACAGAAATGAGGAACTAGTTTGCTGGAAATGTAGATCTTGAGGGAGAGAAGATGTTTGAAGAAAATTAAAAAAAATGTGGTTGATCAAGCTGTGTAACCTCCAACCACAAAATAGAATGAAAAGCGTGATTACATGGTGGTGGGAGTATTATGAGTTTGGCTAAGTCTAAATGTAAGGAATCCTCACAAACTGTAGGTTAAGCAGAAAAGCAGCAACATTAATCAAAGTTTTCATTTAGGCAAAGCTTTAACTTTAACTCAATAAGTGATTGAAAAATATAATATGTTGTCTCTTTTGGATCATTTCATAAAGTTGTCCATTGTTTTTTTTTTTTTTTTTTAGTTTGGGAGTATGACAACTCTTTGTTTTGTTAGGATTAACATGACACATAATACCAGCATTTATAACATTACTAGAGCTACACAGATAAATTCAAAAAATAATAATAATTATGATAAATAATAAAAAAGTCATAGGTTTACTAGCCACTACCACCAACAAATACTAAATGCAGGAATAGAAAAGCAAAAATAAATCTGTGATACCAGTTACACCAATTTAATAATGTTATTCCTGCACAAAAATAGCTAACAACACACAAATAAAGACCAATATGATGTTTATATCTCTGCATACATTTACATCAGAGCATCTAATCATCGACTGTATATAAGAACTGGACATAGTAAGTGTGACGTCATTAGTAGAAAATGGCTTACTTTCTGTTTTAACAAAATTATGTCAGTTCAGTTGCCATTTTTTTCCACAAATGCCATGTTGGAGCCAGACGGCATCAGTAAGCTGTGATTGGTCCAAGTTGGTCTGAGTCAACGCTTCTATGGCAACAACTCTCACCAATCAGGAGTGAGCTTGTTGGAAGTCCACACCCCTACCACTAGAAAGCAAGCTCTGGAGAATCTGTCAATCAAACATTTAATGTGAGACTTTGATTGAAGCATCTGATTGGCCAGTTTATTATTTGAATAACTTGCACTACAGAAAAAAATATAATCAGGATTAGCAAGAGGATGTTAAAATAAGGGAGTAGAGCAAGAATGGTTATTCTGACAAAAATAAGGACTAATGCTACAATCACACCAAACATGATTCGTGTGTCAAATTCACTCTCTCTTTTGACAGGCATCAAATTTACTGCTCCACACTTTGACTCCCTGGCCATGGACCAACCGCAAATGTTTTTCTGGACTACATTCATCGCCACATCTTGGAAAACATGGATGGTATTGAGCGAGTAGCTTGGGTTTATATGTTTTGGAGAGGCACGTCGCCACTTGCATGCCGTCATTCAGTCTCTCCTGGTGCGGTGTACTTCACTCTTGCTGCGGGACCCACACCCAGTTTGAGCATTAACCCAAGGAGGGAAAATAAAATTGGAGGATATTTTTATTATTAATAAGAAAAATATCATAAAACCCATGGCGTTGGAGTGATGGCACTTGATGGTACGATCACACTTGCGGCGCCTCTCCGTCTGCCAGGCAGCTAACCGCCCAATACTCTCCGCCATGCACTACTACTGGCTAGCTAGCGCCAGCTTCATGGTCTCTGTGACAGGATGGCGACTTGTACAGGGTGTATCTCGCCTTCGCCAGACAGTAGCCGAGACAGTCTCCACCAACTCCTTGGCCCCAGCAGGTTAAGAAAATGGCTGGAAGTTCAGGATGAAAATCTTCAAATTCAGCAGCCATATTGGATTTCTTTTCAACCGTTCGAGTCACCGATTAAAATATCTTCATGTCAGCTGAATCTGAATCTGCCGCTTAAGGACTTCAACACTGAAACGCGAATTGTATCCGGTGTAAATGTATCATAATAGCAGTTCATTTCTCAATAAAAGTCTATGGGATTTTAGTTTCTTAGTGCCAGCGGGTACTTCCTGTTTAGATCGGTCCAGTTCTTTATATACTGTCAATGCATCCAACCATATGTGATTAGCTAGATGCTAATGCACAATTACTGCACATAGTCTTTTGTTTATTGTACTCTAACAAGCTCAAAGGTTTACAAAAATAACTAAGATGATATGTAGCATTTTGGCTCATTTAGCATCACTAATGCTGCCTTTTAAATGTCTATAGATCCATGCTTCAACATGATGGCATTGTGATTTTCTGAGACTCAAACAGCTCAATCTGAATGTATACGCCTCAGCTCATTTGCAGAGAAAGGCAGAGAAAACAACCGAGCAAAAGGAAAGGGAGCAGAGCAGAAAATGGTTGAAGTTTTAGTTGTTAGGCAGAAGCTTCTTGAAGGGGGTTTCTCTGCAAGGCAGTCCCAGAGGACAAATGAAGATGGAGGACAGGATTTGGAGCGATACCAAGTTACAGATCTTTTTATAGGATTATTTCTATCAGTTATCCGAAATAAAGACTACGTTTTTTCAGAAACAATATTGTATGGATGTGTGAGGTAAGTCGTTATTAAAACCCAGATTAGAGAAATGAAATCTGAGTAGACGTTTAAGCAGTGACTCTAACAGTTATTTTATTTGAGGCATTAAACTTTAAAATGCTTGTGTAAAAATTGTAAAAACCTGGAAAAGATTTTTAAAAAGAGGGTAAATTTACTAGTTTAAGGAATGTAGCTGGGACTGGGACAACAAACCTGATACTTCTCACCCAGAGCAGGAAGAGAGTCATGCTGTTCTTCAGCTACAGGAAATAACCTCGCTGCTGATGACGCAGGTCTCACGGGAAAGCTCAACAAGTTCAGCAGATCTGAAGCATACTGTACACTATAAGTGCACAAACGGCAGAGTTGTGCAACATGCTGCAGCACTCACACACTTGCTGCCACAAGATTTTTTTTTTTTTGTATGCCATCCCTGCAACAGCATGACCTTTGTTGTTCAATTGCAGTATTCTTCCCGTCAAGCAGCGGCTTTTGCACATGCACACATTCCAGATGAGTTCATGTAAATGCGCAAAGCTGCCTCTTGATTGTGAGTCTTTACAAAGAGATTTCCTCCGGCGACATGGCGAGCTGTCTGCCTAATCAGAGCTGAGTCTCTGCAGGCAGAGGAGTCTGCGTGTGCGCGTCGACGGAGGAAGACAACACGGATTAAACGTCTTAATTCCAGCAGCACAAAGAAGTCAACCAACAGCATTCCAGAGATGCATTTATTGGAATTGTATTTAAAAGAATGCAGTTAGAGACACGGAAAACAAGACTAGACTTTAGTTTTTATTTATTTGTGAAACATTTTGCAAAAAAAAATGTGAGAATTGCATGAATTAGTGCAGAACTCCAAAGTAAATACATTATACCTGATGGAATTAAGACATTTTGACCTTTAACACATTTCTGTAACCAGGTCACAAGTACAAAAGCCACAGACGCCTCAGATCCGCTCACAGGTAGATCTGCACGTCATCCGTCTGATTCTTAGTAAGATAATTCACAACACTGATATGGTTTGAAAATTACATTTATTAGAAAACTTTTTCTTCTGGTTAACGGCATTTTGCTTTAACTTTAGGCAGTTAGACCAATTGATACATCAACTGTGCTAAGTTTAAAAAGTATTTTTTATTTATGGTTTCACTTTATTATACAAGGCTCAATATAAGTCAATTGAAAGATTTTTCCTTCATTTTTATTTCCTTTTTAGCAAATGCAAAAAATATGAATTTTTGTTGTCATTGTTTTGCAATACAAGATTACATATTAAACTGAAACAAGATCCAAAAATTGAGGTTTAACCTCATGGAAAAAGTGAATTGTTGCATTCCTAGAATCCAGTCTAAAAGTTAAAGCTGTGGCTCGATCGGATGATGCTTTATTTTTCTGTCAGCGTTTGCTCT
>NC_050526.1:19294245-19314223 GCF_002922805.2 Oryzias melastigma
TTAGACAGTTAAACCAATTGATGGATCAACTGTGCTAAGTTTAAAAAGTATTTTTTATTTATGGTTTCACTTTATTATACAAGGCTCAATATAAGTCAATTTAAAGATTTTTCCTTCATTTCTTTTCCTTTTTAGCAAATGCAAAAAATCTGAAATTTTGTTGTCATTGTTTTGCAATGCAAGATCGGATATTAAACTGAAACAAGATCCAAAAATTGAGGTTTAACCTCATGGAGAAAATGAATTGTTGCATTCCTAGAATCCAGTCTAAAAGTTAAAGCTGTGGCTCGATCGGATGATGCTTTATTTTTCTGTCAGCGTTTGCTCTGTTTATTGGCAAAGCATTTGTTGAATTCATCTGGATGTCACTTTAAAGAGAAAATCAGTTTCTACTGTTGTCCAGGTTTCTAGATCAAACATTTACGTGACATGAATTCCTTTCATCAAATTCATCATTTGATCTGTTGTAAAAGCATTCCCAGGGATCTTTTTGTTGTGATTATGTTGGTTTAAAAAAAAAAAAGTTGTTTTCTAGGACACAAATTCTTCAAAGCGGCAGGAGTTGATCAGAAATTTGCCTCTGAGTTGTAATTTGCATTGTTGAGTAAGCCTGCACTCATTTCCCATCATCCCTTTGTTTACATGAGTTCAACGATGCTCACTAGATTGGCGAATATAGACCACAATGCATTGCGGTCAAATAATTTCAAATAAAAAATGTGTTTAAATGTAATATTTTAATAAACCATCCACATTTTAACCATCAGAACACAGTCATAAATAAACGCCGTGAAATGTTCAGATTTATTCGATTTTCACTTTGCCAAATCGGAGAAAAACAATATAAAAGTCGTGAGCATTGTGTCCGAATTACCTTTTAAATCCAGGGCACTATATAGTCCCAGACTATATATTTTTTTAGTAGTTAGGGATTAGGGGGGGAATTTGGACACAACCACGGTCTACCGCTAGCTTATAGCCCCTCACAACCCCATCATCATTGATGCGCAAAAATGGCGAGCAATCTCGACGATATCCATCCGTACAGTTTTGATCCAGATATCAACTCGGACAAACAAAGACGCACATGGATCTATTTGTCTGCAACTGGATGCATCAAAATGGAGTGGAGCACGTAGCTGACTGTTGCTATTTAGAGAAAATAGACTCACCTTGATTTGTCCGTGTGTGATCCTTGATTTGTGTGCAAGCTTTGGATTTGTGTGTGCATAATTTGTAACTCATCCAATACATTTTGTGCATAAGTGCAATAATTACACATGGACAACTTAAAATTACAACAGCTTGAAACCAACTACATGCAGAAATCTTAAAAAAAATGACACAAATCCCTTGTTACGCACACACAAAACTGAATTTATGCAGAAATCTGGTGTGAGACTCTTTTCACGTCTCAGAGAAAGAAAAGATTTGTTTGTAAATTATGTGTTTAAATGCTGCTAGAACGCTGGCTCATCAGAGTTTCCTTATTGGCCCCTTTATATTATCATGTGACATTTTCACACTTTTTTAAACCCGATAATTATTCATTCATCACTGCTTTTTCTACCAGTGTTTGCAAAATCCTGATTTAAAAGAAGTAAATGTAATTTTAATCTTAATTTCCTTACTATATGTCCTCCATCATTGGAAAATTGCGACAAGAACATGCTAAAAACACCAAAAACAAGATTTTCATTGAAAGTGGATTTTACATCAGAAAATATATTTTTTTTAATTTTCTGTGCAAAATGTGTTTTAAACAGTTTTATATAAATACAATTAAAGTTCAGTTGCAACAAATGTTCGTTTTTAATCTCAAATTCTTCAATTTTTGCAATTTGTGTCAATAGAACCCTTCATAGATGATCTCACAGCCATAACCCATGAGCACAAATCCTATAAAACTAATTCAATCGCAGAGAATTCTGAGGGTTTAGACAAAACTTTAGTCATACCCACACAAAAATACTCATAGATGTGTAATGAACAACAGACACACAAGCAATATCTATAGCTGCCCACACAATGCATAAAAAAAACTATCACCTCCCACCCACCAGCCTGGAAAATATTAACCTTTTCATCATCTCGTGTCACTTTTCCTTCTAACCTCACACACCACGCTCAGATGCCCACAGACATATGCCACGCTGCACATTATGATCTGGTGTGAGTGCGCACACATTCATGCATGCAAACACAAAGACACACAAGCAGCTGCAGATATCTCAGAGGAACTTCAGATAATTTAGGGAGTGGAGAGTCATTTTGTTAAAGAGGACCAAACTGCAGGAAATGAGAATCATTGACCCTCCCTTGTGACCAGACTTACAATCTGCGCCTGAAATCAGTCGGAGGAAGAAAGAAAACAGAAGAGAGCTAGCAGGAGAACAAAACTTTTCAGGCTTTATAAATAGAAGTCCTGTTTTATACCAAAAGGGCATGCAGTCATTTACTATTCAGCTACGTGTTTATCACTTAGAAAAGGTTAGGAAACTGGACAGCCTATATTTATAGGCTGATAAAAACAGGCTGCAGGGGTTCACCTGCTTTAAAGGATACTTTTAGTTACCAAACACATCAGGAGGTGCAGTAAAAACTGCCTCCACTTCAAGATTATTATCACACTCTTTCAAATGTTAGATATTAACCAAACAAATAGTATATGCTGAGCATGAAGAGAATAAGCCTTTTGCATTAAAGAGATGCATGGGGCCTCATTCATAATTCAGAGGTATGGCGGTGATATGAGAGGAAGACGCATCTGTCTGCATTACGCCAGCGTTGCCTCTGCGTTGCATCACCCTCCCGAGAGGTTCATTTTTGAGAGTTTAATACGCTCCCTATCAGTTGCGCTCCGGCTGTGGTCTAATTTCAGCTTCAGATAAGGGCTTTCATTTGTCACCGGGCTCCTTTGGCTCGTCACACAGCCCAGGAGTGCGTCCTCCGTTTGGCATCTTCCGAGGAGGGTTTGCACGGAGCGCTACCTGCAATTGTTAAGTGTGCGAGTGAAGACAACCACTCCAAACCCGGCCCTCCCCCCACAGTCTCACACATATGAGGGTTTCACCCCACACAAAGAGAAGCGCGCGTGTGCTGGTTCCACGCACACACAGCTGGCTGCTGGTCTGTCTGACCTACTTTATTCCTGTAGGCTGCTCTAATGGAAGGAGCGAGCGCGGTGTATTAGAAATGCCTGCATGTGATTTGCATTTCTGCCCCGTCACTGGCAGATGGCACCAGAGGTCGAGAGTGGCGCCATTTTTTGGAGTTTTCCTTGCACTTTTTGGAGCAAAATTTATGTCAAAACACGTTTGTGCAAAAGGGGAATACTTGGTTTATGCACACACACAGAGTAGCGCTGTACATTTTGTACACTTGCATGCATCAAGCACAGGGGTGGAGACCCTGGTGTTCTGCACTGTAGAGTTTGGTTTACACCCTCTGCGCTCTTGCACTATTCATGCCTAATAGGAAGGAAGTGATGAATCACGCTCGCTTATTTGTGGTAATGGTGAGTGTTCAAGTACATATAGGGCCTTGCTTTCTCTCCCTCCTTGCATGCATGCCCCTACAGCCCACACAGACTTTCTCTCGCTCTCTGGAGAAATCACAGAGGAAGTGAGCGCGGAAGAAACTTCAGCGATTTGTCATTTTCTCTCTGATCGAAGTCTCCGTCATTCTTCAAATCTTTCGCGGAGACAATATTGGTTTTGTTTTGAAATAAGCCAAGGTATGTTTATGGTCTGACATGTTAGCTCTATTACAATCCAATCATCTTTTGATCTATTGTAAAAGTGTTTCCAGTGGGATTTTTATTATGATTGTACCGCTTTTAACCTAAATTTTTTTTTTTAAAAGTTGTTTTCTAGGACATAGTTTCTGCAGAGCAGCAGGAGTTCATTTGGAATTTGCCTCTGAGTTGTGGGTGGAATTGTTAGTAAGCCTGCCCCCACTTCCCATAATCCCTTTGTTTAGGCTCCGGTCGCTAATACAACTGCCTCACACAATGGAGAGGCATCGGCAAAAACTTCAAGATTTCCCTTTTTTTTTTTGGAAAATTATTGGCGTGGTCATGAATGTAGACCAAACATTCATTAAGTCATTCATAACCAGTCATAAAGAGAGAAAAGTATGAGGATGTTGGGAAAAGAAAGTAGGATTCTAGCCCATTCCTGTGGGGAATTATGGTTTTGGAAAGAAATTACTGCAATGCACAATACCACCACTAGGGGGAGCAAAAGAAAATACGACAATAGAAACCACACGTCTTTGCTAGCTTGCCATGTCTAAGTAAGATGCAGTTAGTTCCCTGTGGGCCTCACCACTGCTGTTAAGTTGCTATATAATTATCAGGTGTGATTGACATGAAGTGCAGAGCTTTCCGCATTTATATTTTAGGCAGCGTGTTTCATTTTTTTCCCATAGATTTAGAGTTCACTGCGTCAGATGTCAAATATTCAGTCTGTATAGACTTGAATAAACTTTTTTTTAATTCATTTTATTTGAAATTCATTGGCGTCTGTGAATGAATGTGTAATAACACGTGATTAGACTGCGATGTTGAGGATTTTTTTTTCCAATTGAGAAAAAAAAACATAACAAGTTGATCAGTTATTTATTTTGCAATTTAGTTCAGCCCACTTGAGATCAATATGGCCCCTGAACCAAAATGAATTCGACACCCTTAATCTAGACGCTGTAAATCGTGCAGAATAGCCCACTTTTTATATAGCTAATAGACGGCTAGCGGCCGGTGGCGTTTGATTTGGACATCCCCCATCCAAAGACATCTACACATCATACAGTGAGAGATGCTGCCGACTGGATACTACCGACCAATTTCATAATGGTGTCATCTCCATCTCTGACTGGACTGCCACCACGCAACCTCAAAATGTGCCACTGACTGATGTCAACTTTTAGATAAAAACCGCTGCAGCCAAATGCAACTGCCACCACCTGCCAAATTTACTGAAAAACTTGCATTTAGGGTTACTGTAGTCCAACACTCTTTACCGCTAGCTTACAGCCCCTTGCAACCCATCATTACTGCTGCAACAACTGGAGCAAAATTGGACCAATCCAGCAAGACAGTTTTCATACAGAAGTCTATTCAGACGAGGAAAACAAAGACGGATCTATTTTTTTCTGCAAGTGGATGCATCAGTGGAGCAGGGAGCTTGTAGGCCACCAACTATAGCACCTCAGCTAGTTTTTCAAACAACCTTTTATCTGCTCCTGATTCACAGCATTTGAATAAAGACATAGTCAAATCTTACTTTTCTTTATTTATGTCCTCCATCACGAGAAAAATGCCGCAAGAACATGTCAAAAACACACAAAAAACGATTTTCATTGGAGTGACTTTGTTGAGTATAAACATATTTAACCTTAAGGTATGGTCTTTGTTCTGCTTTATCTGACTTTCATTGAGGCTCACACAAGAAAAACCATTACTGGGAGCTCATAATGCAACAAGATGGCGAGTTTAAGTGTGTTTTTCTGCTGGGTTTTTTATTTTTTTGATCGAGCCCATTGTGCCTGTGAGCATCATGTCAGCAGCTTTAAAAGACTGCCTTTCAACGTATGTGCAGTAATGCACACACTTAAAGCACATGTTGCACACGCCAACCACTGGTCTTTATTTGTAGACAGGAAACATCAGGGGTGTGCTCCCGATCGCTCTGTCTCTCTGCCTCACACACAACCGTTTTCGGGGGCGTGGGGACATTTTCTGTGTGGTTAAAGCGGTTAAGCTTTGCAACTGCATCCAAAAAAGATTGTTACAAATCTTCAAGACCTTTTATACTTTAGACGAAGGGTGAATGAAGTCTGCGGAAACTCAAAGAGGGGGAAAAAAAGCCTACCATGAACTGACTAAACAGTTAAAAGTAAAGAGTTCCATTCATGTGGAATTTCACTTGTATTAAATTCCCCATTTGTTTCTCTTGCTTTCATGAATTTCCTTGAAATGGCCATTGCCTCTCTCACTCCCACCCCACAGGTCTCCAGTGTATTGTGGTGGAGCGCTGTTAAATTGACGGCATTTTATTCTTTTTTTTTTTTACATCCCTTTCTTCTCCTGTATCTCATTTTCTCCCGCTGTCCATTTCCTCCTGAGAACCCGCCAGCCACTCTTTACCTAAGGTTAAGTTCTAGTTCAACGAAGACGCAATTTAAATAATTCAAATATTATATTAAACATGAATGAGGTTGTTTTACTAAAAGAGAAATATTGTAAATTATAGACAAGAGTTGGCTTTGTGAGGTAAAATACTTCTTGTATGCAGGGAATTCAAGAACGGGGGCGGAATCTCGTTTTAAGTTGCTGCAGTGTGGCCTCCTACTAAGTGATAGAGGAGACTAGTCATTAACTCACAGGGAGGTAAATGTGTGGCTGGTATTTTGTCTTAAAAGAGACGAGAAATCATTGTGTTTCAGCTTATGTACGGTTTGAAAGAAAGTCCATTTCAAGGTCTTGTTTGGGTGAAGTTTTAGGTTTTATATTCTCAGCTAAATCCTTTTTTGACAACACAAATTCACAAATGCAGAAAATGCATGTGAATTAATGTCAAAATTCTAATTCGTGAGAGTAAAGCTATGTTCATACCACCCTTGGCAGCACACATTTAAGCTCATACGAGTGTTTCGGGCTTCTGTGTTCAAAACTCTTGGATTCATGAGTCCCTACGTAAGTTTCTATGACCCTTTTTGGGCTCCATGTACAAAACACTGAACATGCTTTAAAAGCTAAATCAGGTTGAACTTTGACGAATAAAGGAACTCAGAGAAAGGTAGCATTCCCTCTCTGGAAGCTTGGAATGCTCCTGTCCCAGGTGGAGGAGTTTGAGTATCTTGGAAGTGAGGAAGGATTGGAGCTTGAGATCGACAGGCGGATTGGTGCAGAATCCGTTGCTATGTGGTTGGTGTACCGATCCGGTGTGGTAAATAGAGCTGAGCCAGAAAGAGAAGCTCTCAATTTACTGTTTGATCGTCATTCCAATACTCACCCGTGGTCATGAGCTCTGGGTCATGACCGAAAGAACAAGATCAAGAAAGTAGCTGGATGTCCCCTTATGGTGAGAATCTTGGTCACCCTGAAAGAGCTCAAAAGAGAGCTGCTTCTCTTCCACAATGACAGGAGCCAGTTAAGGTGGCTTGTGCATCTGGTCCGGATGTGTCCCATGGGGTGGAATGCCTGGGGAAGACTCATGACATCCTGGAGAGACTGTGTCTCTCGGCTGGTTTGAGAACGTCTCTTGGTTCCCTCAGAGAAGCTGAAGGAAGAGGCGAAAGTTGGTCAACTTTGCTAATACTGCTGCACCTGTAACCCAGTCCCGGATGAGAAGAAGAAGTTGGATGTGAAACTCAGGTTTGGTAGTGATGTACGGATTGCATCATCTTTTAATTCACGGAAGTGCCAACTGTTGGAAAATTGATTGAGAAGGAGAAATCCGTAATCGTGGTTTGTGTCTGGCTGGAATCATGTGACAACAAGGCCAAATCCAAATTATTCCCCTGCCCCTTCGGCTTCTCCTTACTCCTTCGTTTAGCCCACCAAACGGAGAGTAATGGAAAAATAGTGTCTTGAAATTCTGACTTTACTCCCACTCCACGTCATCATCAATAGTCGCTGGTCGGCTACATTAGTGTGGATCTGACATGATAAAAAGTTCTTCTCCTCCGCGGGACAGTGCGATGTGGTTCGCCCTTCTGGCAGAGGGATACAAAACTCGAAGTCCCTTCCCTCTACCCTTAAAATAATACTTCAAACACCCCTACCCATTCAAATATAGCTTCAGTTGGAGGGATAGGAGAAGAATTTAGATTCGGCCAAAGTTTTTGATATATGGGAATAGAGCTGTAAAAAAAGAAAGTCTGGAGCAAGATTTTGTAGTGGACATGTGCTAGTAAACAGTTGAAAAAGAAGAATCTTCTCCCTGCCCATCCATATGCTGAAAGTGCGTTCAATAATATGCATTTAGAGTGCCACATGCCCAGTGTGAACGTAGCTTTTTTCTGCAATAAACAGCAGATGTTTCAATCCATTCATCTTCTTCCATTATTGAATCAGGTTGGAGAGCCAACAGCCCAAGAAGAGATTTCCAGATCATACACTCCTCTATTAGCTCCGCTGGAGGGACCCCAGGGTGTCACCGGGCCAGCTAAGTCTCTCTATCTCTGGGTCTCCATAAGCCAGAGGACCATGTCTCCCTCAACTATCACAAATGCTCAAGACACTCCTCTTCATTTGGAGGAGTTTCCAGTTCTTTGCCCTCTTGTACCTAGACAAAAGTAGTACTATTTTAACATTTTTTTTTTTTTTTTTTGATTCGGGTACAATTCTAAATTTCTGACCTTTTACAAAACAGATTTTTTAGTGTCATGTTGTGTGACTGTTTGTGGTGGATTAAACACCTGGTGGCCTAATTTCTGACAGATTATCCATGTGCGTGACAAAGACATGTAAACCTGTAATCTGCATTAATTTAATGCATGTCCCATCAGGAATCCACCATTTTACATTGAAAAAGAAATCTTCACTGCTATGGTCCTTCTAACAAGTTTGTGACAAAATCATAAATAGTCTCAGGAGCTACATACCAGATTCTATAGGCCTCAGTTAGCATGCTGAATTCTAGGGTTGTTTGCAGGACAGAGCATTTGAAAGAGGTTTTGCTAAACCTGGAAGCCTGCAAACTGATCAGATCAAGCTTCTGCAGAAACAACCCCACATCCACTTTTAGTACATTTAGCACGACAGCAGTGCTGCATGTGGGTCGCCTCACAAACTCAGTGTTTGTTGTAACCATTATGATTCTTTTACCTTTATTGGAGTGGCTTATGGATGCCACGGTTCTTGGTTTAAGATCAAACCGTATGTTACACCCATGAACCAAATAAATTACGTTTGAATCCCCACTCCACTGAATACAGTCTTTTTAACGTATTCTTGTTGCATTTTTCTGATGATGGAAGACATATATAAAGACAAATAAGATAAAAGGGTGTACATCATGCAAAATCAACTTTTGGAGCCTTTAAGTGTATTAAAGAAGAGTGCACTGCCAGCACCGCCTCCAAGCCAACACAAACACCCACTTTCTCTACAGAGCTGGTGGTGATTGGCTTTCATTTTATATGCACATCCATCTTTGCAAAAGTTCGGATGTTGTTTGTTTTTGTGGGTGAAACGCAGACATGCTGTCGAGGCCGGCTCTAGGTTGATGTCAATAAAATGGCCGCCACCCACAAGGAGCGAAAGGCGGAGCCTCAGAGATGAAGTCGTCTTACTTTCAGGTAGAACAATTATCTCTCAAATATAGTTCACATTTCATAAATAATTTGTTCTTTCATGCACCAAAGGTAATATGTATTATCATATATATGGAGTTTACCATATATATTCATTCTGATGCATCCACATGCAGACAAATAGATCAACCTAAATCTTCATTTTCCTCATCTGAGCTGACATCTGGCTCAAAACAGTACAACTGGATAGCTCCAACATTACTCGCCATTTTTGTTGTACCTGTAATGTTGGAAACTGGTCCTCGGGACAAGTTCAGTCCCCTTACCTGGCACCGGGCACACTACCAGACACGGTACAGGACCCGAATTGGGACCAGATGCGAACCAGGCCCAGACACAGCCTGGGACCAGGTTATTGTACCGGTTTGCGGTCCAGAGGTTGACAACCCACGATTTAATTGGAACAGCCAGTGCGTCAAAAAATAATCAAAAAGTGACGCGGAGGGGTCCTTAACCAAACGTCAATATGTGACAAGTCGAGAGGGAGAATGTGTTGACTGGGAATGATTTTTAGAATGGATTGAAAGACGACTGAAGCAAAGTGTCAAACTCACTTTGTGCTAAATTTAAGAATCTGATTTGTCTGTTTATGACATTACAGCAGACTTTGGCCCAATCCAAATTCTTACTTTGTCCCTTCCCTTTCTCCCAATCCCTCCAGTTGAAGGGGCATTTTTAGTGCAAGTTTGTCTGGAATATATATATATATATATATATATATATTTTAATCTGACCCTCCAAGCGGGGGCATTCAAACATGAAGTACAGAAGGACAGATCAGGGGATTTAAGGGCTAGCTAATGCTAGCTGTCCGGCGATTATTGGTGACATCATCGAACGAATATGACGTCCGAAATATGAGACACAATTTTCCATAACTCTCCGTTTGGAGGGCTAAATGAAGGGGAAGGGAGAAGGTAAGAATTTGTGTTAGGCCTATGTCATGGTAAATTACAGTTTTTTTTATTTTATTTTGGCTAAAAATGACAAAATTGTCATTAAAATACCACTAGTAATGATTTTAGAATAGATCAAAAGATGATTGGAGCACAACTTTAAAGTTACAAACTCCTATTCTGCTGAATTTAAAAATGTATTATTTGTTGTATTATTACATTACAGCAGACTTTGGAAAGATTTTTTTGCATTGTCACTTGCGTATTTGCCAACTAAAAAAAAGATTTTTCTCAATTATTTGTTGGAGTTTTCTCATACACTTATCACATATTAAACCAAAACAAAACCATGACTCAAAAATCGAGGTTTAAATTGTGTAGAAAGTGTATCCTTACATTCTTAGTTTGAACCTTTTAGAAGCAGATTGAACAAAAGCAGCTTGAGAGCCAGAAATTTAATAAACCTTTTTTCAAGTTTTTAATATTTAAATTGTTTACCTACTTCTACATATTCTATAGAGAACAAACACCCGAGAAATCAACACTACAAAGAAAATATGTTATAAATTGTTGCTTCATATTTTCAGACTATTTCAGGTTTTATTTAGGTTGTATTCAAAGCTAAGACCTTATTAAGACCTCATATTTTTTTTCCTCTTTGAGCTTTGCTATAAAACTTTTTCTTTGTAGGAGTTTTTAATATGTTAAGCAACCATCTTCTATTGAAAAGTGTGACAAAAGGAATAATTCTTACTTCAAAAACCTGTTAGGAATGAGGCAGATTCGCTCTTTTGTGTCTTACTTAATAACCCGAGGAGGTGGAGGAGAGAACAACTGAGACACTGCCTGTGTGTTTGTTGTTGTCTGCTGACTGTGTGTGTGTGTGTGGTGTGGATGAGCGTTCGTACCAAGGATAATGCGTGTGTGCATGCTGTGTGTTCTCATTTGGACGGCTGCTATCAGTGTTTGGGGTTAAAAGCCCCTGTCTCTGAGGGTGTTAGCGGGGGTCATCTAAACCGGATCGGCAGCGGAATCGCTTGAGAGGCAGAAGCATAATCTGTAGCTGGCATTGTGCTCCCAGATTAGAGCGATGTTTTGAACCTTTCTCACAGCCACAATATGCCTGTGCGCCCCCCGCCCCCCTACCCCTCTACTCTCAGTTTAAGTGTGTGACAGCAGATCCACACAGCCGGGTTCAAGGAAAGGACACCTTCCTCGCTATTTAAGAAACGCTGAGAATTAGCACATTATCTGAGACGACGCAAGCGTTTTCCATTCATCTATTAATTTGCCATCAGCGTGGTGAAGCTATAGCATATCTCCTCCACTGTTTGAGGGGGAAACAGCTGCTAATCCTAATCCCCCCTCCATCTCCACCCATGGGATTCTGTCAAACCACAGGCCGTTTAGAAAGCGCTGGCTGGCTGGTTGAGTAGCTTGCTGACTGGCAGGCTTTAAATGAGAGGATGGACCATGCTTACCCACTCCCCTGACTGACTAGGCCCCCACAAAGTATGCACACACACACCGCAGATTTTCCTTCCGTCTCCAAAAGGCATCATCCGACGCGGCGAAAACAAACTTTACTCATAAACATTTGTAGATGAGAAGTTTACAGGTGTGTCAAGCGGTTTAAATAAATGCATACCGTTCTGTCACACAGATGAGAAAAATGAACTTTTTGGTTTACTGGAGATGTTTGTTCCTGGAGAAGACGAGCGACCGCTAATACTGCAGAGAAACTGACAAACAGTCGCTGAAGTTTCCCCCCAAATTGGAGCTATTTTCCAATAAGTGGAAAACAGAATGATACACAATAAAATCTTCACTCGTAAGTTGAGCTCAGGATAAACAAACACGTGAATCTATTGCTGGAAATCGACAGAAAACAACACTTTTAATCACGTTATATATATATAAACACTAGAGCACCAGTATTTCTATTCTTTGGACCGCTTTTCTCCCTCAAAATCTACTGGAATTACGTTCAGCATGTTAACAACTGAAAAGTTTAAGTTTGTGAAAGATTTTGTGCTTAAGCGTCATCGGCGACGCCTCAGGTGTTAAAGGGTTAACCCTTTCCATTCTTTCGACTACCCTAACTCTTCAACTGTTTATGCAATTAACACAATTCCAATGGATTCTGAGGTGAAGAAAAGCAGCCTTGCACTGAAATTTACGTAAATCAATGTTCACAGCAGCCCCGAGAACTCACGTTCAAGCAACTAATTTCAATAAAAAGATATGTAAATGTTCATATGTGCCCATTCTGAATTTTCGTGTTCATGCGTCGCAGGTTTCTGACCGTTTTCCAACTCTACCGGCCCCTTGACGTCCCCATATGTGCCCTAGAATCATGACAGCGCCCATCCCGTCTGTGCTCTTGTTCTTGGTCGTGGACCTCGCCTCTGGCTCGTCTCGTGCACCCAGTTGTCCCAGCTCCATCTGGATGAAGCCCATCTGCTACAATATTCAACCATGTAGTTGAATTTTTTTCATAGAATCTAATTTTTTTTTTGAAGGAGGGTCAGTTTAATCTGTTTAGTTTAGCAATCGGCTATTGTTTCTATTTTATGGGCGGTTTTATGTTTTTGGACAATTACAGGTGTGAAGCCAGTTGACACCACAGAGTTGTAATATTGGGTTAAATAAATAAAATTGAATTATATTGAACTTTTTCATGATGTATGAACCCCTGAGGGCGATGTGAATTTGGCTTGAACAAGTAACAGTTAAAGGACTAATACAATTTATCTATATATAATATTTCTTGTAGCTTTCTCATTATTATAGTGGTTTTTTTTTACTTGCCTGCAAATTGGGGAAGCAACATCTCAACTATTTATGTACGAAATAGACAGGAAATAACTCAGACCTGTGAGAAATGTGATGTATTGGAGGCACGTAGCGAGCCATCAAGGACACCTGTACCATTATTGAAATAAAAGAAAGCCTGGTAGTGTGTAAATGTTGAAATAAGGCAAATCTGAATCTCTAAATACACTTTATGTGAATTCTGTGTAAACAGAAACTTTAACCAGTAAAATAAGGAAGTTGGAGGAACTTTGCAGGGGAACTTTTAATTGAAGCCAAATCATGAAGCTTAAGTTCTAGGAATGAAAAATGACTTCCCATCTACAAAGTCGTTACAGCAAAACTCTCAGTGACAAAGCCGGAGAAGTATCCATCAAAATGTTGCTAACATTAGCTGTCATTAGCCACTAAAGCAATTAAAATTGTAGCAGCAAACCCCCAGAGTGAACTGAATAGAGTAATTTACATTTTTGAGCTTTTGAGTTCCACTTTTCATTTCAAACAGGTTTGCCTTCTTTTCAAATATCCACTTAAAGAACTATAGGAAGAGGATTTCTGCACAGCTTTAGGTCTAGAAAGTTTTTATTTCATAAAAAATATCGTGTTTGCTGACTTTGCAAAATACAGTTGAGCTGAAAAGAGAAGGAGCTCCTTTTTTAAGTGCCTCAAACTGTCAATGTGAGAAGTCCCCACATGAATTTCAGTGGGATCTCTGAGAATTCACAGAGGTTTCTTCATATGATTCATCTCTTTTATCACATTTTTTGCTATAATGAGAAAAAAAGATTGAATAATATATATATATATTATATATATATATATATATTATATATATATATATTAAGAAGAAAATATAGTAAAAAATGTAGATTGGAGTAGAATAGCATAAATTGGTGCTGGAAAGTTTCAAATGTTTCAAATGTTTTTTCCCCCAGGATTCCAAACCCCACAAATTTCAGTTTCAAAATAAAAGCTTTTTTTAGACTTAGATAAAAAATTGCAATTCGAGCAATTCTATTATTAGGTACAAAGAAAAAAATACCTTCAAACTGACAGTGGAAACTTTTTCAGAACTGAACTCATTTACAGTCAAATATAAACATTGGAAAACACTTCTCATTGTCAAAGCCTTTAAAGATACACATTCAAATCAATATTTTTCCTATATGTAAAATTTGACTGTTTGAAAAAATAAAAAAAAGCGGACATCTTTTTTGCAGTTTATCAAACTTTTTATGTTTTTTTTTTTGAACATTTATAATTTATCATAAATTTAAGATAGATATAAAATACAAGACAAAAATAATATGAGAAACCAAAAAGTTTAAATGATCTGTCACACTTTGACTGTATATGAGAACTGGAGTGAGTGACCTCCTCCGTTCTCACGCTCCAAGAAGCCAAAATCCCGTAGACTTCTATTGAGAAATAAACAGCTTCCACTCAGTCATATTTTTCAGAATAATCTGCTTCCTTTTTTTTTAAAGACGTTCTTGCTAATCCTAAATTGTTTCATGATATTTTCCTTAATTGCAAATTACTAAACTGGCCAATCAGATGCCTCTATAGATGGAAAAAAATGATGGAAAAAGATAAAGTAAATTAAGTTCTTCCAGCAACATCATCACCCAAACTATACATCACAATGGGTTCAAAAAGTTATAAAGAAAAGTTGTGTGGCTGGTTTACAGCTTTTGATGAAAATTCCAGTAGGAGACTTCTGTGTTTGTGTTGCATTTGGACTAGAAGAGCAGATTAAAACCCCTCAGGAACAAGATTATTTTTTTGAGTAAAAAATTCTGTAGTTGTTTTGAAGACCACAATTTTTACAGTCCATCAATACGTTGGAGCCATTAAACCAGGCCGCGAGAAAGCAATATAGTCCAAATCCCTTCTGTGTGGAGTTTGCATGTTCTCCTCATGGACTCGTGGGTTTCCTTCCACAATCCAAAAACATGCTTCATAGGTAAATTGGTTTCTCCAAACTGCCCCTAGGTGTGCGTGTGAGCGGCCCTGCAACAAACTGGTGACCTATTCAGGGTGTAACCTACATTTGCCCAACAAGCTTGGTTGACTCCAACCTCGTGACCCCAAAAGGGATTTGACAGGTCTGGAAGACGGATGGATGGAGGTGCCACCAAACCACAAGTGTTACTCAGACTGTCTTGCCTTGTCTGACAATTAGGTTTGAACCAAAACAAGTGCAAAAATAGAGAGCTATGTTTGTAGTTAAAGTCTACTGGGTGACTACAGTGCAAATGTAGATACTAAACAGCAGACTGAAAAGAGGAAGAAAAGCAGAGAGAAGAAGTGGTGCAGGGGCCGTTCATTTTAAGCCAAAAGAAAAGTGAACAGTACGAGTATGAGGAAGTGTGACTCAAGAGAAGCCTAAAAATGTTGAGTAGGAAAGAGGTGTAGGTGCGTATCGATGTGTGGTCAAAGGGACTATAAACTGGCATTATCTTCTAGCCATTTTTTCTTCCTCTTTCGTTTTTATTTGCTTTTTAGTCTTCCTGTTCAGTTCTATTTCGGGGCAATGTTGCTCCCAGACAGGCAGCTGTTTTAAGAGACATTCAGAATAGTTGAGTAGTTGAGAGTAGTAAAGTTGAAAGTTATAGTCGGAATTGTGCTATTTTTTATTCTATTTTGGAGTTTAGCTAATATCTCAACTGCATGCTAGCTTTTTTTTAGCTCATTTAGTTTTTTTTCAGTTTTTTAGGCTAATTTGGAGTTTAGCTAATATTTTAACTGGGTATAAGCGTCAGCGTTTTTAGCTATTAGCTTCAGATGCATGCTAGCTATTTTGGATAATTTAGGCTTTTTTTGTTTTAAGCCTATCTTGGAGTTTTGCTAATGTTTCAGCTAGATGCTAGCCTTTTTGGCTAACTTAGGCTTTTTTCAGTTTTTTTAGGCTAATTTGGCATTTAGCTAATATTTTAGCTGGCTAGCAGCTTCAGCATTTTAGCTATCAATTTAAGCATTTTCTGCTATCATCACTAGCATCTTCAGCGGCCAAATTCAGCTTACAGCATTCACACTAGCATTATTGCAGGTAATGCTATATATCTCATTTTTAGTAAGTTTAAAGCTAATGATGGTTAAGATGTGTGCTTCACATCCAGTTTGCGCATGACCCGATTAGTCGAGTAATAGCCAAAAATAATGATTTAGTGAAAAGGGATAATGATGTTAACACCATAATCCTAGAGATGACAACGGCAACACCTAAATAACACAAGCTCTTTGACATACCCCTAATTTTTGGCCATTTATGTGATGAATCATCGAATTCTGACGCTGAGAAAAGCGGCTTTTCATATTGTCTTCACACTGATATGAGACTCGTGTCGTTGCTAAACTTGTTTTTTTAACGCATTGTTAGCATATGGTGCTCACACTGGACTCCCACTACCCAATACTACACATGTCAAAGTCAAGGTCCAGGGGCCAGATTCGGCCCTCCGCCTAATTATATCCGGCCCTCCAGATCATTTTATTTTATTGTTATTAATGGCCTGATGTCATCTAGCGCTTATTTTAAACTTATATAATTTTGACTAAACATATTTTTGTGTAGCATAAAATATTTAAAGTTATTTGATGCTTAAGTAGATTTATTCTGGAATAATATTCCTGCAATTTTTTATTCATATTAATGTCAAAAAGTTATGTTTTTTAAGTTTTAAAAAAATTGTTTTAGTTTGTTCAATAAATGTTTATCCTGTTTGGCCCCAGACCTAAGGTGTATCTTGGATTTTGGCCTCCTGTGTGATTTACCCCTGTTCTAGGGTTAGGTTTTGCCATGTTTTTGTCATTTTTCTGTTTTTCCTGTCAGTATCATCATGTTTGGGTTAAATCATCCACAGCTGTCTTCGTTTAGTTAATCAACCTCTGTGTATTTGAGTGTCTGGTTGTCTGTTCCTCAGTGTCAGGTCATCTACTCTGCTCTGTTCAGTCACAATTTTTGTTTCTCCATGGGTTTTTGTCATGTTTTGGTTATTTATTAAATGTTTCAAGTTCCTCTCACCAAGCCTGGTCTACACCATTTGGGTCCTTCATTCACCATTTCCTGACAGGCGCAAGTCAAGCCAGAGGCAAGGTCCACGGCCAAAGTGTTAATGACAGGCTATGGATTGTGTGCATCATGTTAAAATTTGTTTGTCATTGTCATTGAGTTGTTGTGTCTTATAGTTTCTGTGCTAGTGCGTTTACATCTCATAATGGTCGGCTATGGTGGCTGTTTTGGTACATCGAGGATATTGAGGCTGAGGAAACTCAGAGCGAATTGGAGCTCAGTCAAATTGGAAACATACAAAGACCACCTTGAAAGATGGGTCAGAGAGCGGTTCCTAGTCCTGGACCAGGGTCTGCTTGGGAGTATTCAGACTGAAAATTTGTTCTGGATTATTGAGGGAAACACACTGGTTCACATTAAACGATCCAAATTTGTCCAGTTTGAGTACACCCTGAAAGCTAAACAAGTTGAATTTTGACAATCAAGAATTAGATTTGGCAATGATGTATGGATTGTGTCTTTTTCGATTTGTTGAAGCGCCAACTATTTGAAAACTGATTATAGAGGAGAAATGAATAGTTTGTGCCCAGACAGAATTGTATGACAGTAAGTCTTTCATACGTCGGAATAGAGCTGGGAAAGAAAAAAAGTGAAATTTGCACCGCTTCGACATTTCTCATCAAATCTCTTCTAACTGTGAGTACATGTGCGCGTATTGACAGGCGATGAAAGCACATTTAAGAATGCACTTTTGGTGTGCTCTTGAACGGGTGTCGCATGTCCGGTGTGAACATAGCGTCATCCTCCCTCCTCATACTCAGGCAGGTGAATTAGCATTTCAACTGTAACCAAAAGTTAAACGCTATTATCTTCACTAAAATGCACTGACTCCTGAGTCAATGATTGGTTTAGGTTGGTGTCTAAGATATCATCAAATCAAAATGAAGCAGAGTCACAGCTGAAGCTCTTCAGCATTCCATCTGTGCTCAGTCTGGTTTTCTTTAAAACGCATCTCACGCTCCGTCAGACCCTGAAGCAGCTCCTCCGCTCTGAAAGTCTGAAGTAACTTTCACTCTGAAATCACAAACACTTATATCTGACTTGTCCATCAGTCGTTCTCACATCAGTCTTAAAAGATAATTGCTCTCAGCTGGGCGAGACGTATCTCACCCCCCTTAAGGATTAGAGACTGTCATCAGCAGCCATATACCTCACCCCCCTCCCCTCCTTTCTCAATGACACTAGAATGATTAGGAGGCAGCAGAGACGAGTAGGCTTGGGGGAAGGATTATGCCAGCTCTTGGATTTCAGGGTAAAAGTCAGGTAGAGAACAGAGCCTGTCAAAGTCGTTAGATAAATGTTAAGACTCTGGCGCAGGAATGCAGATTTTTACGCGCGCACAAATTCACACAGGGATACATGAAAGCCCTGTGGCGCTTGTCACAGGAGGACTCGTCACTGCCGGGTTCCTTACTGGAGAAATGTGTGCAATGCTGTCTTTTCATGGAGAGATGTAGGCACCCTTAACCCTATATAAGCTGAACTATCACATTTGGTACAATCATTTCTGTGGCCTCTATAGTCTATCATCAGCATATTCAAAACTTTCCTTAAAAACCCATTTTATATTATGTTTTTGCCCTGTAGTTCATCATCATTGCACTAGAGGCAGTAGAAAGGCATTTCCTGGGCATTTCAAAATGGCTGCCTCCATGAAATCTTAAAAATACCTTTTGGCAGAAAAAGTTTAGCCAATTAAAACTTTATGGTAGGAATAACTTATCTGTTGTTATTCGTTTTTTTAATTGACTACTTGCAGTATTGAAAGAATGTAAAATTTATTGACGATTAAAGCTTAACAATACAGTTACACCTTGCTAAAAATGTGTGAATCAATTTGAGACAGTCGGAGCCTTTTTTCCTGACCTTTCATGCCAATATTTATGCATCTTATGCATCTGGTTTCTTCTGTATTTCATTTTTTAGCATTTCATTAAATTACTTTGGTTTCCTGAAAAATTTTTTTTTGGTTGGTTGTTTGTTTGGGGAAACTGTAAAAGCTAGGTACTTTGGAACATCACTAATTTGATGATGATGTTTGTCCATCATTTTAACCAAAAGTTTTTCAGGATTAATGCTACAGCCACAAATACAACTGCCAATGCGTGATGAGGGATTGGTAGAACCACAACATTTTTAAAGAAAGGTTTACAATTAAATGTAAGTAATGACTTTTTGGGGGTAGCATGATCTTTTTAAAATCATAAAACCGCTGTAGTTATGTACATTTAAGCGCTGGGGGCTTCATGCTAACGTAACTGACCGCCGGTTATTGGTGACATCATCGAGCGGAATGGACGTCCAAACTCTGAGACACTTTCTTTTCCATAACTATCCGTTTGGAAGGCCAAATGGGATAGGGGGACAGGAAGAATTTGGCTTGGGCCTTACACTCTCTCCTCGGCCCCTCACAACCCCAACCTATCATTACCATTGTAAAAAAAAAAAGTGAGCAATATTGACTTTAAAAATGTGCTCAGGGGTGCTACTTACCTATGTCAACTTTTAGAAAAAAAAATTGTCCATAAAATTTAAACTTTTCTTAAAACGTCCGTGTAAAAATGTAACTCCTGGATACAAATGCTGCCATGTAGCCACCTGTCAAATTTGCTGAAAATTTTTCATTTACGTCGCTGCGTGGTGGAGTTTTGGGATATGTGACTGTAGTCTTAGTGATGCTGAATATGCTATGTACTAAATATAAAAATGTTTTAGTGTGCAGATATTGAAAATGCATTTGAAAAATCTCAAACTTCAAAATCAACTATCATCTTCCAATCAGTGATGACCCTTTTCCTGATTTTTACTGTGTTTTCTTGAAATTACTTTTTTTCCCTAAACGTTTAATTTTTTTTGGTTTGTTAGTTTCTAA
>NC_050526.1:19314966-19324096 GCF_002922805.2 Oryzias melastigma
GCCAGGTCCTGGAGAGTGCAGCCTTGCTTTGCAACTGCTACCAACAGATGGAGGAGAAATGGGGTTACCAGCGCTGGCTTATCTTCTGTTTTATAGGCCAGATTGACCCCCACCCCGTCTGATCGAACGCTCAAACCTCTAGAATTTGCTCTTTGTTTGATGCGTCGACCACACACAAACAAAAAAAGAAAAAGTTAAAAAAAGCTGCGCACAAACTGCGTCTCATCTGACCACACAGACGGTTTCTTTTTTAAAATTTTTCTTTGGTGTGACAGCAACAGACGCAGCCGCAGATTCAATCAGGCCCGCTGCTGTTGACACTGAAGAAAGCCGCAGTTGTGTGTTGCCGTTTTCAGATGTCAGGGTGTCATCGTGCTCTGGTGTGTGGGTAACACATTCCTCAGAAACACCACAGGTTCGGGCAACAACATCTGGGTATGTTATGGTGACAGAGTCTTGGGTGTGATACCAGCAGAGCAGCTGTGCTTCACACCTGGACGAATGTACAGACCAAATCATGGAGAAAATGGATCAAGAAGTTCAAATAAGGTTCGATTAAAGTTATCTCTAAAAGGGCCTCATAATATATTATCCATAATGTGAAAATTCTGGGTAATATATTACTTAAAGTGATACAATCAATTTAAAACTTTATTTAAAACGACATGGTCACAAAAGTCCTTCTCCTTTTTTCTCATTCAACCTGCTTCTAAACTTTTACATGCTTCAAGTAAAAACATTTTTAAGAAATCTTTTTAAAAGTTTTTTTCAAACCAAATTCAGAGATCCCTATATCTCCATCAGCTCCTCTCCACACGGAGGTTGCACAAAATGTAACAAAAATGATTTGAGCAACAATAAACCATAATACACCTTAAAACCAAAAAGGGTTCAGCTAAAAGATTGTAAAAAAAAATTAATACCTGCCCCCATTACTCCGTTTTTACTTGCCCTCCCCATCTATTCATTCCACCCTAGTCAGAGCTGCACTTTACAAATGAATGACAAAAAACACATTTTTTTTCAAAATGGCAGCTTTTCTACTGCTTTTATCTCCATAGCAACCATTTTATTTTTTGGTCACCTGGGGGTTACAAACAGGTCTGTATGATTTTTATGAGGATCGGCAAATGTAAACTTTTAGATTTCCTTAGCAACTGAGGTTTTTTGTTAATTATTTCCACATTCCTAACATGATTATATCATACGTCATATTTTTTCATTCGGCTTGAGCTAAGAATTCATGTATTCAATATTCACGCCATTGCAGTAATAACTGTGCAATAAAGGAATGCCACTTTTTTGAGCTCGCCACACCAACGGCGGTTAAAATCCGTTGCTTTTAATTCCAACGCCCCCCCTACCCCCAAGTATCTTCCCAATGGTTCTTGAGGAGCTAGGAAGTGATAGATTGAATTTTAATTTTTAGCTGACACTACAGGTGTTTTCTTGAGAATTCAAGATGGCTGCCTCTTTGTGAGGTCAAAGGTCATTGAAAATGTAGTAATGGACTTAAGTTGGGAGAATCCATCTGAAATTTTAGGTAAATTACTCAAAAATAATTTGTTCTTTTTCCATATTGTGTGAAGATCATCAAATTTCACACTTCAAAATGGCCGCCAAGTTCATGTGGCCATCCTGTAATAATTTTAAAACTTCCATCTCCAATATGTATTTTGGTTTAGTTGGTTCATTTTTAATTTTTTTTAGTCCCATTAGTTTTGTTGATGGTTTCTCCCACTGTGATATCATTATTTTTTGGAGGGGTTGTTCATTTTGCCAAAAAATGCAAACTTTGGTGAGTTTTTGAGTATGTGGTAGGGTGAAATTTTCGCTCAAAGACGAATTGTGAACAATATTTTCCTTGCAGTCCAGGACTGCCGCAAGTCATAACACTGTACAGATTGGATGTGACCTTTGACACTGTCCATCTCCAGTCGATGTTGTCACAACACTTCCACAGCGGCAGGACATTTGCAATAAAATGGTTACCGTACATGTTTGTACTAACCACACAGGATTGCTACAAAGCAGACTTTGAGTAACCACATGTGGACTTTCACAACATATTTTAAAGTTGGCCTTTATTCTGTATTTTGAGTGCAACGCTCAGCAGGTGTACTGCCCTAAATGCAATGTTCTACGACGTACTTTTTGGGGCAAAAGTACAACTAAACAATTTTGTTTTAAAACTGCTATTGAAGCTTCAACACAATGGGACACTCACTGAGTTTGAAAATATTTAAAGCTGATTTACCTGTTTTTTTTTTTTTACACCAGAATTAAGTGTGGCTGCATTCCTAGTTTAGTTGTGTCTCATTTTCTTTACTGCAAACTATTTTATATTTGTAAAGATTTCAAACCTTAGACATTCAAGATATTTTACCAGGTTTTAAGATGTTTTAACTTAACTTTGCTTTATAACTACACATTTTTTATTTTTTCTGAAAATCAGCACAATCAATTTTTTTTTTAGATCTAAGATCTAGGAAAAAGAAAACTGTTATTTTGATGACTGAAAATCATTTTGCACAAAACTCTTTACAATAGGAAAACTCAATTTAAGACTTAAACTAAAACTATAACTTTTAACTCAATTTTAAGGATCAGGTTTCAAAATTCAATAAAAGTTTTTTGACATTCAGTCATTATTTTTTTAAAAAATAAAAGATTTCTGATCCATGAATGAGCTTTACATTTTATGAGGATTTATTAAGATGGATCAACTTGTAGTAAGATTGTATTCTCATTTTGTTCACATTTTTTGAGATTTTCCCACTCCTCACAGTAGTTTTTTCTCTGTACTCAAAACGATTTAATAATTATGTACACAAAAACATGAAATATCTTTATTTGCTCAGGCGTAGCACAAAAATACTTATTAATGGGGCTGTATATTATTTTATGTAATTCTATCTAACACACTTATTTCCCCATTTTGAATGCATGTGTGGAACTCTAGATTTTGATATATAATTTCTTGTTCAGTAAGAATTACTTGCTGTATAGACAGATAATTTTACTAATTTCTATTAATTTCCTTTATAACCCTAGATAAAATTAATTACCCACTAAGTTCAAAGACCCTCATCTAATTCAAAACTTTCCTTATAAACCCATTGTTTAGAACTTGGTCCGTGTTTTCTGTCCTGTAGTTCCTCATCACTCCACTAGAGACAGTAGAAGGGCTTTTCCTGCTCCGTTCAAAATGGCTGCTCCCAGGAAATCTCAAAAATTTCTGGCGGGAAATGTTTTGCACATTTTCAAAAGCTTGATCACAACTCCTCTATTGCAATTATTTTTCTAAAATTACTTCTTAATGTTTTGAAAGAATGTAAAATGTATCTTAACAAACATTACGAGGAAAAACCATATCACCCAACGTGTCATGATTGATACTATTGTCTCATTAAAAAATTATATTGGAATTTTTTTTTTCTGTGGATTTCATCGAGGAAAAAACATCCTAATTCCAATAAATTTAAAATTTCTGTCAATTCTTAATTGTAGTAGGCTTTATGGTAAAAAATAGTGCTATTTTCCTATTTTTAGGCTACCTCTTATGTTTTAAAAGACAAAGAAAGTCATATTTTTCATATTCCTGTACCATAAGGGAGAAATTTCACTACTGCAAGTCAAATCTCTAAAAAAAAAAAAGATGCAATTTTTAAGGCATAGATTAATTAAAGTCACTTGGGTCAGAAGAATGACCAAATCTGATACCCAGGTTGTGCCGGAGTTGGCCTGCGGAGTGCTGTGGCATCTTTTTAAACCCCCAAACAGCCCATTCATTATTAATCTACCCCAGTCTGACCCTCCTTCTTAGTTCAGCCAATTACAGCCGGGCCCCAGCGACTGCTGCCTATCTCTTCTGACGCGGCGCTGCCTGGCTTTGATGTCTCTATCAACACCAGAAGAGCCAGCGACTGAGCCTCAGCAGAGCAGGGGGGGGATTATGTGACTGCCAGCCTCTAGGGGGGGAAACTTCTCCAACAGTTTTTTTTTTTTAAATATGCATGTCTAATTCATACTTTATTTTACTACCAGGAGACTTTTGTGCGGCGCTCTGGCCGGGGTCGTGCTGCTCTCCGTTCCTATCACAGCGACACGCCCGGTAATCCCGTTGCTCTTTCATATTTCTGTTGCAAACCATCGTCCACCTAAAGGCCTCCACCCTCCTGGGGTGGCAGCCTTTCCTCTCCCCTCTGCTCATTTCACAAGAGGCTCTTGATTAACCAGCTGCTACCACTTTGCATGCAACACTGATGGTTTGGTATGACGCTTTGAGCTTTAGAGTTCTCAGGTTGTAAAAAAAAAAATCAAAACTACAGAAAGAAATGATGGCTGATTTTGGCTGAGCAATCTGCAACTAGAGGATCTCGCCAGCAAACGAGCTCAGTCAGCCAGTTGGGTGTCATTTGTTTGAAGTGGGCTCCACACCCTCGCTTGAACTTTCAATAACAGTGCTTTCATCACTTCCCCACCTCAGGTCTCGCCCACTATTTGCAGCTCTGACCTTTAAAAGCAGGAGGCGACAGTTAACCCGGCTGCAAAGACAATCAGCTGCATTTTTTTTCTTCCCGGCCCTGGATTCACTTCATGTTACAACTTCCATGAAACGGACAGGGCTGTTTCATCTGCATTTCCATGCTGGGATATTCATAAACAAAAACAACAAATAGAACAGTATCACATCAACCTTTTTATTCTTTAAAGACCCACTCCGACGAAAATCGTGTTTTTAACATGTTCTTGTGCCATTTTCTCATGATGTATAATTTAAATTAAGCTTAAAATTGCATTTTTTTCCAAACAAAAAAAATAAGTTTGAAAATCATTGTATTTGTGATGTCACAAATGCAATGGGTGGGGCACAAGCTCCCTGCTTTCCATTCTGATTCATGAACGTGTAGACGACTAGGATCCATGTTCGACTTAGTTTTCCTCATCTGAGATAGTTTCTGGTTTAAACTGCATAACTTGAAAGCAACAATATTGTTTGCGCAAAATGTTAGGTTGAGGTCGTGACAACTGCCAGTGCGTGATGGGGAAGCATCGGCAGAATCTTCAAGATTTATTTGAAAATTGTTGGCGTGATCATGAATGCAAACGATGACAGTCGAGCGTGCAGATTGGTCCGCTTGTTGTTTACCTATGACCTACCAGGCAGCTGGCGGCCTTAGTCCCGAGAAATATAACATCATCCTATTATAGCTGCTGCTGACTGGCGATTGCGGCTACCACCGAAATGTTCTCACCTAGCTATTGCCTGATTTTGTAACAGCATCATCCCCGTTTGTCACTGGACTACCACCGTGTGACCTCAAACTATGTCTGTGTGTCTTGGCGTAACTTCCTGCCAGAAGTGACACGGATAACTCAAAGAAATAGACAAGATGCCAAAACGACCACGGAACTTCGCGTCTGGTGTGAACTACACTATAGGTTAACCCTTTGACACCTGAAGCGTCGTCGATGACGCTTACACACATAATCTTTAACATGAGCCACTTTTCTTCTTCAAAATCTAATGGAATTACATTGATCGCGTTAACAATTAAAAATTTACAGTAAATCAAAAACATAATCATTGGAGTACTAGTGTTAAAGGGTTAACAAGGGCGCTGAATGGAACCGCCGCTTCGGCATCCTGTGTGAAATAGGCGGAAGCTAGCGAGCTAGAGAGCATAGGATAATATATGATTTTAACTAATAAAAGATCAAACTTTTAACCAAAGTTTTGCTTTGCATATAAAATCTGTGTATCTGGAGCAAACAAGACGCCTTCAGGTCAACAGGGATGTCAAAACCTACATAGTTTTTCATCTACGTGCACCTCAACTATCAATTTATAATTTTTTTAATCTAAATTAAATTAAGTAAAACTTACTTTGGAAAAAATATTGTTTTCTTTTTTTTGTTCTATTTCCCCTCTTTGTTGTCAGCAGTTGTCAGGTTTTGTTATTTTAGTTTGGGGTTGGTAGTCTTAGCTTTCTGGCTTTGTTTATTTGTTTTCTTTAGCTAGTTTTGGAGCGACAGGTTACAGACCCCTGTCCTAGAAAACGATAGATTTTTTTGGGGAGTGGGGCTAAAAACAGCATAATCATAATTAAAAGACCACTAGCTTTTACAATAGCTCAAAAGCTAATCGCAACTTTCCACACATTCATTGGTGATGGACACCGATTCAAAGTCCTTCAGTGTCAACATCATCGCAAACACTTTTCTCCCTGTAGTTTTTTGTGTATTATATTTTATTATCTTAGGATAAAAAAAACATTAACAATTACATGGGATGCCTTGTTCTGCATAATTTAACGTATACACAGTGGGAACAGGAATGGCAATGCTTTAGACATCATCACAGCCTCTTCATAACCCCGCCCACCCCCAGCCCACTGCCTGCATGCAGTTTGCACTGCACAAAGGCCAAAAGTCACATGAGACAGCCTGCAAAGAGCACAAGAAGCATTCACAGTAAAGGAATATAGGCGGGGAGGAAAGGATGGAGGGTGGGGCGAGCAAAAGATGAGGAAGAGGAGGAGAAGGAGGAGGAGAAAAGAGGGAGTGAAACAAAGTGACTGTAGCACTGGCCTTGGTTTAGACAGGAGAAGGAGCAGCATAGTCCTAGTATTTCATTCTAACTTCTCCCACACTTCTACTCCCATTCTCCTGATTGTGGTACTCTTTCCATTGTCTTTGACACAAAAAAAAGTTTGTTTATATATGCATGTATATATGTATATACATATATGTATGTATATAGATATAAACACATGTTTATAGCTACAGCACCTTTTCCCATGGGGCAACAGTGTCAATACCTCGCGTGTGGTACATGGCCGTGCCAAAGAAAATAATAAAAAGAAAATATTGGTCAGGATATTTATCTTTTTTCTTTTTTTCCCCTAAAATTGGCATTTGACATGATAATATTCTATTGCCATCTGGGGGGAGGGAAGGGACAAAGGTTCTTCTGTTGAGTTTATATTCAAGTTTTCTCCTTTTTTTTTTCTCTCGGTTGTATAATTTCTTCTTTTCCTGCTTTTAAAAGAGTTCACACTTTTGTGATTTGCGTGTGCTGCTCTTCATCAAAAGGTTCATTTTCCGGATCAGAGTCAGTGGTGTCAGAGTATCGATAATGGTCTGGCTCATTGTCGCTAACGTCCGGGGTGACGGAAGTTGAAGTGCTAGCCTCGGAGTTTGAGGGCTCCTCCACGGTTTTCGTAAAATACAACTTCACCTGGAGACAAAGAAAATAGACATCAAACCAAAACTTTTCATAAATGATTTTCTTTTTTTTAAATAAAACAAACTGATTCCAGCATTTGCGGCTTACCTTGAAGTTTGGCGAGAAGTAGCGGTTGGCTTTATCCTTATTCGCCTTGTCCAGGTCGTTCTTGTTGAGCGTCAGGATGAGGTAGTCCCTGTCCCGGTCGCCTTCCCTGCAGCCGTCCCTGCACTCTGCATTCTGTGGTTGGCCCTGACCCGGCCCGCCCGGCTGGCTTTCTGCATTGTTCACCGACCCGTTCTCCATCCTGTCCCCGCTCTCCTCCGGTCCGGGGATGAAGAAGGTGTTCACCCAGAAGTGAAACATTTTGTCCTGGAGAGGCAGCGGTCACAACAGAACAAAGTGACATGAGGAGAGAACAAAACTTCCTGCTTGATATTGTTCTTAAATTAACTTCATCTCAACTTATCTAATACAAATGAAACTAAATATCTAGAAGTGATTTAGTTTCACTTAATAAAGACTTTAAGGAAGTTCCTAAAACCCCTTAGCTATAAGTCCCAGTAGGTTTTTTTTAAAGCAGAAAAATTACTTTTCTGTTTTTAGTTTCAAGGGTTGAATCATACACATAAAAATGTATACCAGTACACTGAATTAAATTAGTATAAACAAATCCTGATTATGTAAGCACTCAAACTATCAAGATTGAAATATTGTCTTTTTTTTGTTGTCAGGTTTATTTTTGTCATTAATGTTTTACGTCATACTTTAAGGTGATTGAATTAAATAAAAATGATCTACTTTAAGGTGCTTTTTTTATCTGAGTTTACTATAGATTTCGACTACTATCATGAAGATTAGGGAAAAGATTGGTTGGAAATGAACAAGCTATGCAAATGTATTAACGTTCCAATAAAATTACAATCCTGATCCATTTTTGACTGTTATTCTCCCTATTTTTTTCAAGGAAGGCTGCCAAAAGATAAATATATATATATATATATTTTTCTTTTCAGACCATTGACTGTACATGAGAACTGGACTGAGTGCCCCCTCCCCCCCTTGTGGGTACTCACTGGCTTCAAAAAGCCAAAATCCCACAGACTTCTTTAGAGAAATAAACACCCATTTATAGCAATATATTTTTTAAAGACTTACTCAAAGGAAAATCATTGTTATGACATTTTTAGTAGCATTTCTCTCAGAGGACATGTAAAAAAAAAAAATATTAAGCATAAAAATTGTGTTTGCATATTTGTGTATTCTAATCATCTAGAATCGGGAGCAGACAAAATGATGTGACGTTTGTGCTACAATCAGCGGTGGACAAGCTCCCTGCTCCACTCCATTCTGATGCATCCACTTGCAGACTAATAGATCCATGAACGTCTTTATTTTCCTAATTTGAGCTAGCGTTTGGCTGGATAGCTCTGATGTTGCTCGCCATTTTTGTTAGTGGTGTGAGGGGCTGTAAGCTAGCAGGAGACCCTGTAAACAGATGAATCATGAGAATTTGGGGCGGGCTGACTCCGCACCACAAGTCCCGCCCACAACTTAAGAGGCAAATTTCTAATGAACCACTTCCGCTCTGCAGAAACTATGTCCTTGCAAATGACAGTTTTTTTCTTAATTTTGGCTAAAACCAGCATAAATGTAATTAAGACCACTAGGAACGCTTTTAGAAAAATGTGAAAGATGACTGGAGCAGGACTTTAATGTGTTCTTGATAACTTTTCAAGATATTTTTTTCTTTATTGCATATAAGTTATAAAGTGGCCAATGAGATGCCTCAAAAGTATGTGGCCTCACCTCTAATACATTTGATTGACAGATTCTCCCACTTTCAAGTAGTGGGGATGTGGACTTCTAACAAGATCACTCCTGATTGGCAAGCGTGTT
>NC_050526.1:19324245-19327584 GCF_002922805.2 Oryzias melastigma
GCCAAAACCTCACTAACCTTTTTCATCATTTTATTCTGTTTGTGGAAGAACTCCACTTTGATGTCTCCACAAACCGGGAGCGGCTGAGGGAACTCGAAATACATGAGCTTGTCCTCCCGCCGCGTGTGGAGGGGGTTCGACGTGTGGATCTTCACTTTCAGCTGATACACCACGAACTGGGGATCTGCGAGAGGGACGATGTCGCACAAAGGATGTCGGGAGGGGGGATTCATGAAAGGTGGCAAAAGAAAGGAGAGTGGCAGAGGAGGACGAGGAGGATCAGGGAAGCGAGATAAGAGACCGAGGTTATTACACAGGTTAGACGCTTCAACGTGCACAGAACACCAAACCCTTCACTGAATACATGGAAAATAGTGGCACCGGGTTATGAAAATTAGGAGAGGAGAGGGAAAGTAAATGTTAGAGACCATGAACCAAAGACACAGGACCCTATTCTGACAGACAGTCATGTTTTATTCTTGGTTCAGTGCAACACTTTGCTTATACAGGAATTTTAATGGTCTCTTCTTCCTGTCAGAGAGGGGGGGTGTGTGTTGGAGATGTGCCTTTCTGCTGATCCTATCCTGCTAGGAAACATGTCTACCTTAGATTGCCCCTGCCTGCTAGATGTCTGAGGTCGTGTTTAAAAAAAAAAAAATTACAGAGTGATACAATAGTGGATGAAAGGCTCATTTACCCCAATGCCAATTCCCTTTCTTGAAGCCCTGAGGGGTCGGCTCGCTCCTGTTTTTAACGTCCCCTTAGAGAGAAAGAAGGAGATTATCACAAGCAGGGCCTGGCTGGCCTGTCAGGGGCTTGACAGCACAGCAGGCACAAAACACAAGAGCGCCACACAAACCTTTACAGCTACAAAGCTTCTCTGCGTCTTTAATATTCGACAAGACGCTGTTGCGAGATACAAAAAGAGAAACAAAGCAAAAAAAAAAGGGAACTTCTGAAATTTGTCGCCACACGTCCTCCACGTCTCTTTTATTAATTGTTGTACAACAAATGGGCAGGTTTTCTCATATCTAGAGCTGTAATGGAGATGTCAAAATCAGAATAGGGCCTTTCATTTCCTTGAGAAAGATTTAGCAAGAAAGAGAAGGATCGGTGCGGCCGAGGCCTCCCAGCACAGCCAGGTGTTAATGTGAGAAAGCTGCAGACACCAAGGAGGAAGAGGTGCTTTTTCCCCCACTGACAGCAAACAGCAGACATGTTTAGTCACAAGCTGATCCGGGTTAATAAGACACATTTGAGCAGAACTTTTGCTGTGAGAACAACAGGTAGATTCGAGCCCTGAAACCATCTTAAAACAGATTAGCATAAAAATCCACTTCTCAGAGCTACATTTTTAGATAAAAACCTTGAGTCACTCTGACAGTTTTTACATAAAAAATACTTTTTTAAATGAATGAGCTTCTATTGTATTCAAATGTAACTTCTGACCTTTGACTACTTCCACATTAAGTGTAATTAATATGCATGAAACCTAAAGAGAACCAATAAAAAGAGTGCACAGATTCGAGCTTCTATAGTCTAAAATTTTGGGATTTTCAGCCTAATTTAACTTTTTCTATTCCCACACTCTCTAGTACAGCACGAGAACTGCTTCACTCATTCATCAAACGAGTCAGCATAGATCTGATCACGCATGACATTTCCTTAAGATGACCACAAATTAAAGCTCAACGACAAGTCCAAAAGTGCTGCAGCTGCACGGCGAGAAACGGGACGACTCGGTCCCACCACAGATGACCGTTCCTCTGCTTTGGCGGCGCTCAGCTACAGCGGGGGTGAAAACTTACATCTAAGGCTCTCGTTACGTCTGAACAGCAGCCTGCCTGCGCCCTAGTTTGGAGTTGAATTTGAGCACGACTTACTGCAGGTGCCCCCGCTGAACATAGGGAGAGTCTCAAAGACCATTTTGTGGAAGAGCAGCGCCACCGGCTTGTACTCGAGCTGGTTCTTCAGTAGGTAGCTGTAGTAGTAGACGTAGCGGCGCTGGCTTGGGATTGTTACTCCCTGAAACACAATACGGCAGCGTTTAAAGGGGGCATGTGAAATGTAGCACTCACCCCTGCATCTTTAAATGCAAAATTCTCTTTTAGCGAGCTAAACTTTAGCAAAAACTGAATTTTGTTTCTTCAATAAAAATAAAGTCAAGGGTTTACAAATAGGGCTGCCACAAACAATTATTTTAATAGTCAACTAATCACAGATTATTTTTTCTGATTAGTCGACTAATCGGGTCATGCACAAACTGGATGTAAAGCACACATCTTAACCATCATTAGCTTTCAACTAACTACCTGCGATAATGCTAGTGTGAATGCTGTAAGCTGAATTTGGCCGCTAAAGATGCTAGTGCTGATAGCTGAAGATGCTGAAATTGATAGCTAAAAACGCTGAAGCTGATAGCCTGCTAAAGTATTAGCTAAATGCCAAATTAGTCTAAAAATTTGGGGGTTAAAAGGCCTAAGTATGCAGCTGAAATATTAGCTAAACTCTAAATAAGCCTAAAAAACAAAAAATCCTAAATTAGCTAAAATAGCTAGCATGCAGCAGAAATAACAGCTAAACTCCAAATTACCCTAAAAACCTTAATAAATGCCAAAACAGCTAGCATGCAGCTAAATTATTAGATAAACTCTAAATTAGCCTAAAAAACTGAAAAATCCTAAATTAGCCAAATGAACTAGCATGTGGCTAAAATATTAGCTAAACTCCAAAATGGCCTAAAAAAGGAAAAATTCATAAATTAACCAAAATAGCTAGCATGTAGCAGAAATATTAGCTAAACTCCCAAGTAACCTAAAAAAAAAGAAAAATCCTAAATCAACCAAAATAGCTAGCATGTAGCAGAAATAATAGCTAAACTACAAATTACCCTAAAAAACGTAATAAATCCCAAAATAGCTAGCATGTAGCAGAAATAATAGCTAAACTCCAAATTACCCTAAAAAACGTAATAAATCCCAAAATAGCTAGCATGCAGCTAAAATATTATCTAAACTCCAAATTAGCCTAAAAAACAGAAAAAAATCCTAAATTAGCCAAAATGGCTAGTATGTAGCTGAAATATCAGCTAAACTGTAAAATAGCTTAAAAAACAAAAAAAGCAAAAATTAGCCAAAATAGCAGGTATGTAGCTGAAATATTAGCCGAACTTCAAAATAGCCTAAAAAACCTAAATAAAAGCCAAAATAGTCCAAAAAGCTTGCATAATGCCATTATAACTTTCAACTCTGGCTCTATTTAAAATAATGACTACTCAATTATTAAATTAGTATTCAACCATTTTAATAGTCCACTAGTCAACTAAACGTGGCAGCCCTA
>NC_050526.1:19327682-19341172 GCF_002922805.2 Oryzias melastigma
ACTCACCTTCTTGTCCCTTGTCCGGACTTCACCGTAAAAGTCCAGGGCTTCCTGGGCCTCCAAGAATTTGCCCCGATGAAGGAGATAAGCGCAGATCATGACTCCGGTGCGGCCCTTCCCAGCCTTGCAGTGGATGGCTGCGACGTGATTGTCGTCCTCGCTGAGCCAGTGGTCCAGGTCTTCACAAAACGGCTTAATAAGCTCCAGCTGAGGAGGGTTGTGGTCTTCAAAGGGGTACTGTGCAACTGATGCACGACGACAAGCAAGCCCACACAGAGTTGTATTAAAAAAATAAAAATAACAGGGAGACGGGTGAGATTTTGTACATAGAATAAGTTTTGTGGTCAAAAGTTCTGATTTGAAGAAAAGCTTACCTCTGCAGTTAAATTTGGCAGCATCGTAGTGTCTTTCTGCGCAGCTAGAATGAGTGATATAAAGTGGAGTTAGCCATAGCTCAGAGGTAAGTAAACAAACACCAAAATCAGAATGTGGATGACTTACAGGTTGTAGATTTTGTAATGGTTTTTATGCTTTGAATCCAAAAACCTGCACAAAAAAGTGGGATTAGTGGGAATCCTCACATGCAACTTTTGGTTTTGATTACAGCTTTGGCGTTGCTTACCGAACTACATCGTCTATATTGTTTCTGTACACGCCTTCAAGTCTTTCTGCTGGAAAGCCCATAGCAATAATGTTGGGGTAGATATCTGCACAGCTGGGGGTCAAGGAAACACTTGATATGCGTATAACAAACATCTTTTAGAAACAGAAAAATCCGGTTAGTCTGCACTATTATGTCACAAGGAGTCGCACACTAAATAAGAAAGGTATTGAGAGGTTGGCAGAGCAGTTATACATAGATGGGAGAGCAGTAGACGGGTGCCGATCGGTGTGCACGCGAGTGTGTTTGCATGCTGCAACAGATGGCCTTGACAGTGAGAAGCATGCAGGCAGTGAGGACAGGAGTAGCAGCAACGCCGCTTCAGCCAACCACACATGTGGGGGCGCGACGAGCCTCGGCTCCGTGACCCGCGTGTATTTTTAGAGGCCAAAGTTAAATTTGGAAAAATTGCAAATGTTCGAGCTTATCTAGTCCGTGCTCAGGAAGGCTCATTTGAATATCTGTGAGATGGAACGCATGCAACATTTCGTCACGTCACCAAATGACAGAAAAACAGAAATGCCTTTTGTGTTAAATGCAATCGGCTCAACGAACGTCCACAGCATTTCACAAACTTAACATCTAACTTCATTTGTCAATATGAATGGAACATCAACATTCAGCTAAAAAAAAAAAAAAAACTTTGAACACAATTCCACATAAAATCTTAAAAGCACCCATCAGTCCCTAGTTGTACTGAAAAGAATAATTCCGTTGGCATGCATGTCTGAGGTTCAACTGCAACGCCTACCTGCAACTTCTGTCTGATTGAACAAATAAGCAGTGGGATTTCACACTTGAACCACTGATGAAAGGCCAACTTTCTCTCATGCATTCTGTGCCACGGTGTCAAAAATAAAAAAAAAGATTTCTTATACGATATACATGCAATCTAGCAAGGTTTTTCCCAGAGTCAAATAGTGCTATAACTGGTCAGAAACCTTCCACAAGCTAATCTACAGTTTTTATGAAAACTTGAACTTTTTCAGGCAGTTTAGGAGACCTGAAAGTCGTGTCAACTGAGCAACTCTGACATAATTATATGAAATAAATTAGTCCAAAAGTGACTCCGAGATATTTCCAAAGTACTCCTCTGAAGCTCAAAGATGTCTATCTTCACGTCCTCTGACATAATCCCGCAAATAAATGTCTCAAAGATGTAATTAGGAGCCAAGTGCATTTTTCCACTGCTTAATAGGCTGCTTCAACTCTTGCAACTGGGGGAGAAGAAAAACCCAGGAGCTCCCAGGAGAGCATCAGCTCAAGACATGGGGGGCTTGGTTTGTGCAGCTGAGAGGAAATGCACAAGAAGGACCCTAATGGAAGATCCAGTAGGAGGGAAGAGAAAAAAAATAAATCTGCTGCTTGAGGAGGGCCTTTTTCTTTAAAGGCAAGTAGTGTTCAAGCTCTGCACGAGCATCCACAACTGCAAGGGGGGCAAAAGGGAGAGTGGGATCCGACAAGGATGAAGTGAAGAGAGGTGGAGAGGAAAAGGGAAAAGCAAAGGAAAGGGGGCAAGCATGGGGAGGGAGAGCAGGATAAAAAAGAGGCGGTTGGTGGAGCACTCAGACAGTAACATTGATACAAGATCACTCGCAACACTATTTTAAGGGCAATTCCCAGAACTGTGATTCTGCATTACATAACTGCAGAGAGCCTATATTGTTTTTAGAAACCGAGCCTACGAAGATGATGAAACGGGGCGGTGAAGAAGGACCCACATCTGAACGAGACGAGACCCCAGAGCAGAGATTCGACTTTCTAGTCCTCTTTCCACCTGCACAGACGGCAGAGGCACACCACAGACCCACCACTGAGACACAAGAAATAATATTTACCGCATTACAAGAACCCAAACATGGGATCAAACGCAGTTATGCATCACATTAAGAAGAAAGAGATCTTAAAGTAACCTGGAATCTAATTTATTCAGCATTTTTTAAGTAATAAATGCTTTAATTTTAAGTGTAAGCTAACAAAATTGAAAACCAATTTCCTTCTTTCTGGGGGCATCTTTAATTTTCCTATTTTTTTTTTAAACCTACATCTCTATTCCAACTCAACAGAAAACACCACTTTCTACCTTTAAACTAGATATAGCAAATTTGCATTAGAAATACTAAAGGGGAAAAAAATGCAGCAGGTTAGTGCAAACTTTACCAACATTTATATAACGAGTCAACTACAAAACCAGAAATGTCAAACTCACAGCATGACGTCTTTTACATCAGGAAGGGAACATCCATAATTATGACCTGCTCTCTGCTGTCACAGTTTTGTTTTGTTTTTTAACAAAAAAGGCAGAAGTACACCATCATCCGTTTCTATTGCAGTTTCTCACCTGCCAAATAAGCAAGAATCCCATCTTCAGGGATATTGCAGAGCCAGGCATATTGCAACAGTGAACTAGGTCAATTATAATCACTGGTAATACTAAAGTCCCACTATGACCTAAAAAGGCAAAGCTTAAATCTATAAATTCCTATTAATTCGTCCTCCACAAAAGGAAGATGAAATAATAATTTGATCCTTTGAAAAAAAAAATGGTTTCATCCACAATCATAACAGATCTGTCATAATACACCTAATGTTTTTCATTTTGACCCACTAAATTTTTTAAAGACAATCCACTAAATGCAACTACCTCAAATAAACTTAAATTTAGACATACAGTATGCAGGACACATGTCGAGTCCGCAATAAAACAAAAAACAGTAAAAGCGGGGTTAGACTAGAATGTGACAGTGACATTTGTGCGCGCTGCTTTGACAGATCCCCCATCTATCAAACATGCTGGGTGACAGCAAAGCCATCTAGCTGACAGCTAACCGAAGCAGCAAGGAAGCTAAACAACTCCGAGTTGCTCCACTGACATCTGTAGCTCTAGTTTTACCAATCAATGAAAGCGTGAAAAGGTCCAATCCAGTGTCTCCCCTCCAAAATAAAAAGTAAAAACTGCAAAAACAGGGAAGGATACATGTTAAGTCCAGGTCGAAACCGTCCTCTTGGTATCTCCTTTTGTTCCGACTGACCATTTCTTTTATAATCGCAGCCATTGTAGTAGGTGTTAAAAGTCTATATGAAAAAAATGTAGATAAAATGTCTATAAAGTGATGGCTGGCTGTATGTTTGTGTCACAGTCAGTGCCGTTGAATTTTACAAAGACGTGCTAGCCCGCAGAGCTAGCGGTGTCTGTCGGTAGGATTAGAAAGGCTTCCTCTGGATCATAAAGACGGGCCTCTCTCCGCTCCTTCGTGAAGGCCCGACTTTTACAATCCCGAAATTCGTTTTGCAAAAACCACCGAATAAAATACATGCATGCCAGACACGTTCCAAGCGATGCTTCAACGGCGGCTGCCGCGACTGACAGCAGGAGGCTGGGGAAGTCACTGGCTCTCAAACCCGAAGTCACCAAGATGCAGCTAGCTCCGCTAGCTACCTAGCTAGCACAGCTAGCCGAAGCTACCTCCTTTTCCGATCCAAATCCTCCTAGCGATTCAGCATTGTTTTTTTGTTGATTGCCTTGAAAACATTTGAAAAAAGTGACAGGCTCCACCTTCGATGTATATAAACTATACAAAAATTCAGAGCTCCCCGGAGGCTGGTTTGAGAGTTCCGTCCCGGGAAATCATCTTCTTTTCTCGCAGCTCGCTCCAGTTGAACTCTCAGGCTCCCATCATGGCCTCCACCGAAGGAAAAAAAGAAGGTAGAGCAGGCTGGGATTTTAGAACAAATATCCCGTCGCCTTTACGCTATAGTCCCACTAATATGTTAAAGCGCGCCCACTACATATTATTTTAAACAAAAAAACAATTCGAATCATAAAATGACTAAGACATTGTTATATTGTATTATTTTTTAACCCAGAAGTAGAAAAAATGTGGTTCTTCGTATCTCACGCGGAAGGATAAAGTGTGCTGGTATGCGACGCAGCCTCCTGTCAAAGTGGTCACGTGCGACTGTAATTAGGGAAGTTTCCGTCATGAAGTCAATCTTTTTGATTTCATCTTTCAATTTAAGCCAAAAATATTAAATATTTTTGACTGATTTTTTTTTTTTAAATTATGTCTTATATTAAATTTTAATCTGAACCCGCATTTCTTTATTCTGGTAATAGGATGTCATATTGAGAGCGTAACAGCATGTTTTACCTAAACATGAAGGGTTTTTACATAACAATAATGATAATAATACATTTTATTATGTTTCTATAGTAAGAAAAGCAGAATTACAAATTATAATTAAAAATAAAATAAATAAAGAACATTAATTAATTAAATAAAGGCATTAAGATATATTGTAGTGGAAAACTTTTGCACTTTCTTTTTTAAGGTTATTTTTATATTGCCACTTAATTATGACTAGGTTACTTTGATTAAAAATAATAACAAAAATTAATATAAAAATGAAATAAAAGATATATACTCTAATTTTGAATGTTATGGTGAAGCCTTATGACATGGCAGTGTATCATAAAAATACTTGTTCATTTAGTCTACAGAGATGAATCAATACTTTTATTTTTCTAGGCTGTTTCCTGCAAATGCACACAACTAAACTTTAATTTTAGGTGTTTTCTATCAAAACACATATGTAATCACTAACATTAATTTATTTAATTCATTTTCGAACATAAACATTTGGAGAGAAAATAGATGTATTACATTTTTCACAGCCATAAAACTAATAGATTAAAGAGGTAATTTGGATCAAATTAAACTAACATGTAGAAAATTTGAGAAATAAATCTATTTTTGCTTGAGCACATCACCCTATGACACATTGATGTTCATGACAATAAAACTCCCATATGCTGTACTTTGGAGTTGCTGTATAGGATTGGGGGTGCAGCACGGCAGATTTAGCAGGGATTACCTGGAAATAAATAAATAATGTGATTCTACAGCTAATTAGGAAATCTGCTTTTGCGCGCGAGACTGACTCTCCTTATAAAGGAATAACTCATCTTACAGCAATGATCTTACCTTGAAGCTTAATGACTTGTAAAATTTGCCCAACCACTGAAGAAATAATCTGCTTAATCTCTTGAAATAGATCCAGTGGGCAAAACATTTCTAAATCCAAAGTATGTATTTGCTCACTAAAAATGTCAGTATATGTCATAGCTGGTAGACACCATAGTTGATTGGACAACATAATTTCTACCAAAAAACCCCAAATATCTAAAAATAATAATAATAAATGCATATGAAGTCTATTTTTTTATTTTGGTTAGTAAAATTTTAAAAAATCTGATATAAAGAGATTATTCTTTTTTTTACACAAATTTCTTGTGACTTTTCTGTGTATTCCTTTTGACCACCAGATGGCAGCATTGTACTTTTCCCTTAATAGTTTAGATGAGCTCCATAGCATAAAAAATGAACTTTTGACCACAAAAATCACTCAAAAACAATTAATAACAAGAAATAACTTCATTTTATTAATGTTTCCAGGTTATGTGTAAAGCAGCAAGTTTCCATTAAAATAATGTACACGCCCACTTCATAATGCCATAGAGATTTTAGACAGACAGTATAAAATTTTGTTTTATAAAGACAAGAGAAGAAAAAGAAAAGGCACTTTCACATTATAAAAACAAGACACCTAAAAAAGGTAGCTGTTGTATGCAGTGATAAAACTAAGTTATTTTCTTTCAGGTTCAATACAAAAACAGTTCTGTTAAAATACTATATAAAAAGTGACATGTACATAGTTTTTGTCTCAGATCCTTCAAAACATGAAAAACTTTATGTTTTTTCATTCTTGGAATGCACTTCTAAATATATATAATAGCGAATAAAAAATAATCTCAGGTTTAACTTATTAAATATTAAATTATTATGTATAAAAAACTACTGATGGGTTTAGAAACTGCATCATTTTATTGGAATGTTAAATGCTTTTAGTTTTTAAGATTTTCACAACTTTTAAGAGATTCACTCCTGACAGAACTTTAATATTTTATGGAAAGTATTCTATTTAAAGAGCTTAAAAGAAAAAAAAGTCAAAAATCCCACCCCTTAAGAGCTCAATGTATGTTTTCATATTATGCTGGTTGTCTTGAGAGAGCTGAACATCAGTTATATGTTCTTCTGTAGAGACGTGTAGTACTCCACCAACACCTTCCACGCTTTGGGAGCCATGAAGCCGTCAGGAGGGTTCTCCCCACTGCGAGCCAGGTTCCTCATCTTGGTTCCAGAGATGAACTCAAACTCTGCTTGACTGAAATGATACGACAACCGGATCATTAGTCGTCTGTGTTCAGCTAGGACTGCGACCTTTAACCCTAAAAGAGTCGTTTGATCCAATTTCTTACAGCGAGAACTGCAGAGTTCCTCTAGAAAAATCACTTTATTTGTGTTTAAGTGGCATTAGGAAACTCATTCATAAAATGTAGCTTTTAAATATTTAAATTGTCTTACTTTTGACTAACAAGTTCCTTTCAAAATAAAATACTTCCTGTGCCAAATACAATCCTCCAGCTGCTGCAGATTCACTTGAAAATAAAGTCAAAGTTTTTTCTTACTTACAATAAAACATTAGTGTATAATCAAATTATTTAATCTTTAAATATAGTTATATTCTAGGCCTCTGAACAGCGTGCAGCAAAATATTAGAGGTTTTTACTAATACCAATAGATTAACCCTGGAGCACTTTCGTTTGGGGATTTTACCCGAGCAAAAGTATGTACTATTTTCATCTTGTTTCATCTTTATGAGTGTCACTGGTCCCTGAGTAAAGTCTCACGTGTCCCAGGAATGAGCGGACCAAAGGCCAAGTCTCCAGTATCATTATTATTACTATTATTTTTTTTTAGGAATTTTTTCTTCTTAAATTAATACATTTTCAGTAATTTTCAAGCAAGGATCTTCCTATGTTTTTATTTTCCATTTTGTTACATACTCCCACAGTTGAAAATAAAATAAAACTACTCTAATTTATCATGTGTTGACATCTAATTTTTTTTACGATAAATACTTTTTATTGTGTGCATTATAAATTACAGCAAAAGTGATGGTGTAACTTTTTAACATAAATTTTCTCAAACAAACTACAAATCCAACATTTATTCTTTTTTTTTTTTTTTTTTGCATTTTTCTTCAAAACCAGCAACAATATTTTCAAAAGGTTGATTTTCAAAAAATAATTTCTTGTCTCTCACCGCTCCGGAGAGTAAAAGTCCATGGCTTTCTTGGTTTTGTTGTATGCAGCGACTCTGAAGGGGATGATCTCCACCGAGGTGAGGCCGGGAGCCATGGTGAGAACTTTCCCTCCATGGGTGGGCTCGTACAAGTCCTTCTTTGTTTCTGGGTGAGGCATGCCTGCGGGGTCCCGGCCTACGATGTAGAAGTTGGCCCCGGCGATCATCCTGGCTCTGCAGTGCCACTGAACCTAGAAGACACGGCGCCACTCGGGTCAAACGTAGTTTTTACCGACTGATCTTTATCGGACGTCGAGCTCCTCACCTCCGTCGGTCCGGCGTACATCATAGGGGAAGGGAAAATGGCGACGATGGTGTTGGCGGGGTCAAGAACCCCCTCCTCCAGGACGGCGGCGTGCTGCTTCATCCTCCACTCCAGAGGCACGTCATCATCTTTGGTCCAACCTCCGAGAGGGTGAAGGAGCAGGACTGGATTTTTGTAGCCTCGCTCCAGCAGGCGGCGCTTGGTGTCTTGCATGAGCAAGGCGTGACCGTTGTGGACCGGATTACGCAGTTGGAAAGCAAATACGGCATCTGTGGGGAAGCAAAGTTCACGCCACACAATCAGTCATCATGGTAGCGGCATTTTTAACTGTTGTTGTTATTAATTCAGTTCTCCCAGGGTGTGGTAGTCTCTGCTATGAGCACAGCAAACAAAAGATGTCATTCTCTTGACATAGTATGGGCATGTGGCTTGATTGTTATTTTTATTACCAGGAAATACTTTTAGAAAAGCAATTTTAAACTTTTTTTTAAAGAAAATTATGATTTTTTTAAATATAAGTTCAATAAATCATTAATTAAGCTTAATTTTTTGAGATTTTAGTAAAAACAAAAGAGAAAAAAACAAAGAGTTTTTCCATCGGTTTCATATAATTATTCAAAAACATAAAGAAAAACTCATCTTCAGCTTTTAATGTCTAAAAACTACACTTTTACAAACCTGCTCCAAATAATACCACTCAATAAAATGTGATTTTTTTTTTTATTTAACAAGTTTTTCCCCTCTGTTTGTAATGTGTCAGCGGTACAGGAAGTGGAATAGCCTTGCTGGTTTTTGGATGTTTCCGCCGAGCCGAGGAGCCTACGAAGTGTCCTTTCACTTCAGGGCTACAAACGTGCCAATTTAATTGAAGCACGAAACATCACAAACATTTGAAGATTGACGCTGTCTCTTGGGAGTGGATATCATCAGCCCTCTCCTACGTCTCGTAGAACCGGTTGCTGCTTGAAAAGGAAGCAGTGGTAACTCATGGTCATGGGTGTTTTGGTGGAGAAAAAAAACATGCCTTCAACATATGATTTCCAAAGTAATTTTGTCTTTTTTTTAAAGAAATAGTATATACTCTATCAGAGTTAGGGAAACAAAAAAAATTCTGAGCACTCACATTTTTTTTTGTAAAATAAAGAAAAAATCTCTAAACTTTCTGTTTCATAGGTTGATCGGTTACTCTAAAGCTGGGGTGCTCATAACCCAAAGGACATGAGGGTAGATCGCGGGCCATCAAAGATAAAAAAAGTAAAAAATAAAATAAAATAAAAACATATTTAGTACTTCACTTGATTGACATGCAGAATGGCCAAACAAACACCCGTCACTGCACATGCATGTTTAAATACACATTCTCACTCCCAACTCGTCATATATGGATGTTTATTTAAGTAGCCAGGATAAGCTCCAGCAACCCATGACCCCAAAAGAGGGATATAGCAAGTTAAGAAAATGAACGCAGTAATCTTTACTGATCATAATCTTTAAGCACTCCACTTTGTTACGTTTTTAAAATCTGTGATCAATTTCTGAAATATTGCGATCCTCTTTTCTGAAAACAACTATAAAGCATTTGATACTAAACCTGTGATTTATATGATTATTTCTGGAATAATGCAATGAATTTATTTAGAAGCTACAAACCAGAAAATAACAAATATGTAAAAAAGTTAAGTAAATAGCGGTGGGATTATATAAGTTCACTTCCTCCCACTCATTTTTTAAGCAATTTATTAAAATATTTTAGTCAAACTTCTCATTCAATGTGTCATGTATCATATGTGTGAGCATAAATATGTCTGTTTGTAATTCTAATGGCATCATTTGCATGTGCATGTGGACAAATATCTTTTTTACTTTTATTATTATTATTATTATTCTATCAAATAATGACTGATCATTGCAAGTTTGATCTGATGTGAATCTTTTCTGTTTGTGTTCTTCAGTATTTCCTTATTTTGATTGTTTGAAATAAATCAAATCTAAAAAAAGTACTTTAGCTTATCTGTTTGACATGTTTATGGGAGTACGATTAGACCTTTAAGCAGTAATAACTTAAAAGGAAACATTTTTATCGCACAAATTTGATTTTTAGAGAATAACTACATTCACTGCTAATATTTAAACATGTATTTATCCAATAACCAGGTGTTAGGTGTAATCTTGCTCCAGGCATTTTCTTAGACAAATGAAAGTCACAGTGTCATATAAATCTGACCGTGCACAAACAGCAGTTATTAATTTCCTTTTCATGATCGCTTTTCAAATAGTTAACGCTTTAGTGCTTTTAATAAAAGAAGCTATTCATAGATCATTACCAAATCCGAGTCCCTGATTGATCAAAGTTCAAATGGGTTAATTTTCAACGTACGTTCAACTGACATACAGAGAGCCCGAAAATGGACTTAAAAACGTTATGCTGCCTTCAACATTCAACAGATGGTGTTCACACCGGACCAGCACCAGAAAAGCAGGTGGCAGCAGGGGAGAAATTCTTCTTCTTTTGCATTTTAACTCCTTATACTGGTAAATTGTCCGCCAACTACAACAGGTAGAGGTTTGGTGTCAAAGTCAAAGCGGTGGAAATACTGTAAATCTTGCTCCAGGCTATTTGTTTTCACACATCTATTCCTACAAATGTCCCAAACCGGAATTATTATTTCTAATTCATGATTATGTTTACAACAGTAGGTGTTTCTGTGCTTTGAAGAAGACGCTACCCACATGTCACTACCAAATCTGTGTCCCCGATTGGTCACAGTGTTGTGTTGGCACGATCCAGCGAGAAAATGTTTCAGGGCGATCGTAGACTTAAAAATTTGCAAAGAAATCAGTGATCACAAGTGTTATGGATGCGCAATTGTCCATTTGTACGCATACACATTGACTTTTCATTGGAAGTGGTCACTCGACCGTACATTTCTGACCCCGGTGTGAACGTAGCTTTAACCTGTCAGTACACAAATATTTTTTTGTGCTAATAGTGTTTATTCTCTGTCTTAAAGGACTGCTTCTAGAACATACTGACTCATCACTTATTAGTGAGACTTTCTAACCTGATCCCATCTCCTTGAACTTTTGCTTGAGCTCTTTAGGAGTGAGGCGGTACTGGTCGAGTCCATCGTTCCACTTGATTCTCTCCAGGACCTCCAAGTCACCGCCGACCAGCCAGTCGCCTCCCTCCATTACCATCTGTGCAACAAATCGAATCGTCAGTGTTTTGGTAAACTGACTGAGCCCCGTGTGCTGAGGACACACCTTTATGTAGGGGTGCTGTGGACAGGCGGTGCCCCACTGCCTGGCGCAGCGCTCCTCCTTACGATGTTCGTAAAACTCTGGGTTTCGGAGGATAGCCACTCGGGAGCCCTGGTACTCCAGAGCTACGGCCGCATGGCCGTCCAGCTCCTGCTTGGTCTCCGCGCTCACGGGCAACACGATGGGAATAGACATGTTTATGGCTCCGCCTGCGATGGAGCGGGAAAAGGATGAGAAATCAATTATAGGCAGCTCATCTGATGGAGGTTACTGACAATAATATGCAAAAAACCACAGAGATTATAAAGTTATTGTCTCACCGTCCAATAAGTTGCCAAAGTGCATAACCTGGAGGAATTCTCGTTCCCTCATGAAGCCTTTTAACGGACTGGCCCAGCCTTCAGCTAGAACCTGAACCCACTGTAGATCCAGCTGTGGATGGAGAGAAGAACAAAGAAAGGGAATCAGAATGTTCAGATTCCCTGAAATTGTTCTGAAAGTAATCTAAAGACTCCAATGAAAATTGTGTTTTTAACATGTTCTTGTGACATTTTTGTCATGATGGAGGATATGAAGGAAAATTAAGTTTTAAATAGATGATTATAGTGTTTCTGAATATTTCTTGATTCAAATTATTGTGAATCAGTAGCAGAAAAAAATGTTTTCATTTTAGATTTTGTCACAAAAATCACTGCATAATCAAAATTAAATGACCACTTGGAAAGCTTTAGATCAAGATGATTGAGTGGGACTTTAAGCTGAAAACTGCTGCCAATTGATCTGATTGGTCTATAACAGGGGTGGGCAAAGAACAGCCTGGGGGCCAATTGTGATCCCTTAAAGTATTAAATCTCACTTGTCAAACTAGAATAAATGATTTTGATTTTTATTTCCCATACTAATAGTTTATTTCATTTTTTAACTTAACTCTCTAGAAATAAATTCACCTTTGTCAAGGTCCAAAAAGTTTTTCCACATTCATGGAGTGTTTGAAGATTTACTGTTTTTTCGTCTGTTTCGAGTTGGACAATCAATTTTCCCATTATTTAAACGCCACATGAATGCAGCATGTCCCTGAGTTTGAGTTTTGTGAACCAAAACCCCATTTTTGAAATAAAAACTTCATAATGCTCTGTTTTAAATCAGTTTTCAGTCAAAATAAAGGCACATTTTTGTCCAGATCCCGTGTTATTTCTTTATTTTATGAGGTGAATTATCAAAACACCCCACAAGTCTGTTCCTGGTCAGGCCTTTCTGTCAAATTTTACAACCTTTTGTCTCCAACGACTTAGAAAGTTTGCCCATTCCTGGTATATAGTGCGTTCGCCTTTTTCTAGTGCTGTCCGAATCTACAATTCCAAAATCGAGTGCGATAGAAATTTCCCAGAAGTCTTTGTGAAAAACTAGCTTGCATCAATGCTCGCTACATTAGCAAATGTAGGCCATAATAGATTGAAATGTTTGTGAAAAAAACGTGTTTAAATTATTTTTTTTTAATTAAGTATCTACATTTTCATCATCAGAACACAGTGGAGTCATGAATAAAGATTGTAAAATGTATATGATGTCTGAATTGCTTTTAAAATCCAGGGCACTAAATAGTGCTGCAGTATATAGTTTTTTAGTAGTTAGGGATTAGGGTGGGAATTCAGACATAGTTTTTGTTTTTTTGCTGCTCCATTAAGTAGCAATAGCTTGATGGAGCGAGCGAAGGGACGAGTTACCTTGGTGATGCTGATGGTGGGCAGACTGTTTGCATCGGCGATGGCCAGATTCAACTTGTTCTCGGGAACAAAGAGCTCGTTCACCTCCTCCATGATCTCCCCTGGAACAATGCTCTGCACACAGAAAGATTTAAATCTTTATAATTTACATGCTTCTCGCATGCAACACTTGACAACAGCTCAGTTATTGGGGTCCACAAAAATTGAAAAGTTCTTCACGTTTACAACATGAGTTTGAGCTTTAAATCCGTTGTAATAATATTGGTAATCAATAAAGTTTTTTATTTATTTAATCAAACTGATGTAAATTTGCTAGAGGATTTGTTTGTTCTTGGTTTTGTTTATTTTTTTGCATGTCACCCCCTGCCCTCTTT
>NC_050526.1:19341365-19349394 GCF_002922805.2 Oryzias melastigma
TTTTTATTTAATCAAACTGATGTAAATTTGCAGGAGGATTTGTTTGTTCTTGGTTTTGTTTATTTTTTTGCATGTCACCTCCGGTCTCCTGTACAGTTATTAACTGTTGATCTAAACTCAAAAGTCACTTTAAAGAACAAAAGTTTCCTGTTCTTGTCTTATTGGATTCATCTTTGGAGATTTTTTTGTCTAGCACTTTTACAACAAATCGGAAATTACAAAAAAAATGGTCTGATTACAAATCTTAAACCCCCAAAAATCTAAAAAGGTGAAAAAGTTTCACAACTTTCCTAAGAACTTTATAGAAGTTTCACTAATAAAAACATTGGCAAAGCTAAAGTCAACCAACAAGGGATTAAACTGTGTTCTTTTGTGTTCTGGGATTAATGACTTGGTTGGGTTTTGTTTTTTTACTGTTAGGCGTTGTTTGTAAAGGTCACGCACATCTTAAAAATCCAGCTGAATTGCGACAAAACGCTTAGATAACAATGAGGAGGCGTAGGAAACTGGAGGAACTCATCTTTGAAAGTTCACAATGACTTTGCAGAAACCCAACTCCTACTTACTTTTGATTGGCACACGTATCAAGATCCGTCATATCGTAGATTTTATCTAGTGTTTTTTTTTTTTTTTTCAAACTGCAAGACACTCCCCAAAGCTGCTTTTATCATGAGATCAACACAGTTTGGCAGAGTAATGCTTTGTCAAGTTCAAACAGGACCTTCAAGAATAACATGTACGAAGTGGCGGTTTTGTAACAACACACAGGGCACTTGGCGATCTCACCATGTCGCGCTCTGGCTTGATAACAAAGCTATGAAAGCCGTGTGAGCTTGTTGATTTTATCAGAAACCTTTCCCCTTGCTAGGATAAAGGCCTGATGGCAGAAGCAATCAGTTTTCATTCACATTGAGGTACATGTACAAGCAGTTTTTTTAAAAATAACTGCTATTTTATGCTGAATTAACCCTTGACTCAATAGTTTGTAGTTGTTGGAGTCAAAGGTCATTATGTTGATAAAACATTCTCCTTTTGCAAAGCTGGTTTAATATTTTTAAGAGAAAGTGATCTTAAATGTTGCATCCGTTTTCTGGACATACCCTATTATTCTACATAAAAACAGGCTTAAGCTTTGATATTTGCTCAAACGGGAGTCCCAGATTCATGTCAGAGTTGAGCCGTTTGCTTTAAAACCAATATTTGCTCTGCAAACAGCGTGTCCAGAGAAACTTCAAATGACACAATGGAAACCCGAACGAGACGCAACTCGCATCCTGTTTCCAAGCCCCGGCGGCGCGAGCCCATTGTCTGACGTACCTGCTCCCTAAGCAGCTCCAATATTTGCTGGAGACATTCGTTCACGGAGAGCTCTCCAGTCTTCAGGACGAGCTCCGGCGCCTCAGGACGTTCATAATTTGAGTCGATCCCGGTGAATCCTGGAGACAAACACGAGTGTTTTATTAAACTGTTTTTTACAGGGTTGTGTTAGAAGGAAAACACTGGTAAACCTTTAATCTCTCCAGCGCGGGCCTTCTTGTAAAGCCCTTTAACGTCCCTGCTCTCGCACACTTCAAGAGGAGCATGAACAAACACTTCAAAAAAAGGCAGCGCCGCACTCTGATGGATCTTCCTCGCCTCGTTACGATCCTGCAGAACAACACATTTTAGAACTTTGACGTCTGATCGGACGTTTCATCTAGCGGTTTCTGACCTGTGTAAAAGGCGAGATGAAGCTGGTGATGCACACCAGGCCGGCATCGGCAAACAGTTTGGCCACCTCAGCAACGCGCCGAATGTTCTCCTCGCGGTCTTCAGAGGAAAAGCCTAGATTCTTGTTCAAACCGTGACGGATGTTGTCTCCGTCCAGAGAGTAGCAAGGGATGGCGTGGGATACCAGGTACTCCTCCAGAGCAAAACTGATTGTAGTCTTTCCAGCACCAGACAAACCTAGTGGGTACAGTTAACCAATCTGTTTACATTTAGGCTAGAGATTTTTTTTTTTTTTTGCTTTCTTAAAAAAATAAATAAAAATGTACCAGTGAGCCAGATGGTGCAGCCTCTGAAGCCCCCCCGGGTCCCCACTACCTGCCCCCTCTTGCTCCTGCTAACATGGTGGGCCTGGTAAACCACATTGGTCGCCCGGTTGAGATCCTGAAACAGCAGAAATGTGACTCAGTGAGTTTTTCCTTAAAAAACAATCATTTTTGTCCTTTTAATTTGAAATACCGACATGTAAATATTGCCATTTGTTTACGGATTTGCATGGTCTGCAGAAGGACAAAGCCGTGAAGTGGCACACGCATGTCCTGCAGTGCATTGCGGAAGTCGGAACAGGTTCGACTGCTCCGGTTTATGTCAGAGTTGACACATTAAACCAGGGCGTGGATGACTGGCGCTTTACAAGGAGAGGGGGATCGGGAGGAGGTGGAGCGAGGGAGGGAGGGGTGAAAAGCGGCTGGACAATGTTCCCCTGTGTCCCGCCAGCTGAATCAGTGATGATGTGGCAGTGCTCGTGCCCGCTTCGTCCCCATCCCTCTTCCTCCTCCGTACGCCCTTCATACAAGACACCCAGAGCTGGAGGAGATCCACAAGCTCTGCCCTCCATGTTTGCAAGAGTTAGTCAGAGTGGAAAAAGAGGAAATATTCTCTTGAGACTCATCCATCCGCCGATTGCATCACACGTTAGGATCATATACATATTCCTAATAGTTATTTTGACACTTCAACCAGTCAAAGTTGTGTTTTATAGGGTGTGTGTGGAAGCTGATTCATAATAAAATGTAATCTATTTCTCCTTAATCTTCTCTAAAGAAAAAGAACAGATAAAAGTAGGATGTGGAGCAGTCTGCCACCAAGGGTGCCGTATCTCCTGTGTTTACTCTCCTTTCTCCAAAAGATCTCTGCTGGGACAGATAAAAGAGACAATATATAAAAGTGAAAAAAATATCTCTGACGATTAACTATCAAGTTAATCGTTTAAGATGCAGACATGTAGGTTTTAGACCTCATTTTGTAAAAAAAATAAGTTTAATTTTCACAATAAAGTCAATAAAATTTTATTTTTTTAAGCTATTGTCTTAATTTTAAAAGAAAAAACACATTTTTAACGTGGATGCAGATATATAGGGTTTTTTTTTAACCTATTTTCTTAGATTTAGGCTTATTTTTCACTATAAAAGAAAAAAAAATCAAGTTTTTAAAGCTTTTGTATTAACTTTTGTGTAAAATTTAAGCTTTTATCCACAACAAAATTCAAGCATTTCTATAAATTATTAAAACAAAACAAACAAAAAAAAATTGTGACATGGAAACAATGAGTATCAAGATTCTGATTCAGTCATGCAAGTTTTTGACCTCATTTTGTAAGATTTTAGTTTGTTTTTCACCATACAGGCTCATAAAGTGGTGTTTAAAGCTTTTCTATTCATTAATAAAAACAAAAATTCTAATCAAGCATTTTAATGTTTTTCTATTAATTAATAAAAGCAAAACTATACCTCCGATGTACCGAAAAAAATCAAGTTCATTGTTTCAGATAACAATGAAGACATGCGTTTTTGGCCTCATTTAGTAATATTTAGATTTATTTTTCACAATAAAAGCAACAAAATTCAAGTTTTACAAAATCTTTCCTATGAGTAAACAAAATCAACTAAAAAAAAAACAAAAAAACTCTGACATGGAACCAATGAGTATCAAGTTTCTGATTCAGTCATGTAGGTTTTTGACCTCATTTTGTATGATGTTGTTTGTTTTTCACAATAAATGCTTATGTTTTTATATCAATTAGTAAAAGTGAAAACATATCTCTGATGTGTAACCAAGGAAGAACAAGGTCATTGTTTCAGATAACAACACAGTCATATAGGTTTTTGACCTTATTTTGTAACATTTACGTTTATATTTCACAATAAAAGCAAGAAAATTCGAGCTTTTTAATGCTTTTCTATTCATTAATAAAATCTAAACATTTCTCTGTCTAGGAACCAAGAAGTATTTAAGTCATCGTTTAGTATAACAATGCAGACCTAAAGGGTTTTGACCACATTTTTTTTTTTAGATTTAGGTGCATTTTTCAAAATAAAAGCAATATAATTCAAGTTTTTAAAAGCTTTTCTATGAGTTAGTAAAAGCAAAACCGTATCTCTGATATGCAAGCAAGGAAAATCAAGTTTATCATTTCAGATAATGTAGACGTGTCGGTTTTTGACCTCATTTAGTAAGATTTTGATTTATTTTTCACAATAAAAGCAACAAAATTAAAGTAAAAAAAAAAGCAACTTTGTTAATTTATAAAAGCAAAAACATATTTCTGTTTAGGAGCCAAGAAGTATTAAATTAATAGTTTAGGATAACAATGCAGATTTCTTTGGTCTCATTTCTTAAGATTTAGGAGAATTTTTCACAATAAAAGCAGTACAATTCAAGAATTTTATATTTATATATATTTATATAAATTAACAAAAGCAAAACAGTATCTCTGACATGCAACCAACAAAGATTAAGTTAATCATTTCAGATAACAATGTTTATTTCAGTTTTTGACCTTATTTAGTAAGATTTGGATTTGTTTTTCACAATAAAAGAGACAAAATTGAAGTTTTTAAAAAGCTTTTCTTTGAATTGATAAAAGCAAAAACACTTCCCTGTCTCTGAGCCAAGAAGTGTTAAGTTAATATTTTATGATAAGAAAGAAGATATATAGGTTTTGTAACATTTAAGTTGATATTTCAAAATAAAAGCAAAAGCATTTTAAAGCTTTCTATGAAATAATAAAAGCAATAACACATTACTGTCTGAGCCAAGAAGTATTAAATTATTCAATTAGGTGTATTTTTCAAAATAAAAGAATCAAAATGTGTGTTTTTTAAGATAAAAGTTCAAGCTTTTTAATTTGTCTAAATTAAAAGAATTAAACTGTAACTTTTTAGTTTGAAATCGGCTCCTTGTTGTTTTTGGGGACTCTAAAGTGTTATTAACTTTCTGCAGACAGAAGATGCTGGTGGATGCAGGCGGTTTGAAATGTTCAGTTTCTCCTCTGTTACACCCTGTTGGGATCTGACTGTTGGCGCCATTCCCGTGTAGTTTTCCGTCTCACAGTAACTTCTTTCAGACCCTCAACAAGACCCCCTTATGCTTGAGGGCCGAGTCCACCTGGACACGTCTCTGCTACAAGCGACCTATTGAAGGACGCAGCGGCCGCCACACCTGGAGGAAGGGTCAGCGCGAGCAAGCGACGCGGGAGGAAAAGGGTTAAGAAAGTCGTTCAAATGTTATGAGTTATAAAGCCTAAAAGTTAGTCGGTGTTATTACTTTGCTATGACGCGCGAAGGAAGAAAAATCGCTGCACCAGGATGAAAGAAAAAAAAAGTTGAAGGTTCGGTTACTCCGTTATCTTCAGATTTGCTCACCGTACGAAGCTTTTTCACTCCCGACATGTTGCTGGGGGTTAACGCCGCCGTCTGACTGCGGAACACCGGGCTCGGAGCACTTCTCACGGGCAGGCCTGTGCGCTCTCCCTGGAAGTTGTTGGCACCGGAAAGTTTTTTGCAGGCAGAACGAGGCGATTTGAGATTTTTAAAGGGACTTTCGAGACACGTAGCATTCCGCTGGCCCTTCCCCGGGTCCTCCCTCTTCCTCCGACGTGCAGCCAGGGCATTTACATAATCCGCCGTGTAGAAAGGAGCCAATGCCGAGACGGTTCAGCCAGCGGGGTCAGGGCTCGGTGCTGTGGGACCCGAACCGGAGTCAGGGCGCGGACGGGCTGCTGACGTCTTCCGCTGCAGACAGAAGCTGAGATGATGAATCAGCACTTTTTTTCCTTCCTTCCTTTTTTTTCTCCTACTCAGTACTGTTTAAAAATCTGAAGAACTGATCATTAACAGTAAGCTTTATCCTATGACTGGAATACTAAAAACGGCATTTTTGTGGGGTTTAGAAAAAAAAAAAACTATTGTCACGTGATCAGGACTTGAAACATAAACCCAACTAGGGCTGGGTATCGATTATAATTGCCAGAAACGATTCGAGCCTGGATCAATTCGGTTGCGATTTTTTTTTTCAATTCTTTCGATTTTTCAAATCAATTTTGAGTTTATACATACATATTTGTTTAGAAATAACATTAATAATCTACTATATGTTTAGAATATATTTATATTAATCTGATACAGTTCACAAACTGTAAAATGTATAAATGAAATAAAGAGATTGTTAGTAGCATACGTGTTACATGGTTTCTCAAAAGGAGAAGCTCTAAAAAAACTGTTTAGATCATTAACATTGTTAACATTGTTCTGCTTCTCCAGGGGAATGTTTCAGTTTGGCCACTAGGTGGCGATTGCGCTAAAGCATTACAACTTCTTCCAGTAGAAGTAGAAAGTATGCATACAAAAAAACAGTTTTAAACCTTAAATGGTTACTTTAAAAACATATTACCGTAAAAGAGTTTGGAAGTCAGCAATGTATGTTTAGATCAACCGAGCGTTAGCATTAGCCGTTCTATGGGAAATCCCATTAAACATTAGCATCAAGCTAGCTTTATGTGTTTAATCGATTCATATTTTTATTAATCGATTATGTTCTGTTAAGCTTAAATTGATTCAAATTGATTAATTGATTTTATCAACCCAGCCCTATTAGAACCCCCTATCTCGTTTTTATTTATTTATAAATTGTGTATCTCTTTATTCAAATCGTAAATCAGGAGCTGACAATAAAAATGGCTGTAGCGGAGACGTAGATTCTACAGACATAAGCTCCCTGCTCTGATGCATCCACTTGCAGACAAATAGATCCATGCACGTCTTTGTTTTTTTCACCCGAGATAGTATCTGGCTCAAAACTGTCCGTCTGGATAGCTCTGATATTGCTTAATATTAGGTTGGGGGTGTGAGGAGCTAAAAGACTATGGTCACATATCCCAAAATACCACTATGCGTTAACCTAGATGCAAGTTTGAAGGAAATTTGTCAAGAGCCACATTGATTTTATGAAAAAAATCGAAATTTTACGAAATTTTATGGTGATTTTCTCAAAAGGTTGACACTAGTTAGTGGCCACCCACGCTCATTTTGAGGATGGCAGTCTAGGTACAGGAGGGGATGACGCCATTTCGAAATTGGGTCAACTGGTAGCCCGGCGAACCGGTAACACGAGGGCAGTGTTGGGTACGTTACTTTGAAAAAGTAATTGATGACTTTACTTTAGTTACTGGATGAAATTGTAATGAAATTACTTTACCTATTACTTATTCTAAAAAGTAACTCTCTACTCGTTACTTTACTTTTTTCTGGTCATGTAGAAATTCTCAAGGGGAAAACAACATCAACAAGATCCTCTTGTCTTCCAATTATTTTTAAATCAATGGCCTTGATCAAACTATGAGCATGATTTAACACATAACCTGACTTCATTAGAAATCAGACAGCAGAGTGAACAATGACACAAAGTTCAAACATATGTTGTCTATGGTTCTGTTCAGAGACAGATATGTGGAAAAAACTGTTACAACTTAATACATATATTAAATCTGAAACTAAGTCTATTGAAACCATAAATTACTGGTTAATGCCTCCAGCAGTTTCTTTCTTTCTCATGTTGTATGGCGGGTCTCTGCTTTTCTCCGGTGATCCGACGCTGAGATGAGAAGTCTCCTCCGGTATCCTTGGTGCTTCTCGGTCTCTCATTAGATTTTTAATTTAGGTGCTGTGATTACAGCATTCAGGGCATGTCTGGACTTTGACTGATAACCCCCACTCTGCAGTAGAAAGCGTGCGTGCACAGCGCCAAAACACTGGTTGCTTTTTTACCCCTCCGTTTTGTTTAATTAAACTGAGAGAAAATCTCAAAGCCTTCAAAACCAAAGTAACGGAGTAACGAGGGTTCTGTAGTCCAGTTATTGTAATTAATTACCGAAATTTGAACTGTAATTCGTTACGTTCCCCCGTTACTGACAAAAGTAATTAAATTACAGTAATTTGTTACATGGTAATCCGTTACCCCAACACTGCACGAGGGGAATATAAAA
>NC_050526.1:19349520-19377688 GCF_002922805.2 Oryzias melastigma
TTGGCACAGTCATATTAAGAGTATAATTCAGGCTACAAAAATAATTTCATTCTGGACTGAGTCTGATTAACTTGGTCCGGATCGAGTAATCGAGATGACCTGCTACGGTGGCCATTTTGGTTCAGTTTTGTCTCAATATCAGAAGTTCAATCTGATTAGAAACTAACCGAGACTGCCTCAAAAGATAGGTCAGAGGTCCCCGACCAGAGTTCACTTGCATGTATTCAGACTGAAATTTTGTTCCAGATTATCAGGGCGATAAACTGTAGTTCACTTTATTGTGTCCTGTAAGAATATACCCTACTTTAATTTTTTATATGGGTAGATTTTTCAATATCTGTACTACATATACCCTTACTTGCTCATTTTGAAGTGAGTTCATGTCGATGAGCCGTTTAGATGAAAAAAAAAAATAATAATTTTAAGTCCTGGATAAATGAAAACCTGCACCGTCTTTTGCATGTGAACGTTACTTGACAATACTTCCATACGTGACAGTTTAGATAAAAACAAAAGAGGGGAAAACCTGCTGAGGAAAGATCTGCTGGATTTACGATGGGTAATGTACAGCAGGAATGAGCTTCAGGCTCTTTCTGATGACAGATAACAGTGGCTTTATTCCCCAGAGAGATTTGAAATTCCCTCCTTCAACTCCAGCACATAGTATTGACATTTGTGTTCTTCACAGAACAGTTTTTGCAGCCATTACCCTATGGCAGCAGAGGTAGCTGCGTGTTGCTGATATCTTTACACTAGTCAGTCAGGATGGGAATCAGAAGCATCTGTTATGGCAGAGGAATGGAATATGTCCTATCAGGTGAGTCATCCGGGGATGATCACAGAAAATGATTCCTCACTCTGTGAATAATTTTGTAAAATTTTAACTAATAATGTGTATTGTTATCATTGTCTTAAACTCATTTAGGTTGTGAAGTCTCAGGGCACCCTTGAAAATTACATGTTCCATCTCTAGGGATTTATCCTCCCACTTCAATTTAAATGAGTAACTAAATAAATAAATACAAACTTGGAACTTTTGTCCAGCTCTAAAATCTAAGACTGTTAGGTAAATGTTTAGTAGCAATTAGGGCAAAGCTTTGCATGCTCGGGATGTTTTTATCCTGTGGTGGACTCAAGTTTTACTATTTTTTATTTTTATTATTAAAAGACGATACACAATTAAATAAATACATATATTATAATGGGTGCACAAATCTTTATTGTTTGAGTGATAAACAGTTAATTTAATAAGTTTTGACTCTCAGAAAAAGAATGAGGTGAACTACTAAGTGTTTAATAATGGACATTATTTAGTTTATTTTACAGAAATTTAAAATATTTGGTAGATGTTTTTCATTCATTGCTTTTTTAAAATGTATAGTTAAAGATTAATTGTTTAAAATATATGTTTTATATATCTATATATATATATATATATGTTTAGTTGCTTCACTGCTCTGCCATGTGTTAAACCACAACTGTTTTTTTGGTTTTGTTTTGTTATTTGGATCTGTTTAGTCCCTTTGNTTTTGTTTTCTTTTTTGGATCTGTTTAGTCCCTTTGTACGGAGCCCCTGAAGTGACATAGAAGTAAAAAAGAAAAAAAAAACCCTTCTAATTCACTTTAGTCACTCTGTACCTTTTATAATTGTTAATTTGTGTAATTTTATTAATAATGTAATATTTGTTTACAAAGAATTTTAGTTCCTTTATTTTCAAGAAGTGTCGTTTGCGATAACAAAGCAGACAAAAAGTTTTTCGACTTTATTTTGTAACATTAAAGTTCACAATAAAAGCAAATAAAACTCAAGCATTTTAAAGCATATTACTTAATAAAAGCAAAAGCACATCTCTGTCTAGGAAATAAGAAGTACTAAATTAATCATTTTGGATAATAATGTAGTCATAGGTTTTTGTCCTCATTTGTTTAGATCTAAGTGCATTTCTCATAATAAAATAATCCAAATTATTTTTTATTGATAAAAGTTAAAGCTTTTTTATTTGTTTGAATAAAAAGAAAAAAAAGAAATTATTTTTGTTTGAAACCAGCATAATTTTTTTTATTATTTTTGGGCATTGGGGGACATTAAAATTTTATCAAATTGCCAAACAGAAATTAGTTTTAATTACATTTTTTAAACAAGAAGAAAAAAGGGAATAAAACAGCCTTTAAGCAAAACTACCTTTTGCTGACTGATTGCAGCCTATCACATATGCATAGCAGTAAAGATTCTGCTCTTAAAACAGGAGAGTCTCAGCAGGGTGCCCTGTGGGTCACCACTATGAGGAAAACAAGCTCAGAACAGCAGGCGGTCGGTCATGAGAACATCAAATCCTCAACTTTGAAAACGTCTGGGTGTTTTTTTACTCAAGGTGGTCCAAATTTGAGAGCAAAAAACATTTAGTTACCAACAAGAAAGTCAGAAACATTTACATTATTGCATAATTTATTTCTAACTAGATGCATGCAGACTCCTTTTTATTTGGTTTGAGGTTCCAGCAGCTGACGACTTTGACATTATATTTGACATATTTTTTTGTTAGAAAATGAACTATTTTCCTCAGAAAAAAAGTGCCCATGCTGTCATTGTATTTCGAAATACACAGTACCTCTCAAACTTGTATACACATTTTAAAACGTGTTTTTCCTTAATTAATCCTCTATTAAAGCTCCTTTCAGAGGGAGGATATATAACTACAAAATAGAATTGAACTGGAGCAGTTTTCCACTTTGAAACAGTATTTTAATTAGATCTTGACTTTTTTTTTTTTGCATGATAAGGCTCCATTTGTTCACTACAAATTAAACAGCGGACTGTGTTTGCCAAAAGTGGTTCCTAGAAATAATCCTTTATTAATATCACTTACGTAATCGTGATGAGGAGTGATGCGTCATCTGGAGACCTAAAGGCTGCGGCCAACCAAAGATCCAATATTTGTCATCTTCTTTTTGGCCTTATGCTTTAAAGCTTTAAGTCAAACATTCAAAACACTCAATCAAAGCAAAGAATACTTTATTATTAGGGTAAACAGTCATTTTAGAGGTGGTTTGTTCCCAATTTTGTATTGTAAGCTAGAACATTACAGCATTAAAAGTGAGGGTTGCCCTTCATGTTCATGCCCATCCAAGGTGATGTGATGTAACCTCATCAAACTTTCATCCAATTTTACTTCCACTTGTATTCTAATCTTTAAATATGTTCTTATTTATAGTCAAACTGATGAGCTCCGATTTTTTTAAACCTGAACTCTAAAACCTTGATCATCCCATCCACTATTTTTCTTTGTTGTTTCTTTAATAATAGGCCGTATTTATTGATAATATTATTGAAAACACCTGCTTTTTTAGTGCTCAGTCATAAATCAGGAATTAATGGAACATTACGCATTTTTATTCATTGAATTTAAATGGAAAAAAACACATCTGATACTTTTTAAAATGTGAAATAAACATGTTACTGACTTGTTTGGTAAAGAGATCAGAATTTTTGGTCCTAATTTTACTGAGAAAATATCCCTGAGAAAACAGTAATAATTCAAAATTAAAAAAAAGAAAACGTTTTGACAGACAGATTATGTTCCCATTGAAAAAAACTTTTCCAAACAAACTTGGCTTTGGGCAAAAAACTAAACAAGTTTCTCTATTATTTGTGAAATTGAAACAGTTTGTTCAAAGAATGGAACAAAACATCACACGTTCACTTTTTTTTTTTTTTGCACACAACAACCAGTTAACCAAGAATAATTCCAACGAGCTATTAATTACAAAATGTTTTTGTCATGTGTGTATCAGGCTGTCAGACGGCTTCAGTCACAATTCTTTATTCCCTTGTCCCTCGAGGTAAACTGTAAAGTTTTAACATTTCTTTTAAACTCTACCACATTGCCATGGGGTTTATCTAGAAGTGAAAATCTTTGCACCGATTGTTGTACCGCAGATCAACCATTTTGTTCAGTCTGTGTGAAATGCTTAAAGTGAATCATCAAATATTTAAAAACATACGTATATTTCTTAATTTATAGCAAATTTGCTAATATTTTATGGTTTCTTCTTTTTAGAAACTGGAAAATAAAAGATAAAAGAAGTGGAAAATAAAGGCACCCCTTCAAAATGAGGCTCCAAACACGTTTAGGTCCAACGTTTTCTCCTAAATGACTTTTATGCCACTCAAGGAATAGTAACTGTCCGTCCCCACAGAGTTAATGTTTGGTAATATTATCAGTGTTGTGGATAAAGCCTTGGATATCATCTTCGACATGTACTCAGCGGACCTAAACATCATTATTAGTCTTAAACAACTGGCATTCCGTCTCGAAGTCACATCCCTGCAGCAGGTTTCTGTAGCTCTCCTTGACGTGTTCGTACAGAGGCATAGAGACCTGTTGATCAGTCATGCTTGAGAACCTGACAGGTTTCTCATTGAGCAACGGCTGCAGTCTAATGTCGCCTCCTCCACAGTCGTACAAGACTAGGACAAAGTTGGCCGCGTAGGGCAACATGAGGCTGGTGCGGAACGAGCGTTGGGTCTGCGAGGCGTAGTTGGTGGATCTCAGGGTGTCGCTGTCCTTAAAGAAGCCAAGGAGGGTGAGAAGAGGCAGAAGAGTCTCTGCGTGGCCGACTTGAATCGTCACAGCTTCACTCACTTGCTGGCCTGATCTGGAACAAACATTCATTATTTAAGGTTTTATACCAGAATGACTTCACACTTTTGGGGCAGATGATGCTAAACATTTAGAGATAATTTGCTTTCTCACTTGATTGGACCTCAAAACATCATGATCTAACAAAGCTATTCATTAATCCAGTTCTTTTTTTTCCCTTTTTTAAATTACTTTTCTGATTATTTCAAGTCTCGTACCCAAAGATGAACAACAAGACAGTAATAATTTATTGCAAATATGTTATTTTAGGTTGTTCCAGTGAAATTTTTATTTTTGTTTTTCTCTGTGACATTTTTTTATTTTTATTATAAGCTCTTTTGTGACTAATGCTCTACCCTGACCTAATTTGAACATGAAGAAGCAATTAAAATAAATAAAAAAAAGTAACTATTCATTTCCTGGATCCGACTGAGTATTTGATCAGCAAAAAAAAAAAGAAGTAATACTACAAGATTAAAAGTTATAAATTTAAGATTTTTAATCTTGTAAATTAACAAGTTTTTTTTCTTGTAAATGTTCAAATTTAAATCTCGAGTTTTTTCTTGTAAATTTAAGACTTTAAATCTCATAAATTTACAAGATTAAAGTAAAATTGATCAACTGAAAAACCAAAATAAAGTGTCGGTCTTGCGGACGTGTGTCTCTGAGCTCCGCAATACCGGCACCAAATCCCAGAAATTCAGCCTCACTGATAATAATTTGATTTGGAATCTCCAAAAGGTTCAGAATTTTCTTATTTTTGACACAAATCTGGTAATAAAGCTTCTCAAGACGCTCCATGTCTTTCATCTTTGAACACGGCTCAGATGAACAACCAACTTTGGTTGTTTTCTCTTGAAATTATCACTTTATTCCCGTAAATTTACGACTTTTTTTCTTGTAAATGTATAACTTTTTTCTCGTAAATATATACGTGTTTTAAAGTACTAAAATTATCAATTTAAAGCTTGTGAATGTACGAGAAAAAAGTTATACATTTAGCCTATGACTTCTTAAGTCATAAATATACGACTTTATTTTGGTAATTTAACAATTACAATTTTTTTCTCATAAATTTACGAGATTTAAAGTCGTAGTAAAACTTTTGTTTGTTTGCAAACTGGCCCCAATACTTAGTCATACCTGGACAAGCCAAGACAAAAAAGGCTAGTACTGCTAGTAATTGGATCAAAAGCAAAATACTAAAAACTTTCCTAATCTCACCACGTCACCTTTAACTACAAGACATTTGAATACTTTCTCATAATTTCTTTGTATCTCATTTTTCCATTTGAAACGTGCTCCACTCTTTATTTGACTGGGTAGTTCATTTGCTTTATACTACAACTGAACCGCATCACGGTCTACTTGCAAAAGCACAGAGACCAGTCCTCAGACCAGTTTGGCAAAAATTAAATTAGATTTATTGAGGAAATAAATTTGGGTGTGGACCAAACGGCACAGTGGAAAACCCCCTTTAATCTGTATTTTCAATCAAGTTCCTGATTACTTAACAGAAAGAGATTTTTCTTTTAAAAGACAGATGTGAAGAAAAATGAATGCCTCTTTCCTTCATGATACATAATTTTGTTAATTTTATATATAAAAAAAAAGAACATCAACTGCAAATTCTTACTACAATGATGTATTTTGCCAATCTAACATTTTTTTTGTGATCAAAAATCCAAAATGTTCTATCATGTGTTTTGACACCCATGAAATAATAGCCTGATAATATAGTTCACTCATTTAGTCAATAGAATTAACTGAAGCGTAACTACAATGCTGACTTCCGCCACCATCAGAAGTGACGGTAACATGTGTGACTTTGCAGTTTGAGGAGACACGCTAGCGCTACTCACTTGATTTCTGTGAAGGCTTTGTCCAAACGAGCAAACACATCATGGAACAGAATGCAGCTCGACTTGCTGTTGATGTCAAAGCCGTAGCCGCGTTTCCAAAACTGTTTTAAATCAATCGCATACTCCATAACCTGTTGAACAGGATGAAATCAAATTATTTATAGGTCTGCATTTCAGGCTTTTTTATGATCACAACAAGCTCCTCCAAGGATTAATTTATGTTTGGTTAAGGCGTGACACAAAACGCACGTCAGTCTTTTTAATCATACTGTCAGCATCAAACAAGTAAAGGGCAGAGCAAATGACGTTCATTTGGGTTAGCCAAACCTTATCTTTTATTTTGTGTACTATTTCTGCATTAACAAAGGCAGTGGATGGAGGAAAAATGTAAACATTGAACCGTCATAACTGGTGAATTAAAAACACAAACACCGTAGAGTGGGATAAAAAAAAGCGTTTTTTTCGCTTTGAGCCATACCTGCGCATCGACTTCATCAAAGAGCCGACACCACGGGGAATTCACCGTCTTGATGGCGAACTCATAGGCACACAGGTAGAAAGCAGCTTCCACCATGTCTGCAGGAGACATCCTGTCATGAAACACCGTTCAATTGTGGAATGCAATCTTTGCTCAGACAATAGAACAAAAGAGCAGAAGCTTGCAGTTGGCACAACTCATCATTACACGTAACTTCATGGACTATTTTTGGCAAGAGGGCTGATACGTGAGGCCAAGTACGTTTAAGTGAGCATGAAAATATCTTTTTATCTTTTACTATCTTTAGTAGTTTTTGTTCCACATTCAAAACATATTTGAAACACCTGAACGATTTGCTATGAATGTTTTTTTTCTGTAAAAATCCAATAAATATCCACTAATGTATGATTATACGGTGGGGCAAATTGTGCAAGTTCTCCCACTTGATAGAAACCTGTAATTTTCATTATAGGTATACCTCAACTATGAGAGACAAAATGAGAAAAAAATCCAGAAAATCACATTGTCTGATTTTTAAAGAATTTAGTTCAAAATTATGTTGGAAAATAAGTATTTTGTCACCTACAAACAAGCAAGATTTCTGGTTCTCACAGATCTGTAGCTTCTGTCTTCCACTCGTTAGCTGTATTAAAGGCACCTGTTTGAACTCGTTATCTATATGAAAGACACCTGTCAACAACCTCAAACCATCCAGAGGGGCGTTTTAATAGATCATTTCTTTTTGGAATATAACCAAGTTAGTAGGTAGAATTTAGGTATAGGACATATTTTGACTAAATGAATACCAGCAGATTATGATGCATGTTAGTTTTCCTGATCCACACTTGAGACCAGGAGTTGGCGGTAATGTACTCATCAGTTGTTTGCCAACCGCCATGAAAAAAGTCACAAGAAGAAGAACCTCAAACAGTCACACTCCAAACTCCACTATGGCCAAGACCAAAGAGCTGTCAAAGAACACCAGAAACAAAGTTGTTGACCTGCATCAGATTGTGAAGACTGCAATAGGTAAGCAACTTGGCGTGAAGAAATCAACTGTGGGAGCAATTATTGGGAAATGGAAGATATACAAGACCACTGATAATCTCCCTCCATCTGGGGCTCCTCGCAAGATCTCACCCCATGGGGTCAAAAAGAACGTTGAGCAAAAATCCCAGAACCACACGGGGGGACCTGGTCAATGACCTGCAGAGAGCTGGGACCAAAGTAACAAAGCTGTGACACACTAAAGTCTGTGTTGCCCAGTGACAACCACAAAACATCACAGCTGTAGAGAAGATCTGCATGGAGAAATTGGCCAAAATAGCAGCAACAAATTGTGACTTACATAAGAAGTTACAGGTGTGTGAGAGACAGAAATCGTGCTTGTTTGTAGGGGACAAAATATTTATTTTCCACTATAATTTGCAAATAATTTCTTCAAAATCAGACAATGTGATTTTTTTCTTTCTCATTTTGTCTCTCAAAGTTGAGGTATACCTATGATGAAAACTACAGCTCTCTCTGATCTTTGTAAGTGGGAAAACTTGCACAATTGGTGACTGACTTAAAAACTTTTTGCCTCATTGTATTCTCACTACAATGAAACTAAGAAGAGGAGCCTTTTGATTACAAACGGAGGCTGTTCCTTCCACTAACCATCAGTGATGAGGTTATACGGGACTTCGAGACGGTCTGCGATCTTCTGCTGGACCCTGTTCATCTCTGGGCCCTGATTGAATTTGTCCAACTCGGTCAGAGCTGATGGGTTTTTGTCAACTTCCTCCAAGAACCTAGAACACTGATCGAAGAACCTCATGAGGGCATCATTCACTGCATGGTCAAACTCCATATCTGCAGGGAAAAAAACAAAACAAAACTGAATATAAAATTGCGATCATTTGGTTTAGCTTTAACCCCTAATCTAACTGTTGACGAATGTCCAAAGATTCATTAAGAACATTTCCGTAAGTCTGCTAGTGTTTAAGCCTCAGTTACTTCCTTATTGAAGGTATTTTATCTTAAATAACATCTTAAAAAATGTAATTTGAAAATCAAACAATTGCCAATCTACAGAAAAAACACTTCATATTGAAATCGGGGCAGGTACAGTTTTTCTGTTTTCCTAAAGCATACATAGGCTTTTTTCTAAAATACATAAGGCTACGTTATGTAAACAGTGAAACCACTGGATTGAGTTGGTAAAGAAGTAGAGGGAGCATGTGGTGACGTCCCCCTTTGGTTTGTGCTGAAAATATAATTTCTTACTCATAACACTTTTGAGGAAAAACTATCACACTGGACTTGGACTTTACAAGAAATTAACAAATAGCAAAGGTTAACTGTTGCATACTAAGTTCTATAAAAAGACATCTGCACAAATATGAAGTAAAAAAAATGATAAAAACACTGAACATCCCACTCTTATCATCTTTTGATCTATTTAAAAATGTTCCCTGTGGTCTTTTAATCATGTTTATCCAATTTTTAGACAAAATCAAATTACCTGTGTTGTTTTCTAGGACTTAGTTTCTGCAGAGCGACAGTTGTTCATTAGAAATTCACCTCAGAGTTGTGGGCGGGACCATTGGTAACCCTACCCCCTACCCATTACTCAGAGCTCTCTGTTTACACTCTCTCACCTACTAGCTTACAGCCCCTCTCAACCTAACATTAATGGCTCAATAAAAATGAGGGGGGTCTGGCTGCAGACAAGATGGCACCCAGACATCAGTGGCCAGAGTCGGAAATTCCACAAGTTTTCAGAATTGTAGCACTTTTTGTGGAGAGAGTATAATTTTTTCGATTTGTGTTTGCGTAATTCTTGATTTGTAACTGTATTAGCTCTTGTGTATTCACATGAACAAAAAATACAAAATATAAAAAACACAAAATAAAATTTACACATGCACAACTTTAAATTACACCAGCTGAATACTATGTACACACATACATCTTTAAAAAGTATTTATGAATAGTCTACATACAAAACCGTATTTCTACACAAATTAATGTGTATATGATGCGTTTATATGCTGCTAGAATGCTGGGTCATCTGAGTTTTCTTATCAACCTCTGTGAACTTTAAAATCTAGTGAAAACTTGACATTTTTCTACTTTCTTAAACAGATATGCCCCCCAAAAATGTCTAAATATTACTTTTTTTTAAGGTGTATATTGCATAAACCCCTTTAGTCATTTAGGGATGTGGTTTAATTTAGCTTTGGTTCGGAGCAGAAAGGTTAAATTGACAGCAGTATAAATACAGATCAAACACAAGATTTAGGACTCAATCTGGACCAAATGAAGTGGACCCGATCCGGACAAACTGATTTTTCCAGTCTGAATACACCCTAAAACAGTCACATACCAGGACAATTGATTTTGATTGTGCTTCAATCCGGAAGTCACTGGTTAAAACTACAACTTAGAATGGCAAAAGTGCTTCATTTTACTCAAAATAGTGTCAACACTGACAATGCTGATAATCTGGTACCTTTAATGTCCCACAGCTGGGTGAGTCCTGCCTTGAAGGACAGGGTGCTGTTGACACATCTGTGCTTGGAGCTGGTGATGAACGTGATGCGGCCTCCACGCAGGTTCTCCTGTGAAACCAGGGTCGGGAAGAGCTTTGAGAACCGGATAGCCAGATGCCTGAGGTCCTCCACACCCTTCTGGACCAGCCGGCCATCCATGTCCTCGGTGTACCACATCCTCCAGCGGGTCTGGATCTCCTGCAGCCAGCTGTGATTCGCCCTGGCGTTGTCCTGGATCAGATCGTAAAGCTTCTGCATCTTCTTGGCGTTTTTGGAAGTGGGGTATCTCGTTCCATGTCTGATGATGGCCGTCATGTGGATTTGGCGACATTGCGGGGACGGAGGCTGCAAAACGGAACTGTTTACAGCAAGTATGTCCTCTATGAGATACGGGTTCACTTCTTCATACCTCCCCTTCGTGCAGAAATATTTTGCAATGTGTGGTATGTTCGGATTTCCCCCCGGAGTCACCTCACAGCAAAATAAACCCGAATAACATATTGTGGCGCAGAAGAGAATCCACACCCGATTGCAGAAATCCATCGACATGTTGTTTTGATTTAAGCGACAGGCCGCTGGCACGCGCCGAGCCGAGCTGGAGGGACGCTGTCCGCGTGGGACAGACTGACCAATCAGAGATCAGAGAGTGTTTGGCTTTTTATGATCACCCCTCCACAGTTTGTTCATCATTAACGTCTGGTTATTGCGACATCTCTTTTCTAGGAATGGTTGAGCTGCTGCCAAGATTCGTGACTAGAACAGAATGTCATGATTTACAAACCCTGAAAATCCAGCAAGTATTAGCTTTCATTTTTCTTATTAGCGATTACTTAAGTATTCTTTACTTCAGCATTTTAATCACAACTGTTACACTGTAAACAGCAATGCAATAACTAGTAATAATAGGTTTAAGGGTCAAGGCCATTGACTGTAAAAATAATTCTTATATACAGTCTATGGTCAAGGCCAGAGTATTTCATCCCCCACCCCGTGAATCTGCAACAATGGAATATTCTGCCAACAGTTAGTTAGCTAGTGGGCAGAGTTATTTTAAAAGTATGAAAAGAAATAAAAAGAAAAGAAAAAGTGATAATCAACCAGCTGTGAAAAAAAGCAAAAGCTAAAGCTTTGTCCACATTTGAATTCCTACTAATAAAGATATTATATGGTGCGGGACTATCTAGTGGCCTGGATTTTAAAAGCAATTTACTACTTTTCTTTCATTTTTTTAATAGGCGGATATGACGTAACTAAGTTCATGAAGTGAAAATAGAACCAATACAAAAATTTCACGTCTATTTGAGACTTCATTGTGTTCTGATGAGGAAATGTGTATGGTTTGTTAAAAAAAGTACATTATGTGTTATGTGTTTTTGTTTGCTTGTTTGTTTTTTTCAATAATTGCTGGACTGCAATGCATTATGGTCTATATTCGCTAATGTGGTGAGCATCTATGCAGTTTTTCACAAAGACTTCTGGGAAATTCTAGGGCATTTAATTTTGGAATTGTAGATTTGGACAGCATTAGAAAAAGGCAAACACGATATAGTGAATAGAAAAGGAGATCAGACATACGCTATAAGAGAAAGCAAAAGATTTGTCACTATGTTTTTAAACGTGCATAAAGAATGATAAAACAGGACAAATTAGAATCAAATGAACTCAAAAAGAAGATAAAGAAAGTCAAGAATGATTACACAGAAAAAGAGAGGAAAGGCAAAAGGAGGATCAGAAAATTGATATTTTGAGAAAATTGCTTGGACATTATTGTTTAAGAAAATTGAGAAAATTGTTTATTTTTTTCATTTTGTTCCATCATTCGAGTATTTGTGTCTTTTGCCTTCTTTAGTAAAACCTAAGAAATTAAATAAATCACATACGTTATAGACGTTTAACCCTGGGTAAGGAATTTAAAAAGATTAATACAACCACTGCACAGGACCAATATTGTTGTTCGCCCTGTATTCTGTATTCAAATCATTCACAAAAAAACAGAAACATTGTTTGTGTCATTTCTGACTACAGTACCCACAATGCTCTGACAACCCATGAAGCAGTTTGGCTTCATACTGAAGTCGAACATTTTGACAGATTTATGAGCACAGTTTACCTCAGAAAATCAAGTGGAGTTTAGTAACCGAAGCACAACCAGATGTCATACTTAAGCTGCACTTAATTAATCCTCTCTGGGTGGAATTTGCGTGTTCTTACAGTAAATGCGTGGGTTTTCTCCGAGCACTCCGGCTTCCTCCTACAGTCCAAAACACATACTAGTGTCTCTAAATTGCCCTCAGGTGTGAATTTGTGTGTGTGAGGCTCTGCAACTGACTGGAAACCTGTTCAGGCTGTACCCCGCGGGGTTGGCTCTTGTGTCCCCGAAATGGCCTCAACAGGCTCAGAAAATGGATGGAACTTATAAGAAAGGTTGCTTATGTTTGACATGACTCAGAGGCAAAATGAAGCCAATTTTCCTCCCTAGTATTTGTGAAATTACCTGAAATATTTACGGTATGCTTTTCAAATGCCGCGACTTACACTCAGGCATCTATTCTTGAATGTTTCTTTTAGATTTTAGATTTTCTAACACAAGCCTAATTAAATAAAACACATTTGATTGTGTTAAGTATGAAAAAAGAAGACCTGTCGCTAAACCTAATCAGGTAAAGCTTTGAGCTATATGTGTAGACAGAAATTCTTTGAATTGAACTAATAAAAAAGCTCAAAAGAGTCAGAAGTGACACTACAAGACTGTCATCTGCTGGCCTGATCTGGAATAGTAAAAAGTAAAAAATATATATATATATATATATAAATCTTGCAGGAATAAATCAATTTAAAAGTAACTTATGTAATGTATTTTAAAGTAAAAAATATATATATATTTAGCACTGATTCCTCTATGTGAGTGTGGTTAAACAAAGACAGGATTGTCTTATTTTAATTTCCTCTCAACAAAGAAAGTAAACATTTCCACTGAAATAAAGCCACTAAAGCACAATATGTATAAATGAGAAACAAAAGTGAAGGTTTGTCAATTATTAGCTTATACTGTTAATTGAATGTCAAATGAACTGTAAGAGTGGCAACATAAAAAAGTAAATCTCTTTTGCATGTGGATTTTGTTCTAGTCTGTTTACTTGGAAATCATCTGATTTGGTGATTCATGCTCTCAGAAAGAAAGCAGCTTCAGCAGTTAAAAAAGGGAAATGAAAGAAATTATCTCAAGAACGTTCCCTGAGGAGCACACTATTATGCAATATGTGGCTATGCATTTCAGAGCGTTAGACTTTCCGTTTCTCACGCCTGTCTTGCATTGCGCCATGTCTTCTGTACATATTAGTCCGTTGTAGTTTAACAATCTTGAATACTTGTTCCACTTTTTTTTATTTGAGATATTTTACTTGTAATTGTTGTATTTGTGAAATCTCTGGGTCCCTATTGATATCCAAATTATGGACTTTTAAACATTGTTGTTTAATCTCAAGATGATAATTATTAAAACACAATGTGGCCCTTTAACAAAAATGCATCCAAAAAAGTAAAAAGGTAAGATGTATCATTTTTAAGACTATCTTGTAAATCTGTATAGCATTATTAATTTAAGGTGTACTTGTCATAAAACAAGGGTTTTATGTCCATATTGATAAAAAATAGAAAATACACCAAGATGTACAAAATCCTTAATAGGTCTTCTTTTTTATGTCATAAATTTAGATAAAAATTTAGTTTTAGATTAACTAATGTGCTATTACATTACCAAGTATATTATGTGTGCTTAATGACCTTAAACAATAATGTTGTGTTATTTATTTAGTACTAATAAAATATATACAGCTTGGTGTAATTTCTTTATTTTAGTTTTACTTTTTAAAATACACTTTAAATATATATATATATTTTTACAATTATTTAAAATAAAATATTGCTCCTTGCAAGAAAGAATAGAAAGGAAGAACAGTTCAAACCTGTACCAGTAGGTGGCCTCATTGAGCAAATGAAAATATTTTTCTCGAGCCACGAATTTCCATCGCAGTAGCAGTTGTCATTGCTGGTGCATTCAAAGACTTCTCGTAAATAAAAACTCTTTAGTTTGACCTGAAAATGTTTATGTAATTTATTCATTCAAACATAAATTATAGTGTTGTATTTTGGTTGTTTACTCTAAGTAAATATAAATAGTTTATGTTGTCGTGTTCTTGTCAAACACAGTTGAGAATTTCTCATATGTCGCGGCGCCTCGTCCACCTGTCCAACACTTACACTGGTACGTGAACGCGCCAAGTAGTGACGGTTTTGAAGGGAACTCCCCGCGTCGCCAGTCACAAATCGCTTTGCGATGAAAACACCGGACTTACTAACTGGGGAGGGAGTCGCAACACATTGCGGCTGGATACGTGCGTGAAGATTTCAACATCAAGGTACTTTCTAAAAAACACGTTTTTACTCCCATTTTCAGCTCACCTAGCATTCGTCCGTTTTCTGTCTCGGTAAGCTTTATTGAGTCGTGAACATTCAAGTGGAGCAGCTGTTGTCTTAACTGTGGTATAACCAACTCCAGAGAGAAACACATCTTGAGGCTTAGTGCACGCTAAGCGGCTCTTCTGGGGCCTGCGACCTATCTTTAAACACAACATTCATCGGTAAACGCAGCGTTAGCTAAGCGATGCTGCTTACTGGCCTCGAAGAGAAACATTTTTACCAGCTGTCGACAGAAAATATACGCCTGGTATCGTTAATAAAAACCCAAAACAGATTCGGAAAGGAATTAGCGCGAACTTTACCCAAATCATTGAGTCAAACTGAATAAATATAGTGCTTATAAATGCAAACTAACAGTTTGCATCCCACACCTTCATTCCACTAGCCAACAGATGTCTTAAATCTTCCCATGAAACAGGAGTCCATCTTTAGCTAGTGGGCTAGCTAGCTGGACTCCTGAAGACGCCAGGCTGCCTGTCTATTTTTGGTGGTCCAACTGTAAACTCTGAAATCCACACAACAAAGAGAGGTTCCTAGAAATTATGGTGTTTTTTGTTTAGTTTTCTTTTTTTCCAGAACACACATGCGCTCCGTGTGTCAGACTTGATGTTCGTATAACGGTCCCAATCACACAGGTGTCTCTAAAGTTGCAAAAGCAACGGAATACTTTCAAAGCGGATTACGTAATAGCTTAATAAAACACATGAGTCCATTTGGCTTGCGTTTTTCCTATCTAACTCCCCCTATCCCTTTATAGTTTATTAAGTTTGAGCAAAATTGAATTATACTGCCAATTGAAAAAAGCAAGAAAGTTCTCTTTATTCTCGACCCACTCCGATGAAAGTCGTGCCTTTTTGCGTTTTTAATAGCTTGTGTAGTTTTTTTTATTATGAATAACAAATAAGCAGAAAAACAATCAAGAAAATGTACGTTTCTGAGTACTTAAAATTAGAAATATATTACATGCCATAGAAAAAAACTAGTAGGTGTGACGTAGAAGCTACTACTGTAAGCTCCGCCCCATTCTGATGTACCCATTCGTTGACAAATAAATCCATGGTTTTGTCCGAATCCCCCCAACCCCTAACTACTAAAAAGCTATACAGTGCAGGACTATATAAATATAATTTGAACACAATGCTCACTACTTTTCTTTAGTTTTTCTAAAGACCAGATGTGACGTCACTGATTTCACTAAGTCAAAATCGAACAAAAATGAACATTTCACAACATTTATTTATGATTACTGTGTTCTGATGGTGAAAATATGGATGGTTTATTCAAATATTACATTTAAACATGTTTTTTTGTCTGAAATTGTTCGGCCGCAATGCATTGTGGTCTGTAATCGCTAATCTAGCGACCATCGATGCATGCTAGTTTTTCGCAAAGACTTCTGGGAAATTTCAAGTGCACTCGATTTTGGAATTGGTAGTTTCGGACAGCACTAAAAATGGAAAACGCACTATATAGTGATAAGGGGGGGGGGATTCGGACACAACCCATGTATGTCAGGGTGTCAAACTCAATTGAACAGGGGGCAAAAATCCAAAACAAATCATAGGTCACGGGCCGACCTAATTTATTGAATCCACTAAAACTAATTTTTTAAAACTTTAAAAATTTAACTTTCTAACAGTAACAGTGAATAACAATAAAAACAGACAGGAGTATTATTCCAGAATAAATTAACTTAAATCTTAAATACCTTTCGAAAAAAAAATTTTCCATAAAAATACATCCTTTTCATGTCACTGCAATAGTTTTACTTTAATAAAACTCAGCATAATTTTGGTTATACTCTATATGACCCCTGTTTACGTACTAAAATGACTCAAATTCAATCTGAAGGGCTTTATCTGATTTGTTAAATACTTCAAGCTGCTGTGAGATTGTTTTGGCATCTGTTAACATTTAAGTTAGACGTTTATTGCAGTTTATGTAGCACATATTGCAATGAAGATGCGTTTTCAATTAATTATGCCGGTCTAATCTAAACCCATTGAAAGCTTTTGCCACTATGGTTGAGTTGTTACCACATTAGAAGGATGTGCTGAAGCCCTGTGGGTTTTTATTTACTCATTCTGATCTTTTTGATGTTTAATATTCTGATACAAAGATTATCATTCAATTTTTTTTAGTTTAGAAAAAAAACTCCTCCCCTCACTTTCTCCTTATCTGTAAATATTAACCTGAGTATTAAAGCTAAACAAATATTTGATTTCCGTCTGCTCTACTTGGCAAGGTCACATTTTTTCCTCCCACTTTTATTCCTATTTTTTTGTTACAGTTGGGTGGTGTGATACAATATTATTTCCATAAGCAGTTTTCCATCTGTTGATTGGGACAAAAAAAGGGAAAACATTTAGTTAGGGTGGGTGAGACATAACACGAGGAAATGCCTTGCCATGAATAAGTGGACAAAAAGAGACAGTGATTGAAATGAACACAGGGTGGGGGATTGTCTCCTGACAGGAACTCTTGAGAAAGCTACTCTTCATCTGCACAAGCATGTAGTGTGACTGCAGACAATTTCCAGTGGGTGAAATGTTAAATGGGGCTCATTGTTGTCACTGTACAGCGCCTTGTTGCAGAGAAAAGTGCCAGAAAATCATATCCCATGTCCAAATAGACTGATAATAGTTTTGCGCGTGTAATGTAAACAATAAACGGTCTATAACGAAGCTAGAAGTGATCGCTGTCAAATCTTTTAAAACCAGATTTGATCAAAATAGTTGGAGCAAGTCTCTTTTTTAGGCGTATTTTTTCAACACCCTTTCTAAACCGCATAAATCAATGGAAAACGCAATAGTCTAACTTCTGCATTGACAACGATGCACCATGATTTAAGACATTTAGATATAGGTTAAAGACCCACTCCGATCATCCTTTAAAAGCGTTTTTTCTGTGGTCCTTTAATTACTATTATGCCGTTTTTAGTCAAAATAAAAAAAAAAAAACCTATATCATTTTCTAGACCGTAGTTTCTGCGGAGCGGCAGTAGATTGTTATAAATTTGCTTCTAAGTTGTGGGCGAGACTGTCTGTGCAAAGCAACTCCTGTTGTGGGGCGGAGCAGTGCCGGGAGCTTGGCCCCGCCCAGTATTTTTCCATGTCACGCATAAGCTCTTTTTCAAACTGTATTCATTTTAGGGCTGGGCTAACAAAATCAATTAATCGATCCGAATCGATCTAAGCTTTAATAGATCAATCTATAAAAGTAGAGATTGATCAAATGCAAAGAGCTTAAGTCCGCTAGCTTGATGCTAATGTATAATGGGATTTTCCATGAGACGGCTAATGCTAACACGCGGTCAATCAAAACATACTTTATTTAATTACAAGCATGAATATTCCAAACTCTTTTAAGGAAATATAATTTTAAGTAACCATTTGTGATCTAAAGCACAATTTTTTGCTTATTCTTTCTTTTTCTTCTACTGGAATACAGTGCAATTCTATAGCGAGATTGCCACCTAGTGGCCAAACTGAAACCCCCTCCATCCAGGAGAGCCAGAACAATTGTTGGAGCTTCTCCATTCGCGAATCCATGTAAGACTGTATGTATTGGCAGTCTCATTATAATTTCACTAATACGATTTACAGTATGTGAACTTCATCAAATTAATATGAACATCTTTATAACATGTATATATTAATTTATTTCTGAACAAATGTGTCTTAATGTGTAAACTGTGAATTGAGTGGATCGATCGAAAGAATCTAAAAAAAAAAAATTGAATCGTATCGATCCAGGCTCTGGTGAATCTAATCGATTCTGGACATTATGGGCCATACCCAGCCCAAATCCTTTTGCCTGCCCCTGATTCACAATGGTTTGCATAAAGAAATAAAAGCTTAATTTTCTTTGTGTCTTCCATCATCAGAAAAATATCACAAGAACATGTTAAAAACACAATTTTTCTTCGGAGTGGGTCTTTTCGCAGTTTAAAATAGCCGCACTACTTGGCTAAGTTGTAGTTTCTAAAAGATTATTTTTTAAAACTTGTCTTCTTCCTTTTTGTCATTATCCTTGAGCTGGTGCTACATCAGAATTAGAGCTTGTCATCCTATTCGTCTTCTTCAAATGCCTCCTAAGTTAAGTAAAAATCGCTTTGTGACTTTAATAACTGAAAACGAATCCTGTTTTTTTTTAATCAAGTTATTTAGCGTTGTGCTAATTAATAATTCTTTGGAGACGTTTCTTTTTTTTAGACATTTTCATGCGCTAGCAAAGTGGGCTTAGGTTTCTGAGTTTCAGTTTTGATGGAGAAACAAACCTCCTTGTGAAATAATTCAAAGCTCAGGAAACAACATCGGCAGCAGTTTCTAAATGAGTTGAAGCATCAAACTGAGAGCAGCGGTTGGGCAGGACAAGATGTTACATGAAAGAGAAAACTGGAAGTGTTAGTTGTTCGCTTTGGTTATATTTTGAACAGCTCGCTAGCTTTTTTTATTGTCTAAAAATCGAAATGAGCACTGTTCTCTTTTAGCTTAAACAAGAAACAAAATAATAGTAATGTGCTGATGTTTTAATCTCAGTCGACTGCATACTCTGAATGTTCTCTTTGTAAGTGTAAATGCAAACTTTTCCTACATTTGGTTGAGTTCAAACTCATTTTAAGGTTTGCATAACTAACCGATGTGCATTTTCCGGGCAAAGCTCTCACTACGAGGTCAAAACAGTTGCCTTTTGCTGTGCTTTTCTTTTATCAGTTCCTAGAGTCAGAACTAAACATGGAGAAGCTGCATTCAGCTTATATGCACCACAAATCTGGAATAGACTTCCAGAAAACCTTAGATCTGCTGAAACACTCAGTGTATTTAAATCCAGATTAAAGACTCGCCTGTTCTCAGTTGCATTTGATTACTATGTATTCAAAAGTTTACGTCCGCACTGTTTATCTATGCTTGTTTTAAATTAAAATCTTTTTACTTTCTTTTAATTTAATTTTAATGATCACTTTTTTACTATTTCTTTTGATTGTTTTTTTTAATGTTTTGTGTAAAGCACTTTGAATTGTCTCTGTACATGAAATGTGCTTTACGAATAAACTTGCCTTGCCTTGCTTTGCTTCTGGCACTGGATTCCTGGAATCCAATGAATTATTTCCTTTCTGTCATGCTAACTATTAACAAGAGTTAACTTTTTCAAAGGTGGTGGTTTAATGCTAGAAATACAGATGAATCTTTTTACAGGTCTGTATTTGCATGTAGAATCATTACACATGCTGTCATGTGTTCTGCAGACTTTATAGTTGGAGTATGCAAACGGCAACAAAATGTTGCTATAAAAGTTGCAAACTAATGTTACAAATGGGGTTTTGTGTGACCTGTGCTTTGTTTATTAATTCAAAGTTGTCAGAAATAGTTCAGGTGCTTTCTCCTACATAGATTGAGATGCATTGTTAGATATTTTGTTTCTTTCCTTTTTTGACTCATGCTTTTTTCCTGATTTGTTGTGATAAAAATATTTTAGGTACAGGCAAATTCCCTTTTTTGTAAGCTTAAGTTGTTCAAGTTTCCATTTTCTTCTGAATCAGTTCAACACATTTTATTTTTTTAGCATGTCACATGATGTCCCACTTTCTCATGGCCTACAACATCTTTTAGAGATCTAGGGAGATGACGCTTTCATCTGACCCGTTTTATTTATTTATGGCAGAAATGCATAAACGTATATAATATTATTTAATGTACTTTTAATTAACTGTAGAGTGCTGTGTGTGGGATTGTGCTTCTGGTACTGACGATCTTCAAAACTGTGCAGTCATACGGCTCTATGAAGTCGTTTTGATTTATCATTCTGATCAATTTTTCTGTATGCAAATAAAAAATAAAGCAAATAGTATATGATTGTCAGCACTGAATTTAAATCACAGTTCAGCTACTTTTTTGTTTGCTTAGACTGATTAGGGCTGGGCAATTTATATTTTTTATATCACAATATCTGTTTTTTTTCATATCAGCCAATAATATATATCACAATATTACCCAATAAATATATTTATTAAATTTAACAATAAAAGTTCTGATGAGTCACCAGACAAGTCAACTAACACAAACTTCTTAGCTACTCAAACAATGGACAAGTTTACTTAATGTATTTATCACCTATACGTCTTGGGAGTGTGACATATTTTGTAGTTTTAAGCCTAAATTATTTATTTTTTTATACATAGAAATGTGTATACCTTCTCGTACCATTGGAGAAATAGACCTTAAAATCAAGTTAAGTTCAAGCATAGTTACATTCAGGTTCAACAGACCTCTTCCCCAGGTACTTTTATAAGTTTGCTAAAGTTGCAATGTTGTGATGTTTCTCACAGACTGCAGACAATTTAATTTTAGTTTGTTCCGAGACCTAAAAAAAATATTTTTAGTCTGTTGTTTAGTGTGAAAAATGAATATTTTTCACACAATTATTATTAGACTTTTAAAGAAGACCAATTATAATTTAGTGGTTGCAGGTATTAATGATTTTTTGACGCTTTCATTAATTTACTAAAGTTTTCAGTTTGTTAGGTATTTTTTTTTTGTCAAAATCAAAAAAACATTTTAAAGCTGAGGGGTAAAATGTGTTTAGATGAAGAGAACCACACTTGAAGACTTTTTTTCATGGCATACTTTCAGCTAAAATAGTGTCGCATATACTAATTTGATAACACTCTTAAATTAAAGTAGCAACTATCGTTATTATCATGTTTGAAGACAAATTGTGAAACAATGTTCCGTCTTTCAGCAATTATGTCTTCAGCCTTTATTCCTTGCACTGACTTTTGGTGTGCTGACATGTTGCTTCTTGCGCGTTCGACCTCTTGTGCAACTTTGTCAGTGAACCCAAGACAAGCCCCTGCATCTGTGTACCTGTGGGGAAGTCAGGCTGCCTACAGCTGCTGTGCTTTTTGCAATATTCTGTGTTATGACAAAACCATGTGACAACAGTGTGACTCCATCATTCTTCCATCCTGACACGATCACATATTTGTTCAGTGTCAGCGTAAGGAAGAGATGAATCGGTTCATTTGTCTATGTGGATCTGAGATGGATGATAATGGAATTTTATTTATTTATTCTTTTATCTTAACATTTTCTTCTCAGAAAGGCAGTTAATCTTAAATTATCTTATTTAGGTCCTCTACTAATGAGAAAATTGACTACAAGAACATGTTAAAAAAAAAAAACACAAAAAATACTATTTTCAATAAAGTATGTCTTTAAGACCAATCCTACTTGAAAAATGTATATATATATAGATATATCTTGATTATTTCCTGTACTTTGTTGCACATTTTTATATATTATATTTATTTCATGATTTAATTCAGAAGTCAGAATTTGCTTCAAACTGATTATATTCATTTTTTCTGATTCTCAGACAGCATTTCTTTGGTTATTAAATCAAACTTTGTTATAAGTAATAATTTAAACCATTTGAAAACATTATCATTAAAAGGAATAACTCTTACAATAAAAGCTTACTTGTTTCCAGAAGTCTTTACATATGTGATTTTTATTGATTTATTTATTTATGTAAGGAACACATGGGCTAAATGTTTCTACTTTGCACTGGTTGTCCCCTGTTGACAGCTCCGCTGTGTCCTAACCCAGTTTTATTTTCAAATGTGTATTCACGACATGGAGTTGAGTAAAGGGAGGAGGCCATTTGTGTGGCGGTCTGCTGAGGCTGTGATGCTGGAGATCTGAAACAGTGACTCATGAAGCCACAGGTGGTGGCCTTCTCATTAGCAGATTCCTGTTAGCACAGCAGTGTATGATGCCTAATTCATGTCCTTCTGCAACAACCATCCTGGTTTTATAGTGTTTTTCTACTAATGAACAAAACACCTGCTCGCTGATAAACTGTTTGGACACACGATGACAACAACTTTCCAGAGTTGTGTTTTTCCAGAGTTTGTCATTTCTCAGCACTTCCCCTTAGAACAGCGTTGTAAAAATGTTTTAAAGGAGCTCCTCAGGGGAATTCTTCTGTGTTTTGCCCTTACAAGTTGAGGCTATCTGAGGGCGAAAAATGGGCAAATTTGTATGTGGCACGCAGGTGCACAAAATATCAAGATCGTAGATCGGTTGGTGGGCCCATAGAGCGAAAATTTTCATCCATAAGTTTTTCTATGGGTATGCTGTGGATTATTTCAACAACGTGTAAGGGTGAAGTAGATGAGGCGGTGATATGTCATTTGGATTTTTCCTTCTTTCAACCCTACCGAACCCTGCGCACTGCGCTAGGGCACTATTACTGTTCAAGGGATAAATGGTGCGCTCTTGGTGCACCTGTTGCACACTTCTTACCTGCAGACCAACTGCTAGAAAATAAGAAATTGGCCAATCAGAGCGTAGTTTTTGTGGGGATCACTTGCGTATCACCTGCACACTCCATGCGTGCAGCATTTCTTTATGAGAATAGCAAAACTTTAGTGTTGAGTGTTTTAAAAACACATATTTAGACTTTTTTTATATGAATTATCGGGCATATCTTTTTAAGAAAGTTGGAAAATGTCAAGTTTTCACCACATATTGAACATGATCTAAGTTCAAAGTGGCTGATAAGAAAACTCTGATGACCCAGCATTCTAGCAGCATTTAAATGCATCACTAACGGATGAATGTTGGAGATGTAAAGAGTCTCACAAATCAGATGTGAGACTGTTTTTGCTTGTGTTGTGTGTAAGTTTCTTTAGTATTTTTTGTAATTTTTGCACATGTAAAAACCAAATAATGTAAATGTAACAACCAAATTATTTATTAATTATTTATTTAAATAGGGAAATCTTTTAATAAAAAAAAATTCTTATCAGAGACAAATGCGTTTTTTCCATTGTCAACACTAAATTATTCTACTAAACACTGCTAAGATGCTTTCTAAACTGTTTAACAACTTTAATGTTAAATTGTTCTTGGGAAATACTTTCCCAACTGACTCAGATGACCCCCAAAAAAACCCAAAAGAATTTGAAAAATACGAACAAATACTTGTAGTAAAGCTGGCAATCATCAGGAGCAGATGCTGGCACTTAAGGAGTCAGATGGTTCTGCTTTGGAGGAGGAAAAACGATTTAGTGTTTCCAAATACTTCTATATTTACCTGCAAAAACCATGTGTTAGCATTTCTGTCGTGAATATTATCCCCCCCTCTCTGCCGATGGGACTCTGCTTTGGGTGGGGCTGCTTACTCATGTGCACCGTCTTCCAGATGCAACAAGGCAGTTGCCATGCACAATGAGTAATGGTAGCGGATGGATTGACTCATGCAGGAAAGAAGTTAGTCAGTACATTTCTTTTTCTAAAGTTATACTCATCAGGGCACTTTTCAGGATTTTACTAAAAGGGATTTTGTAGTCTTAGCAGTTGGTTTTGCCTGTTTTCTACAGAAAGTGCACTTTAATGCAGTTTCTACAAGTTTCTGTAAGGGTTTGAAGAAGCTGTAACTCTGAAAGTAGCGTTGTAAGTCGGCAGCATTCCTTTTGTGTGTATTGATCTGTTGTGTGTGTTAGGAGGGGAGGGGTCGTAGGAATGTTTGTCTTTGTGAGAGAAAAGAGGAGTGGGCCTTGAGATTCGATCTCAAGGGTTGCATTCCACTCTGGAGTCAAGATAAATCCTAAATCCTGAGGGGAGTCATGCAAACGCCACCTTTTTGTGGAAAACCTTGATAAATCCATCAAAAGCATTGAAAATATTTTAGTCAATTTGTAAAGACACATAAATAATAAATAGAAGTTTGGATCAATTTAAGGAAGACGATCAAACTCGGCAGACGATTAGAGGAGAGTAAATGAAAAGGAGAGGTAAAATATTGTAGAAAAACAAAATTAATTTAGACGTTTTATGTGTTTTGATCTTATTCATATCTTTTCTTCTCAGTTACTTATTTATAGTGGATGTTGTACTGTCAAAAAATAGTTTAAAAAAGCTTCAGGAATGCAGATGTTGCTCAAAGTTTCATAAAATTCAAAGCATTTTACTTTACCTGGTTAGAGTTGTTTAGTTTATTTTGTAATATTATAATATCAGTCTCACATTCTGACTTGTTTTTATCTCAAAATTTCTTATGATTCCGAATTATTCATGTGTGCACAAAAAACCCCTCAGGAATTTAATTTCCTATTTGGCAAAATTTATTTTTTCACACTTTTCAAGCCTGTTTCAATAGCTGAGGTCACTGTAACCTTAAAAAAGCAAGTGTCCGGGCCATAATTAGAGTAGAAAACCCAGTTTTAAATGAGAACTAGGCTGAATTATTAATGATTGTGTTACAAAAAACACTCCGATCTGTCTCATTCTGTTTTAGATATGGGGCTTCACGCTCTGTTTAAAAATATACCGGTTTTTGTTGAGTTAAACTTAAAAAAAACTTTGTAACTGAAGTTGTTGCTGGGAAGTTCAATTTTAAGTTTATATATAGATGTAAGATTAAAACAATGCTGCACATTACTTGTATGTCATTTATTTAGCAAAGACTTTTCATGCATTGGCGTGTTAATACTGTCATGCATTTCCTCTACTTCCTATTGTCACTTAACTCAGCAAAACAGCTTGTTTGCTTACTGCCACGTTCTGAGTCGACTGTCTCGCTAACCCACAGGAACACAGTTAACTTGTAACCATATCAGCCTTCATTTCAAAGAGGCTGGCCTAGTTATGTAAATATTGAACTTGCATTGTCCACCTGGAGTTGTTTGTATATGTGCTGTAAAAGGATACAGGTGAGAGTGTCTGCTTTCCTTTTGTTACTTGCCTCAGTGTGTTAAAGCCCCCAAAGGCCCACAGTTTTTCACTGACTAAAAAACAAAACAAAACCAAACCTTAAGAGTGTGAGCTAAAAGGAAAGCACATTTCATTGTGTAGGAGGATCGTTTTTGTTTAGCGTCTTTGCAACATGTACTATTTTTGTTGTCCCATGGACATTTGGAGATCTTAATCTGATCCAACAAGATCATTTAAACCTTATTGAAATATAACAGGTTGCTCCAAACTGTTGTTAATACTAGCAAAGACTGAATTACTTATGTTTGTGCAGTTGATCTTTGCTCAATTTGCACAAAATGTTTACCAATTTTTTTTAGATCAAAATCCAATACCGGAAAATAACAAATGTATTAAGTATTTAATAAAAATATTAAACCTTTTGTCTATTAATTTAGCTCTTTGTAAAGACTTTTGAGGAAGTTGTAAGCTATAGCCTCTGGTCACATATTTGAACCAGGATGTAACCTACCTGACAGTACCTGCTCAAGCTTCCCTGTGACTTCTACCTCCATAAATGGTAATTAAACACTAAATCAGCTTTTTTTTATAGGACTTTAAAAGTGCTGACTGTTGGTCCTTAGCACATTTTTGACAATTTAAACTAAACTTGTTTAATTCCTGAAGTTATAGTCCAAAACTGTCTGTGTGCTGCCTCTTACAGGTTGAAATGAGGTATTACTAAGGATGTAACCATTCTTTGTGAATCGGTAAAAAAACGATTCAAACTTGTCAACATATTCATCGGTACAGAAAAGGTAAAAAACTGTTTGTTTCGACCTGTGCCCAAATTTAGAAAAATGCAGAGCAGAGGATGTTTTTGTGTTGTGGTGGAAACTTGTTAGATCCGATGGAGTAAACAAACATTTGTCAAGCGTTTTCAAGGGTGTTTATTCAACAGAGTAAAAGAAAAGAGATTCACGCTGGAAAGATGCGCAGAGAAGAGTCTGCAGATTCTCTGGTTGTTTGAAGGGGCCATCGCCTTTTATACAGTAACACAAACGAACTCTAATCAGGAACTTAGGATAGTGACGTAAGGTTTCAAATCTAAAAATGGACAAGATGTTCTAATGTAATCCAATATTATGATAGAATGCTCTCAGCCTGCCCCTTTTTGTGCATTTTTCAAATCTGGGTTGAGAGTGGAGTTGGCCTCCAACTATCCTGTTGTGTTACTCTTTAAGCAAGTTTGGAAAATTGATGGATGAATACATCTTTTGTTGGTTAAACATGGGAGTGTGGATAGTGTTTGTTCAAGTGTCAACTTGATACATTTTTTTTTTTTTTTTTTTATCGGTGCTGTCACAAATGTGATTGACTCATTGACCAAAGCTTTTCCAGCAACACACAACTCAAAACGTTAACTCTCACTAGACACCAACAGGATGGTGTTGCATAGGCCCCTGACGCTGCAATTCATAGTGGTGGAAAAGCAAACATTACATCACAGTTGACAGACAAAACCGCATTTGCAACTTGAGAGGATACAATAAAATCTCTCAACACCTCACAAGTATTCAGTTAATATATGCAAACAAAAATGTACATAGTCGACTACAATGTTTATTCTAGAATAAATCCACTTTCTGTTCACTTTTTCTGGCAGAGAGTAGTTTGACTTAAAGTGTGGTTTCCCCTCAGTGACTGAATTTCCTTGTCTGAGGCTTTAGTGTATTGCTTTGAGGTAACAGACACTATAGCCTCTTTAAATGTATGTGGGGCAGTTTTTCCGGTTACAAAATCCCCTTTAACTAACTAGATTTTCTTCTCTCCTAAGCAAGTTATCTCTTGTTTTTTTTTCTTTTTTTTACCCTTCCTGCAAATTTAAATGAGGATTTAATACAATTGAGTGTGTGAAGTTCAAGTTCCCTCAAAGAACATCTTGCCTTTTTTTTATTATTCTTTATTCAGTTGGCTGGACAAGATTTGAGTTTGAGTAAGCATTTTGAGTTAGTTTTTGTCTTCCATTTAACAACTTTTTTGTGTAACAACAGTTCTGAGTATTTTTGGATGAACAAATCATATTTCCTTCCTTTCAAAATGTTTCAATTTCATTTCCTGTTACCCTGTTTGGTGTTATCAGACGCTTTCATACACTGATAGATTCTAAAAACTATATATAATAAAAGCTAAAATATATTTTCCAATCTTTTGTTTTCAAAATAAATGTTGTAATTGAATAAAAGAAAAGAAAAGATGTGATTACTGTACATAAATACAAGTTCTGACGTTAGAGCCATCCCTCAGAAAAAAGTTTCCATTACTCTTTCTTCCTGAAGTCTTATTTGAATTTAGCATTGTTCACATGTCATGTCTGTTGACTCGGATGTATTAAAAAAGTTCCTAGTGGCTGTTTTTCTAGGGCCCAGTGAGGTTTAAAAATGGTAAATTGTCACCATCAGTTCATCAACTT
>NC_050526.1:19377754-19397010 GCF_002922805.2 Oryzias melastigma
TACAAAAAGGGTTGTGCCAAAAATGTCTCTTGCTGTCCCTTTCTCTATTTATCATTAATTAAGTAGACAAAAGGAAAAAAAATCATCTTGCATCAAAAACACGTTTTATTCAAAGACATGTTGATCAATTTAACCTTAAACTCTATTAAAAGAAAAAAGGGATTTATGGGAAATGAGATCGTTTCATTTTTATCTTTCAAACATCCCCAACCTCCAGTCTTGTTTATTTTTTTGTACTTGCTTATTGTTGAAAAGCTTAAGGAAAGGCAACATTAAAGTCCACTTCATTCAACTGTAAACAAAAGCTGCTAAAGATTTGATGTTAGTTATTTACACACAACAATAGACTTTTCCCTTTAAGGAAAAACCCTTCATACGTCAACAGTGTTATACATACAATCCCTACCCTCTTTTGTTTGCTCTACTAACAAAAGTGAAAGGGAAGCTTTGAAGATTTATGTTTTGTACAGTTCAAGAGTTTCAGTTTTTATCCCATGGCTACTGTACATAAAATGTAAAATATGATACATTTTTGGCTCCCTAAGCCACGTTATAGTAGAAATATTTTTTTTTTGGCATCTTGTTCTCTTGTCAAATCAAACAATTTTGCATCCACGTCATCAGAGGAGTTTATCAAGCCTTTTGGTGCTAAAGGTGGCTGTGCCAAAGAAGTTTAAATTTTAAATAAATGGCAATACGCATCAGAGATGCTCAAAAGTCCCTTTTATCAAGTCAAGTCGGAAGTTTTGGGAACAAATCAAAATCAAGTTTTAAGTCTTAAAATTCACAAAATAACTATTTTATTGTCTCAATTAGTCAAACTGTTTTTAAACTTGAACACAATTTCTACACAAACCTAAAGTCATGTCTCAATTCTCTGCCTTAAGTCCTAGTATCAGATCCAAGTCACTACCCTTAATATATTTGGACTAAAATCATCAAGAACAATATTTCTGCCGCATTTCTTTCCTTTGTCATACTAAAACTCTTGCATAATTTGTTAAACACTAAATCAGGATGGTAAATGCATAAAGTAGTGAATGTAAAAAAGATGTGTTAAACATCTGACAGAGCTCTGTTTTTTATTTGAATATTAAAAATGAGGCCAGGTCTTCCTCCCCTGCTTCAAACGTCTGTTTCTCTTCTCTTTATCTGCCACTGCTCCTGTGTGTAATGCATTCTATTTACTTTTTGTGCAGTGGGAAGGCTTTATATGGACTTTAAAGCAGGTCTGTACTGCAGTACTTTGAAATCTCCTGACTAGAAAGGACTTGTTTTTCTCACAAACTCTGAAGGCACAGATTTCTGAAAATGTTAAGTAGTCTTTAGTTAGCGTCTACTATTAAAGTAGTCTTTAGTTGGCTGTTTTTATTCTATTCTATTTTTTTTTTTTTTGACGTGGTCCCTTTGTGTATCTGACCTGTCTATCTTAGTGCGTTGGAAGGACTAATCACTACAAATTACAACCACATGTTAACTCTAAGGATCTGGTTACATTGATCTGCTAAGTGTAAGCCTGATAAAAGCCACAGTCAGTTTCATGTGTAAGCTTTTAACAACACTATCACTATTACTTGTGAATTTTTTTTTACATTCAAACCTATAAACTACTGGACGGAAGAAAAATATGAAAAAGAAAACTTCCTTTATTATTTATTGCTTCATTTATTAATAATAAGGAATAAAAGCAGTGAAACTGAGAAAATCAGTGAGTTTTCATTTGATTTTCAACAACATATACAGTATATATGTCTGTACTGTGTAAAAACAGAGATTTATTTATGTATTTTTTTGGTTTGGGAATAAATCTGTCATTCCTGATCCCTGAGATTATTTCTGGGCTTTAAGCTGATTCATTGACCAAAGGTCGCCCGTGTACAGCTGACTCAGTGAAGGCTAATCTCCAGCCTGTCTCAGTTTTAAAATGCTCTGATGTAACTTTTCTTTACGGCCTTGCTCTCTTCACACAGTGCTCAGATAAACAATCTGGTTGTTAAGTTGTTGACATCAGAAACCTTCAGACAGAACTTTTTAAAATAAAAGTCTTGTATTTTTAATTGGAATCATCTGAAATTGCAATTTATTTATGTGATCATCCGTCCCAAATGATCGGGTTTCTGGGAAGAGATAAGATGAAGTTGGGTTGATATGTAGTTTACAGTCTTGTGAAATGTCCAGACTGACGTAAAATTTTACCGCCTAAGCTGAGTTAGCGACTATTCCAGTAACGGGGCAAGGCCGACTGTTCCAAGCTTCATTTTGATTTCTGACTTCCTCCCCGTTTCCGTCCAGTCCACCACGTTTCCTCCTGACCACATAGAGGCCTGTTTGCAGCTTTGCACTCGCACACCCCCACACCATCAATAACACAAGAAGGGCCACCCTGTGTTAACCACCACCACTGTGTTCTGTAAACAAACGGATGAAATGAAGCAGCCATTGGAGGACTTTACTCCTCCTCTTGGCTGCTGCCCCAAGTTTGGATAAGAAAGCAATCTTTACACAAGAAAAAAGGTTAAAACAAGTCGTGTACAAAATTAGAAAAAGTGTTTACTGATCAAATAAATCGTCAAATAGATTCAGTTGTTGAGAAAATACTAAGACAAGGGTGGAAATTTTCATGATTTAAAAAGGTAAAATCACACAAAAGTTGGTGAAGAATAGTTTTAAAATGTTACATACAAGGAAACGCGCATTCTTGAAGCTTTATCTCTTCTAGCAGGTCATCCTAAAGCCAAGGGCCCCAGAAAGCAAACACTCAATCACCTTTGGATTTTAACCTTGACAATACACAGCTGGAGGGGCCCTTCCTGAGGATAAGTCTGCATGTTGACTCAGACCAGGGTTGTCTAAATGTCTTTAAGACATACTTTTAAATGTTGCAATAAAATCCAAAAGTGAGTGACTTCTAAAAGCAACAGAGAGCCTATAAAGAAATGCTACTTTTTATACACATGTTGCCTCTTGTGATACTCAAAGACCCACACTAATGAAAATAGTATTTTTAACAAGTTCTTGTTGGATTTTTCCCACAGGAAAAAGAAAAGGAAGTTTAAATTTTTGTTTCTGAGTATTTATAGATTTAAATTATTATGAATCAGGAGTTGACGAATAAATGCAGTTTGAAAAAGATTGGACTTATTTCATAGAAAACACACTGGGTGGCCCACAAGCTCCCTGCTCCACTCCATTCTGATGCATCCACTTCCAAACAAATAGATCCATGTACGTCTTCATTTTCCTCATCCGAGCTGAAGCTTACTCAAAACTAAACACTTGGATAGTTCAAATACTGCTCGGTATTTTTTTTTTTGCACCAGTAATGTTCGACTGGTTGTTAAGGGCCGTCAGTTAAGCGGGAGAAAGTCTAAACAGATGGATGATGGGAAGTTGGGGCAGACTTACTCTACGCCAACAGCCCTGCAGAAACTTTGTTCTAGATAAAAATTGCATTACTAAAAGTCAACTAGGAACGATTTTTAAATAGATAAAAAAAATTATCGGAGTGTTTTTTTTTTTTGTTTTTTCAATTACTGTATTTTATTTGACTGTTGATTCTTCTTTTGTTTCAACAGCGGGTCAGAACAGCAATGAAGTTCAACAAGTCAGTCTGCTAAACAATCAGAGCCCGCATCGTTCCAACGCTTCAAGAGGAGTGTGAACACACCATGTGCCATAACTGGAGACACCTTTGTACTGCCCCATAGATCGGCAGCCCCCTTATGAACCTTGGTCTTTGAGGACCCTCCTAGTCGTTCACATTTCCCGCCGCGCAAGATGAAGAAGGTGGTGGAGTGGTCATCAGAGGATGTTTCTAAATGGCTGAGTAAAGAGGGGATGCCAGAGTATGCAGATGCCCTCAGACAGATAGACGGTCCTGCTCTGTTGAGACTCAAGAATACAGATTTCCAGGATCCTCCACTCTCCCGTGTCTCCTCAGATGGTGGAATGCAACTGCTTGAGCGGCTGGAGACCCTGCGAATAGAGAACCACATCGAGGCTCACAAAAATGGCCATGCAAACGGGCACGCTGGCGGGCTACCAAAAGGAACTAGTAAGCCCCAGAGGAATGGCACACTGGGGAAAAAAGAGATGACTCTCATTCCCATGCCCGTGCTGGAACCTACTCACCCCTCGTTCCCTACAGAGTGGGGGAAGACGGGCATAGCGTTTGTCTATGCAGTCATTTGTTTCGTCACCACCTCTATCGTCATATCAGTGGTCCACGAACGAGTTCCACCGAAGGAGCACACTCCACCGTTGCCTGATAAGTTCTTCGACCTGTTCGACCGAGTGGAATGGGCCTTCTCCATTTGTGAGATCAACGGCATGTTGTTGGTGGGCCTTTGGCTGGTCCAGTGGGTTCTGCTCAAGTACAGGTACAGTCACAGGGCCACATTTGAGTTTTGATTTAACCAGTTTTGAGCCCAAAATAATATCCAGTGATCTTTTATCTCCTCAGGTCAATCGTTGGCAGGAGATTCTTTTTCATTGTGGGGACGCTGTATCTGTACCGCTGCATTACAATGTACATCACAACCCTGCCTGTTCCCGGGATGCACTTTAAATGCTCTCCAAAGGTAAAGCAAATCCACACCTGGGAGTCTCAAAAAATAATAGCTAAAAACAAATATATTTGCACATTTTTAAATACTTTTAGTAAAATGTTCACTTTTGTTTGTTTTTTTCTTGTGCAAGTGGGTGACATCATTTGGTATTTATAAACGAAAGTAGTTAGCATGTTTTAGAACTGCATTAAAATCCAGGACCACACTAAATAATCTTTTGTGGGTAAATTTGGACACAGCCTTGGATAGTTGTTTGGAAAAGCATTTTTAAGTTAAAACTTCTGTTTTCTTCAGGCTTACGGATGTCTATCAAATACTCATGTTTTAGTTTACCAAAAAAAGACAGCAATTAAATGTTTTAAATGAAGTATTTACTAGTGCGATCAAATTTTTAAAGATTGCAAAACAGATTCTTTTTTATTAAGCAGAGGTTAGAGATTGATTGTTCTTAAATGGTTTAAGGAACGCAGTCATTGTCCATGAAAATAAAAGTTCCTATTCTTAGGCTTTTTACTCCCTTCCTTTACGATAGCACCAAAGGAAACGAGTCACTTGAAGTTCTGACCTTTGAAGAAGTCTTTTCTGAAGGATTGATAATTATTTGTCTGATCTACAAAGGTTTCAGATGTAAAACGCGATTGTTTTCTCTTTCAGCTTCTGGGGAACTGGGAGGCCCAAATGAGGAGAATCATGAAAATGATTGCTGGTGGTGGTCTGTCCATCACAGGCTCTCACACCATGTGTGGAGATTATCTGTACAGCGGACACACGGTTATGTTAACACTCGCATACCTCTTCATCAAAGAGTGTAAGTGCCTTTGTGTAAACAGTGATGTTTAGAGACTTTTAACCCTCAGAAGCTTCAATGAAATCCTCATTCGGGGTGGGTTTTTTTGTTGCTTTTTTCTTGTCTCCATATTTGGAAAACTAGATTACAGATAATATTGATCCTGTTTCAACGGACGATGTTTTGTCCGCAAACCTCATGCTTAACAGTGATAAGGGATTTCGTAACACAGTTTGAAACGGTGAGGAAATTCAGTTGTAGAAGTAGAGAAGGAAGTATTAACCAAAGGAGAAACCTCTTTCATTATTTTGGTTTCAGCATGTGATCTTTCAGACTTCTCAACAAACTTCTTTTTTCTTATCTCAACTGTGCTTTACTTTCTCATTTCCTTTGGCTCTGTGGGTTAGTGGTTACAACATTTGAACTTTCTTGAACAAATGTTGTAAACGCGTGAGGTCTCACTTCTCTTTATGGGTTGGAAGTTCACTTTTTTTTGTTGTCTTAATGTGTTTAGCTACAGTTTATGCCCAGTTTAGGTCCACATGTCAGATTTAAACAGTCCTGACACCTTGTGGTTGAAAAGAGAAAAGGTTTCAAGCAGGTTTTCACTGAGGCATCTGTGGTTTTATTCTTGGAAAACCCACAGTGTCGAGTTAAGCTGTTATTTTTGATTTATTTATTTGTACTTTTTTTTTCTTTTTTCTCTATTTTTGGCTCTTTTTTTTCTTTGTCCTATTTTCTTTTTGTTTGTTTCTTGATCGCTTGCTTCCTTTTTTAATTGCTTTCTTAATTGATTGCTTTCTTTCTTAATTGTTTGCTTTCTTAATTGCTTGTTTGGTTTCTTAGTTGATTGCTTTCTTTCTTAATTGCTTTCGTTCTTTCTACCTTTTTTTCTTAAGAGCCCTTTTGCTTGTTTGTTTGCTCTCTTTCTTAAATGCTTCCCTGCTTGTTTGATTTCTTTCTTAATTGCTTTATTTGTTTCTTAATTTGTTGCTTGTTTGATTTCTTTCTTGCTTACTTGGTTTTTGAGTTGCTTTCTTTCTTTCTTAATTGCTTTCTTTTTAATTGCTTGCTTCCTTTTTTTATTTGCTTTCTTCCTCTCAATGTATTTTTTGTTTGCTTTCTTAATTGATTGCTTGCTTGTTTGATTTATTTCTTGGTTGATTTCTTAATTACATTCTTCTTTTAATTGCTTACTTTCTTGTTTGCTTGCTTTCTGAATTGCTTTGCTAAGTTCTTCCTTCCTTTCTCACTTAATTGCATTCTTTCTGAATTGCTTTCTTGCTTGTTTGATTTCTTAATTGCATTCTTAATTACTTTTTTTCTTAATTGCTTGCTTTCTTGTTTACTTGCTTTCTGAATTGCTTTCCTAAGTTCTTGTTGCTTACTCACTTAATCGCTTTCTTCCTTATTCAATTGCTTTCTTTCTTGCTGTTCATTGCTGCTTCCCAAAAAGAGTAAACCATTAAAAAAAAAGGTCAAATTAACTTTCAAAGCCCAGAAGAAAATTGTTCTTGGATTCTTCTTGGTTAAGCAATATCCGATTTAAAAAAATATTTTCTTTTTTATGTTCAGGAGTTCAACCTTCTTCACAAAGTTAACAAAATCTTCTTTGGCTCCACTTTCAGATTCTCCCAAGCGCTTCTGGTGGTACCACTGGGTATGTTGGACCCTGAGTGCTGTCGGGATTTTCTGCATCCTTCTGGCCCACGACCACTACACTGTAGATGTGGTTGTGGCGTATTTCATCACCACGCGCCTCTTCTGGTGGTACCACACCATGGCCAACCAGCGGGTGAGAGGCATCATTCTGAGAGAGTTTATCAAAAATAAATCTTTTAGTTTTTACAAAAGAATAAGAAAGATAAATGGATATTTTTGCTTCTTTAACAGCAAATGTTTGTTCAGTCGTGAGTGAAACATCTAACAGTTGCAGTTTTGTGTTTCAGCCTTTGAAGGAGTCGTCTCAAAGTAATCTGTTCACCCGGGTGTGGTGGTACAGACTGTTCCTCTTCTTTGAAGAGAATGTGAACGGCACGGTCCCTCGGAGCTACCAGCTGCCGTTCTCGTTGCGGGTGTCGCCGTGGAGCCGCAAAGTGAAGTACAGCAAACTGGACATCCAGTGACCACCGTCGAGCTCAAGCAGGCAAGGACTGCCACTTCAAAAAGTGCTGTTTTTTTTTTTTTTAATTTTAATTTTCACAGAGGATGGCACCTTACAATGTAGCGTTATCCTTACATCTCTGCTGAATGAGAACCCATCAGATATGTTTCTCCTGTTGGTTATTTTTATCCACTTCTGACAGTATTCGTCAACTTACAGCACTAATTATTTAAATAGTCCTTTCTATAGGTCATAAACATTTCTGCTTCTTTTTAGGGGGGAGGGTTCTATGATATTTCAACATAAAGCTTAAGTTTTTGGTCGGCTAAGTGCAAAAGCATAATTTTTTTTTTTTTTTTTTAAATCTGACTTTTTTAAAATTCCAATTGCCATAATAATTTTTTGTCCTATTTTCTAGCAACATTTTTGTAAATGTTCTTGCTAAAATGCCTCGACGGTGCAAAAAAAAAAGAAAATATTTTTTCTAGATACTTTATTTTTCAGAAGAAAATGATGTCCAACTGAGAATTTTTAGATTTGTATCATTTTCAAGACGGATTACAAAGAGCATAAGAATTTAATGTGGTATAGAGTTGATCCCAGTGCCTTCTCTTAGTCTGATTGTAACAAGCGTTCAAGAACTTCACGTCTAGTGTCGCTGCACCGTCTCGGGCAGCCACACGGTCAAAGCCGAGCGCCCACGAATGTATGAAACAACTATGCTAGCCTTACCAGAAAGTTGGTCTTCCCAAAATAAGGAGCAGCGAGTTGATGCTTTCTATCATTTTGTGCTTACTGGGTTAATGCTGTTCTAATAGGAATACAAGACTGTTAATTGTAATTTTTTAAAAGGAAAACTTTGTAACATTTAATTTTTTGTCAACACCAGCTGCGTTTGAAGCCAAATCTGAGGCTCCTGCTAGTATTTTTCCATTACAGTGAAAGTGTCATAGTCTCATCGGACGTTTGATTAAAACGATGTCTACAAAGAGCAGTTTGGACTTGATCTGAACACTGTTACTGTTTGAAATCAAAACCTGTGAGCTTTCATTTTTGTAATGAATCATAGAACAGAAGAAACGTTTTCACCCGCGTGTCAAAAGATTGAATACAGATGAACATTTCCCGTTGTTCCAGGTTATTTTATCATTTACGTTAGCTGCTGGACTGTAGTGAAAAAGGAAAAAGCATGTTTGTCCCCTGATGTGAGCAGCCAAGTCTCAAACGTTCAGTGTAGATCCGGTTTGTGAGGAAGGAGTTGAGCGATCCAAACATGGAAATGTGTGTTTAGTTTATTATAAATGTGCAAAAAAAAACTTTTTTTCCATAAATGTGAATTGTTTTGATGGAAATTTATATTAATGTTTCTTCTTTTTTTTTTCTTTGTTCCACTGACATGCTAAGTGTGTGACAGGAGTATTACACTATTTTACATATGAGGAGGACTCCATCTAGAAATCAATACATCAAACTATTGCAAGTCAAACAGTTATTTATATTTTTAAAAATATAATGGGTAATAAAAAGCATTATTTTAATAGTAAATTGATGAAACGGTTGTTTCATTGGGAGAGGAAGTATAAATGTTGAAAGATATTTTTCTGAAAAATCGCAGCGTTGCTCCTGTTTCAGTCAATCATTTCAGCCAAGAACATTTCCTGTCTTTCAGTTTCCCTCACCTGTTTTTAAACTGCTCTCTTTACTGATTCAGGGTTAATTCCCAGGTTACAAAAAATCTGATTATTGTAAAGCTTGCAAAGGAAATTCCTATGTTTGCATCTTTAAGAAAGCAGAGTTCATCTTGTGTTCGTCAAACTCTCACCTTCTTTGTTCCTTTTTTTGTGTACAAATCAGATGTTTGTAAGATAAGCTAAAGAATAGAGTTGTTTTGGAATAAAACCTTTTATTATGATGAAACTGACTCCATTTTTTTTTTTAAATTCGACTCTCATTTTCTTGGATTACTTCAGTCAACAATTATGTCTTTTCAGTTCCACAAACAGCCAGCAGATGGAGACATTGAGTCATTTTTTTAAACAGAAAATTTACTGTTTTGCAACATTCCATACACATATTTTACAATATAAATTTTGTGCTTGCTCACTTCAGATTTACTGTCAAACAGACTTAATTTACAAATCTGCAGATTTATTCTTAAGATCTTCTGAACTCTACTGTAAACCTGTTATCACTTTGGAAAATGAAACAAATCAGCTATAATGTTTTTACTACCAATGTATATATATATATTTTTTTTTTATTCAAGCAGACAAAAGTTGTTTTATAAGCGGTTTATAATTTATTCAACCACCTGATGACATGAGTCAACATTTTTCTGGAGAAACAAATCTGTCTCTTCAGCAAATAAATAATGTCGCTGTTTTATTGCAGACAGCGTCTGCTTGCAGTGTGGCAATGAGCAGAACTGTTCCTGAGGAATTTGAAATGTAAATAGCTGCAGCTCACCACCAAAGTAATAAAAGAATTGAGCTAAGGCTGGATCGCTTGCCTTCAGGAAGCAATTTTAGCACCCGATTCCACTAATTGTCATAGCTGATAATTCCAATGTTTGACTTTTAAATAAGTTGCACATATTAAAAACCCACTCTGAATAAAATGTGTTTTTAAATGTTCTTTTAAAAAGAAAATGTAGCTAAAATTGATAAAATCAATGAATCAATCTAAGCTTAATAGATCAATAATCAAAAATTGAGCTCGATCTAACACATGTAGCTAGTCTGGTAGCTTGACGCTAACCCATAATGGGAATTAATTAGTTGTTAATCAGGAGCAGAAAAAAGTTTCTAATGAATTAGTGCTGCTCTGCAGAAGCTATGTCATAGAAAACAACACAAGTTTTATGATTTTGGCTAAAAATGACATAATTCTAATTGAATGACCAGCGGGGACACTTTTACAGTAGATCAAAAGATGATCACACCGGGACTTAAAACACCTGAACACAACGATTCATGTCCTGTTTGATTGCTAAAGACTAGTTTTACATTAGAAACATAAAAATAACAACTAAAAATTGTATTTTTTTAGCTAATTGGATTAAAATAACAATTATCTGAGTAAAAGCTCAATAAATTGGTAAGAATTTTAGACGAACAAACACAAAACTAACAGAAATTTAAGTTGTAAAGACATGAAAACATGTATTTTCTTCATCTTGGTTCCTTCTTGTCAAAATACAGATGTCAGCGGTAAAGGAATGCAGCTTCGCACATCATCAGTGCGTCATCTTTTCCTCCAGGTTTGCTCTTCTTTCCTCAACAAGAACTCTGTTGCCTTGTTACTCAATCTGATTGCAAAAGTGGCTTTCGTTGAGCGTCCAGCTGCTGACATAAAAATGATTGTGCTGATGACTTTTAAACAAACAGACTTAAAAAACTAAAATGTTTTTTTTTTTTTTTTTACATTTCCTCCCAGTTTTACCCATCTGCCACAGCTCAGAAATGCTGTTTTTGCTCCTTTAATGGACCTCATAAATTAAATGTGACGTGAACAAAAATAAAACCAGCGATGCAAAAATACCCCACAGGAGATACCCGAGACGTTCACATTTTTAGCGAAGTTGAATCTCCAGAGGATTTTTAAAACAAGCTGAAGATTTCCCCTGAATGACTGAAAGAATGTGGTGAAATTCCCACTAAACAAATAGAAAGTGGATCATCAAAGCACTGACCCGGTGCTGAGTGTGGGTTCTGGCCACAGTGCTCTCTGGAGGTCCTGGAAATCTAAATTAAACTAATTAGATCATGAGGAGTTAGTTGTAAAATTTTTTGCTAGATGTTATGCATGATGGGAGTGCTGCCTGTTAGTACGGAGGGGGGGGGTCATGGTTCCGCGGTTGAGGAGGGGCACATGTTTATTTTGAGCTGGCTCCTCAGCCCACGGGAGACTTTTTTTCTGGCCCGGTGGAGAGACGGGTCCAGCCAACTAAACAGAACTCCCACACACTAGTACAGTACTGCATGCTGTGAAAGGAGGCTCAAGCCTGAACATCTAAAGTTTCAGATGACTTTATTAAAGAGGCGGGATGGACACACTATTTCAATCAAGGTGGATTCCCTATAGGAATATAGATACATATATATACTTGGCTTAAATATGCTGTCAAATTGCACAAATGTGTCCTTTTTAAAAGCATAATTGTGTATTTTTTGTTGCTCTATAAGCCTGGGGGGTGATAGGACCCCTTCTGTTCTGTCAATACAGAGGCCATATTTTTATTTTTTCTATTCAAAACGATCAGAAACAGAAAGAAAGAGAAAAATGTTAAAGAACATAAACTTAAAAATAATATAAACTAGGTTTTTTTAGTAAATAAAGATAAAAAAAAAACATGATTCTTCTTTCTTTTTGTAAATATTGGAAAAGTAAAAACTAGAAATAGGATCTTTGATCTTACAACATGCCCTCAATAGTCTGGATGTTGACCCCAACCTACACTGGAATAAAGAAAAAAACTCAGTTGTTAAAATGCTGTTGACATTTTAAAATGACTTTCTTTTGTTTTTGTGAGTTAAAAAAGATCTGTAATCAAATAGATTGTGCCTTTGCTGTAAAAGGAGAAATATATATACTTAATACCACTATTTTAGCAGGTGTGATGTAAATAAATTGAGTGGTAATGTATTTTTTTTGTTTAGCTTAGTTTGGTTTATCTCAGATTATTTTAGCTTATCCTATTCTATCTTAGCTTATCTTATTTTATCTTAGTTTAGTTTAGCTTAACCTATTTTAGCTTAGCTCAGCTCATCTTATTTTAGCTTAGTTTATCTTAGCTTAGCTTAGTTTAGCTTAGCCTATTTTAGCTTTTCTTAGCTTATTTTAGCTCACTTTATCTTAGTTTAGCTTATTTTAGCACAGTCTATCTTATTTTAGCTTATCTTAGCTTAGCTTAGTTTAGCTTGGTTTATTACTTATCAGGACAGTGTGCAAATACTTTAAACTTAGACACAAAGATGCTTGCACCAGATTGTTAGCTTAATAGCTAATTTTTCATCCGTAGTCCTTTACAGAACATCTTGTCTAAACATTATAAACATATTTACCAATTTAAAACATTTTAAAAAAAGAGATGTAATATAAAACAAATTATAATAAAGCAAATTTTATATTAAAAACATTATAAAATAAAATCATCCTACATTTTTAACACTGTATAGAGTCAAAACTAAGATTTCTGGAGAGAAAAAGCGAGTATTTTATTCAAGACCCACTCCGATCGTATTTTGATCTATTGTAAAAGGTATTTTAATTATGATTATGCCACTTTTAGCATAATTATAAAAATCTGCTTTATTAATAGGACATAGTTTCTGCAGAGCGGCAGGAGTTTATTAAAAGTTTGAGTTGGGGGATAGGTCCTTTGGCGTTGAGTAAGCTCGCCTCTTCTCCCTATCAGCTCATGCTCACCCACTAGCTTACAGCCCCTCACACCCCCAACCTAACATTAGCAGTGCAACAAAAATGGCGAGCATTTTTGAGCTATCCAGTTGCATATTCTTGAGCCAGACAGCAGCTCAGAAGAGGAAATTAATGATGTTCATGGATCAAGTTGTCTGCAATTATCAGAATGGAGCACACTATGGAGCTTGTAACTAGCTCTTGTAGCTTCTTCGTCACATTATTTTGTTTATTCCTAATTCACAACTATTCAAATAAAAAAAAAAATACTCAAAAATGCTTAGTTTTCTTTATATTTCTTGTCCATCATGAGAAAAATCCCACAAGAATGTGTTAAAAACACAATTGTCATTAGAGTAGGTCTTTATTTTTAAGTGTTTGTGGGATCATTTTTGAGCCAGAAAATGAGGAAGAGAGTGAAATCCTGCATGTTATATTTGAGATGATTTTGTAGCCTGAAAGTTTGGTCTTAGCTGTGTTCGATAAAAGACTTTCCAAATGGAACGAAGTGACAAAACCCAGAAAAATAAACCCAATTTCTGACTGTCTTGTAAAGTGCGGCAGCCTGCTCTCCAATCTGGCCGCTCTTTAAGTTCCGGACTCCATAACAAGAACACATCCACTGAACCTCCCCTAATAGGTGGAAATTCATTTTTACTGTTCCAAAAAGAAAAAAAAATAGACTTTATGATCAGTTTATTCAGAAGAAATGGAAGCATTTGTGAAGCTTTGACCATATTTCAGTACTTAGAGAAAACGATGAGCAGATGGAGATGTTTCTATTTAAAGAAAGTGGGCGGTACAAAAAACAAGTGACAGCTGCTGAAATGTTCTCACTCTTTTTCATCCACTTTTTCTCCCCATCTAATGATCAGTGAATGAAATGATGTCCCACTGATTGGAGCAGATGTTTGTCCTTCATGATGGTTCAGTCCAGAGGCTCTTGTGTGTCTTCCTTTCAAGACAAAAGATCTGACAGAAGGTCTCGAGGTTGAAAACTGTTTTTTTTTTTTTGCTGAAGGCAATCACAGCTGTAATGATGGCAGTCACACACATCATTAGCAGCAACGCCTTTCAGTCCACTGCCGGGCTTTTATAGCATCGCCAAAGGACACGAGGCAAGCTGGGCTTAAAGAGGGCAGCTGCATCACACCTCCCTACCAACTATTCTCACTTCAGAGCACATTCAAATCCCCCCAAAATCTTCTGACAGCTCTCCAGAGGAGCCTGATCACTTTAAAGGATTTGATTCATTGCAGGAAAGGCTGGACATATCCCGGTGATTCCTCTGGTCTCAGGACTCATCGGTTCTCTGCAAGTCTTCAAACAATACATTTTTTACCTGATAATCTATCTGGAAACAAGCATCTTCTTTTCGTAGAGCGTTACTTATTATTTTTAAGTTGTGAATCAGTCGTTTTACTCTGAGCACAAAGCAATTAATTTCCATTCTTGCCTTCACAGTAGCGACTCCCCTCCCGTTATTTGATTAGAAGATGTTTCCTATGCCTTACTGTGAGCATGCTTTGGGTGATTTTGACTGTGATAATGACTTGATCTCATCATTTCAATTGGCAGATTATTTTTTTCATCATCATTAATTGGTTTAAAAACAACCAAATAAACATGACTAATTTACAGTATTTCCATCCTGTTCTCATAGCTTCCAGTTTTAGAAAAGAAAAAAATACCTGTAGGAATCTTTTAAAATTCCTACCAATAGCATAAGTTGTGTTGAATAACCAATAAAAAGTGACCAATTTAAATGGGTTAGTTTCAAGGCATAATATGTTAAAAGTATAGTTACAAATGTCTAGAAATGCACTTTTATTTTTAGACTAAAACTCAAACTGGCATAAAATTAAAAGATTTGAACAGTAAAAATGAATTTTAATGAAACTTTTGGTCACCAATCTCCTCTGAGGATTTTTTTAGGAAAAAAAACAAAAATGATGTTATACTGTACTTTTGCTTTATTGCTTTTATTTTTTTTTAAATATTTCTGATAAATTCACAGTATTTACCCTTTATTAGTCCGGAGTCTTCTTAAGCTTTTTTTCTTCTTTACAATTTGCTTGCTTCATTTATTTTTTAAAGCTTTTTTAAAAAACTATCTTGCTTAACATTCATCTTTTTAGCTCAACTTCAGCTTTTTATTTACAGATATTTTTTTGATTATAATACACAATAATTCCACAATAAATCTGAAATGGTTCATAAAAGTCAATTCTAAGTTGTACATTTTGTATTTTTTCACTTAATAATCACAAAGATTTTGATTAAACAGTTTTTATGCTTTGTAGCAAAAGATCAGGCATGTACAGATGAAATAAAGACGTAAAATTTCAATGAATAAAGCAAGGACAAGGTCAAAACAATGTGAAAATGTCACAAAAAAATAAACACAGTCCATAACTCTTGTGTCATAACTTTAGTTATGTTTGGTTTAAACCAAAAGCTTTTCTGTCATTGTAAACATTTGATGTGATTTTGTTTTTATAAAGTTTTGAAATAAACAGTTGTGTCACAATTGAATTTTTTTTTTGCTTGAAACAAGAGCTTTCTACTTTGAAAATACAGTTTAATTCTTGAGATTCTAGTTTCAGGTGGGTTTTTACTCATAATAGTCAATAAAATCTTAGTAACAACCTCTAGTTTCTTATTGAGATAATCAAGTACCATAACTCTTAAAATAAGGGACATTTCCTACTAAGTGAGAAGAATTATCTTACCATTGAAAAAGCATATATAATCTTGTTTTAAGATACTTTATCTGACTTAGATTTCAGTTTTGCAGCACACTCCAATAAAAATTGTGTTTTTGGAGTTTTTAACATGTTATGTAGCATTTTTCTCATCATACATAAATAAAATTCGGATTAAAACTGCATTTCTGAGTATTTCTTTATTCAAATCGTGGCGAATCGGGAACAAAAATGCAGTTGGAAAAAGCCTGTAGCAGTGACGTAGATGCTACAGTCGGTGGGCCACAAGCCTCCTGCTCTGCTTCATTCTGATGCATCACTTGCAGACAAATAAATCCATGTATTGTTTTCCTAAAAAATATCCTAAAAATGACTCCAAATTTTTCTTACGGATAAAATGGCATATTCTTAAATGAAAGACTACTAGGAACGCTTTTAGAATGGATCAAAAGATGACTGGAGAGGGACTTTAATATAAGATTATATGGAGGATTTTGAAAGCGGAGGCTGCATCCTCCTGTAACACCACTTCTTTTTGCGTTTCATGATGGCTCCCTGTGAGTTTGCTCACCTGCCTCTCTGCAGACCCAGCTGTCTGCACTCGGATCCCTCTCTAAAAGCCTCCAGGCCTCAAGTCGTCCCCGTGGGGACAGACGGTGCTGCCTTTGAACTCGGATGCCCCCGTGACTTTGTAGCATTTGGGCAGCATTCAAACAGAATGCAGGTAAACGCAGAAATGTCAGGCATGAAACACAAAGACTGCTGTAACAGGAGATGCGAGGATTGTGTTGCAAAAGGCCAACGTTGAGAAGCATTTAAAGTATCAGCAGATCGAGCAGCATGAAGGGATAAACCTCTGTAGTCCCAATTAAAATAGGATCTATAAATCTTGTGGGTTTTTTTATACTATTTGACAGAAGTAGGCAAAATGAAGCTGAAAAGTACCTTTGAAAGCTTATATTTACCCACCGGATGATGCCTGCTGCGGCGTGTCTGACTCAAATGTAGGGTTGATGGAGACCTGCCTGCTGATTTACTGCCGAATGTGTAAATGAAGAGCGATCACACCTGGCATGCGAAAACAGAGTGTTTCCCAGAAGTCATGAACGACTTTCAAACAGATATCTCTCCACGCGCTTTCAGGCTGAGTCATCCTGCAGCTTTGTGCCCTCCCCTCCTCTCCTGGTAAATATGCTTTCATCCAGAGCACGCGGTCAGATTTGCCCTGCGTTGTCTCTTGACTTGTGAAGTGGCTGCACACAATTATGCAATTTAGGATGGATTCGTTGCAGGAAATGGTGTTTCTGGCAGGAAAGACACGGTTCACCGGCATGCACTTTTCACATTAGTCAAGAATTGTCAATGGAGTCCAGTTATTCTGCTCCTCTGGTACCCGAGGAAGCTGATTAAAAAAATGGTTGTCAAATAGGGCTGGGCCAGCTACTAGGCAACTGAGATGTGGCAGCAAACCCAGGAGGAGCAGCAGCAGCAGATAAGATCTAGCAGTTCTGCCTTTGACATGCAAATCCACAAATTACATTTGCAAGTAATCAACAGTCGATCCACTCCTCCTTGCTGAAGGACGGTTTCTTAAATCAGACATCAAAGCAGATCTTTGCCGAACAAAATCAATTTGTGTGTTTGTGTCTTTTCAAGAGAAGAACTTAGAAAAGCACTCCAGCTCTGAGAGGCCAACAGGAACTGACTTAAGCAAGACAAAAGAGCTGCGATTAAATGAAGATGTTCCCATGTTTTTTTTTCTTTTTTCCCACATAGGCTCAGAAGTGACAGCCGAAGACAAGACGCCAGGCTTCACCTTCCCCGCTGTTAGCACACACACAGCCACGGGCAAAAGTCAAACACATCTGTTCCTCATTTCCAACTTATCTCCACTGTATTCATCCTTTCTGGGCATTGTCTCTTACGTGTCTGCTGCCGTGAAAAGCATCACTTGTCATTTTTTAGTGTTTATTTTCCCCTCTGTCTTCTTTTTTAACTGTCCAGTTCAGAGTCATACCGAGACGTGCTCCGTTACTGCAGGTGGTCGTCTGCTGAATCTCCAGCTGTGCCAAGAATGTGGAAACACGAATCAGGAGCTTCTGAGAGAGCAGCACTGCATCATGGGAGGGTTCAGGATCAGGATCAACATAATGGAACTGCGGTGGGGTAACACCTCCTCTGGAGCCTCTCCCATCAGGCCTTTGTGATCTCCCACTGATTTACTGCCATCCAAACCGCCGCCTGGGTCTATCTCTCGGTAAAACGCTGATTTGTAACGGTTTTGTTGTCTAAACAGTCTCCAGGATGCGTCAACAGGGTTCCTCCAAGAATCCACATTATCTGCTTTCATAGCTCAGGTCAAGCTTGGTTTTATAGAAAACACTTCACAGTTGCTACTGTGCTGCCAAGAATTTGGATTTAACTCGTGTCTATTTGAATTTTTTCTCCATTAAAGTCAGATGTTTTGTTCTTCTGCACTCGACCCCCTTTCCCTGTTTTAACCTATTTTTTTTCCCTGTTTCACAATAACTGTCTTAGTAACAGTAACAAGCTTTAGAAGAAGCAGCATAGATTTGGGGAGTATATAGACTTAAAGAAGCATTTAATACAATAAACCACAACATTTGATTCAAAAAACTGTAACAATATGGTGTATTAGGTGTCAGATTTTGCTGGTCAAAAGCTGCATGAGAAATTGTGAACACTTTGTGCAAATATATAGAGAATATTAGTTAAAAATTTGGAAAAATAACTAATGGAGTTCCGCAAGGATCAATACTGGCCCCCATTTTTTTGAATTTATAATTTTTGTAAATTGTCAGAAATATTAAAACTATTTGCTATAAATGATGACAGCAATTTCTTGTGTTCAGGAGAGAAATAAAAAAAAATGACATGATTGAACAGTCAAAACTGAAAATATGGTAAAACAAATATTACAAACAAATATTATAGCTTTTAGTAATCAGAAGATCAACACAAAGATGAAATGGATGATTAAGGACACACAGATAAGAAGAGTAGATTTAATTTTTTTTTTTTTTGTATAGCCTAATTAAACGACACAGTTGTCTCACTGGTAATTGTCCAAAAACCAAAAATCAGTCATAAAATAGAAACAATATCTGATTGCTGAACCCTACTAAACTGGACATCCCTGCCCTTTGACCCTCCTTTTTGGTAAGGTAAAACTCTCGGAAAGGAAAAAAAGCAAAAATGTATTCTGTGGAAAAAAAGAAAAAACCTTAGGGATGTCCACATGTCGGAGGGACCCTGGTAGATGAGATTACATTCCTAGAGATTACAGTTCACCATAAATTAAATTGACAATGTTGCTAAAAATATCAAGAAGTAGGAACACTAAGCAAATATTTTCTCAATTATGAAAAGTGTATGCTATTTTTTCTGCTATTACTGTCCTACTGTGGTATCGAGGGTATTTTTTTGCATTTAATTTTTGCATTTGAAAATAAAAATGTATTTAAACACCTTTGACGAGAAAACAATGTACTTCTTCACAGAACACCATTCAATAAAGCTTAAATAATTACATAGAAAAGTAAACAAATAAAAAAACTACTGCAGAATAATTTATCTATCAAAGCTGGAAGGCACCTTTTATTTTTTTTTACTTGTTGGAGAAAGTTTGTCTGAAGGCAAAGATGCTTTCCTGT
>NC_050526.1:19397146-19402850 GCF_002922805.2 Oryzias melastigma
GAAAGGAAAAGAAGAAGTTGGAGAAAGTTTGTCTGCAGGCAAAGATGCTTTCCTGTGCATAAATAAATGAAAATGAAAATCAATCAACTGAGATGTGATTAGGAATCTGTTTAATGAGGTGCTTCAAAATGTCTTGCATCCGTGATTTAATGGAAAGTCACTCACACAGTTAATGTGGAGATGTTTTTGTCCTCATTTAAAACGAAAAAAGCTAAATTTGATGGCCTGTATTTTAAAATATTGTCCAAAATAGGAAAAATAATCCTTAATATTATTTAGTTTCAACTTTATCAATCAATAATATATTTTTTATTTCGTTTAGTAACTTTTTAATATTGTTAAGATAATTATAAATAATTGAAGCAATTCTAACCTCGCCCCTCCTAATTTTTCATTAAAAAATAAGGCGTGCTACTTTAATGATGATGCAATCTTGATGTAATCTGTTAAAGATTAGCTCAAACTGAGATAGGATTACCAAATATTCTGGGAATGTCTTCCCACGGAGCTTTGAAGTAAAGCAGAAACATTTCCAGAGCATCACATGGCAGCAGACAGAACCTTTTATCTGCCTCAAGACGTGTGATGTTCTCCCTCCGACAACGCCATTAGCCAGAAATCTCAGCACACCTCCCATTCATTCATAATGCACACAAGGCAAAAAGGGGATTAATACTTGTGTTTAAATGTGCTTTTAGGCTGAAATATCTACTTTTTAAAAGCTTTTTTTTTCAGAAAATATGCTTTTAAATAGGACTGTAATAATTGATTTAATCACCAGGCAATTTAGAGTTGATTTGAATTTTTGTTTAATAATTTAAGCTCTTCAGACCCAATCTTTTGCCTTTTTTAAGTGATGTCCATGCATACGGACGCCTGGTCACAAGAGGTTAATGATGAACTTCTGTTGCCACTCTCGCATGAAATCGGAAGAGATTAAACAAATACTGAAATGTTTTACTTCAAAATCTTCGAATTAAATACAAAACATATCTATTTTGGGGGGTTTGTAATTAAATATGCAAGATGAGAGCGGAAACTATGAGAGGAAAAAAGGGACTTTGCAGGAAGAGTTTATAAAGGTCAAGAAATACTTTTTTGCCCTAATTATTTATTTATTTATAATAAATATTTAAGTTAATTATTTATTTAGTTTTTAACATTTATCAATTCTTGGTGTGATTCAAAAAAAACATTTCACTGCTGCATTGCAAACAAATAAAATTGATTGATCCACATATATTTTAGACAAAAAGTTACTGTAACCTGAAACTGTGTTTTTTTCTGCTTTTTTACATCAATTTGATCCAATAATAAAATTAACAAATTACTCAATCCATCCCCTACATGCTCTCTGCAACTTGAGAAAAATATATATAATTTATGATATCCTAATGCTGATCAGTGAAGCACAAGCGACACTCCAAATTTTCAATATAAAAAGGCTTTGTGGTCCCAGGATGCATTTCAGCAAGGGGTAGGTGGTCAGTTCACCGTGTATCCACTAGGGGGAGTCTTCCACAAGTGAGGCCCATTTCCATTGATGGTCCAAAATTAAAGATCATTTTTAAAAAGAAATGTTGTCATGATGTCCATGACAACCATATCTGGAGTAAATTTTATGAACCAAAGTTGTTTTTTGCTTAATATTGTTCTCTAAATTGGGTCTTTTGATTGGCCTCAACGTTGGCGCTCTCTTAAAGCTGCATTGCTTTTGTCCAATGTTTGAGCCCTTATTTGGAAGGCTCCTAGACTGTAGTGACCACAAACTTGGAAAAAAAAGGCTCCAAATGGTCCTAATACAAACCCATGAGTCATGTGACCACACAGTCTGTCCATAAATTTATTCCAGCCAGTTCTTCTGATATCTCTGATGCTTGTTTTACTTCAACTACATGTTACGATTTAGAAAAGTGAGCATCAGCAATGACTTGCACAACACATTTTGGTCATGTGACCACATCCAAACCCATTGGATACAGAGTAACACATAAATATGAGAACATTCAGACGGAAATGTGGCACAAAAATCCCTGTAAGAAAGTGATGGAATTTATCGGCTCAGGAACTCTGACATGAAGCTTACACCATATGGAGGTTATACGATGTAAAAGAAGGAATGCTCGCTTGCTCTCTTTCCACATTCCCCGCTAACAGGCTGATACTGGCACACTCAAGGGGTCCCAGCTCTCCAATAAAGTGACTCACGACTCGGGGTGTGTTTACAGCTTATCACACACAAGACAGAGGCCTCTCTGGACACACGTGTCACACTTTGACGCTCGTTTTGAGCTCCGCGGCGCGGCGGGGCCTTGTGGGAACACAGAATGATGACCTTTTCGGTGAAAGCGATGGAGGGGTTCTGGTCCGTTAGCTTAACAGGATGTCGGTAGACTCTTTTTGGCACAGAATCGCTTCGACATCCCATCAGACAGACGGATTCTCCGCAACTTCGAGCTGCTTTCCACCCACAGAGGAGGGGTTTTGTCCACACAAATGAGAGGATTTCAGCCTTTTTTTTTGTGTTGAAAACAAATTTGAGGTTTGAGGCTAAAAGGGAGCAGGGCAAACACATTCTGAAGACTATGATAAACACAGGGTGGAAAACACGTTTGGGAGTCGGAAAAGTAAACAATTGAGACAGGTGTGAAGAAAGTCCTCCATCAAATGGGAGAACTGTTGCAGGAGGGAGCAGAGGGTCAGCCTTCATCTCCTCCACAAAAGGGAGCTGCCAGACCTGGGAATGACAGGCTGAGTGATAAGAACGTGTAACAATAGCTGTCTGTCAGTTTTAATCTCTTCTTCTGTTGCCATGTGTCCACTCTGTTCATCCGTAAAACATTCGCTCAAACGCATTTAGTGCCATTTATTGACTCGGAAAGATCGACAAGCCCGTGGAATTCTGATATCTAAAAACACAGACGCAACAATTCGTATTGAGGGATGAGAGGAAAGCTTTTAGCAGTTCGGTGAAAAGGAGAGCTGGATCACAAAGTCAGCTAAAGCAGCACTAACAAAGCTTTATCAAATAGGAAAGTTTTAGCTCTAATCTTCAAAGTAGACAGGGAACTGGCTCCACTGGAGAGGAGCCTGATAGTGTGAGCCTCTGCCTCCCATTCTACTTTTGGAAACTGTGTTTAACACAAGCATGTCTGCAAGAGTTAGCATGGCTGCTTTGAGATAAGTGAGTCTTAGGTACCCAGGGGGTCCCTCTTTTTCACTAGTTTTTAGAATTTATAGCCTTAAAAGGAAAATTCCCTTTACTGTAAATGGATTTCAGGTCAAAATAAAGCAGAAAAAGCATCATTTTTGACAGATCTAAAGGAAAAGATGAAGAATCGGCCTCACATTCCAGCATTTTTAACCAATTATGTAATAAGATTAGAACTTTCTGGGAGGTCCTGCTAAAACAGAGCATATTTACCACAAAATTATTTTTAAATTTTTAACTACGAATAAACTAAAAAAGTTGCATTACCTGCATTAATGTTTTTTGCTCAATAAGGTCGCTTAAGATCCTGAAGCAATTTCATACCAATATTGCATAGATTTTAAAAGTGCACAAAAACTTTGAGAAAAAAAATTGCTAAAATGTTCTGAAGGTTTTGATACCAAACTTGCATTATTTGTCAGAAGTAAACAAATAACTTGAAAAAAATATTGAAAAATCAAATAAATTGTATAAAATTTAAAAAAAAGTAAAAATTTATAAATACCAAAAGTACAAGTATGCATGTAAATTAAAGTACTGAACGTTTTGATACCAATATTGTATACATTTCAAAGTGCATTTCTATGAAGCTGAAAAACTTGCCAAAAAATAAAAAATGAAAAGGCATAAAATATATGAATACCAAAAGTACAAGTAAGTCTGTCCTGAACATTTTTTATGCAAATATTGGAAAGGTTTAAAAGTGCACAAAAACTTCAAACAAAAATAGGATACATTTTAGAAATGCATAAACAGTATGAATGCCAACACTACAAGCGTGAATCTGCTGAACGTTTTGATACCAAATTTGTATTGTTTGCAGAAACCACACAAATAATTGGAAGAATTTCTGGAAAAATCGCAAAAATAAAAAAAAAATGTCAAAAGATTTCAAAAACTGCGACATTTATAAATACTGAAAGTACAAGTATAAAAGTACTGAACATTTTTAAACCAATATTACATAGGTTTCAAAGTGCTTTTCTATGTACTTGAAAAATCCCAAAATTTGCAGAAAATGTTAAAATGCGTAAAATAAATATATACCAAAAGTACAAGCAGAACTGTCCTGAATGTGCTGAACATTTTGATACCAATGTTGCACAGTTTTCAAAGTTTTCAAAGATTTTCTAATTTCTATGGGACAAAAAAATAAAAAATAAAATCGCATAAATTGCTTAAAATGTCTATAACTGTCAGATTTATGAATACTGAAAGTATAGAATGTCCTGAACATGCTGAGCATTTTAACAACAGGATTGCTTGACTTTGAAACATTTTTGAAGGATTTCAATGCGGCAGAAACATTTTATTGATGCATAAAATCTTAAAAAACGTAAAATATATTAATAACAAAAGTAGAAGCATTAATATCTTGAATGAGCTGAATGTTTTGGTACTAAGATTGTTGAAACTGCTATAAGTGTGATTGAGTTTTTTTTTTGGGCCAAAAAGCTACAATGCTACAAACCATTCACACAATAAAAATGACTTAAGTTTAAAAACACTCTGATGAAAATCATGTTTTTTACATATTCTTTTTAATTTTGCCTAAAAATGACACAATCATAATTCAAATATCACTTTGAAAATAGATCAAAGGATGATTGGAGTGGGACTGATTTTTGCAGCTCAAGAAATTCCCAAGTTGGAATTTTGCATCATCCCAGCACAAAAAGTCCCTATAAACAGCATGATTGCAGCAGACGTCTTTTTTAGCTGACTGTTTGCTTGTGTTCTATTTTAAATCTCCCATATATTGAGCTATATCGAGCCCTTTCATTAGTGACAGGGAAAATTCCTTTTAAGTGTCTGATTTTCACATTGAACCTCTCCAGATTGTTGTTTTCAGTGCCTGTTATCTGGATGAAAGATGCCTGAAGACAGCCCCCCCCCTTTGTGAAGCTGAATCCGTCCACAGTGTTGATTTTCTGTGAGCCAAACTGCACCCGGCTTTGTTGCGAAACATTTTCCGAGTGTCTTAAAAATAACTTTGCTCGCCCATGAACTCGTAAATGCCACACAGAGATGTTTCATGAACCTCTGACAGGGAGGCAGAAACAATCCAGCAAAAGTAAGCCACATAGTGACTGTTTTCTTTTTTTTTGTTTTTTTGTGCTTTTCCAGTTTTCTAGCTCTGTTGGTTATTAGCTCACCTGGAGGACGGCAGCTTTTCAGCTGACAAACTCTGACCCTCTGTTGACCCCCTTCTCCCCTCTCCTGTCACACCTTTCCTCCCTCCTCCTGTGACAGTGTCTTCACACCACACTAATTCACAGCAAAGCTGCCAAAATATTCAACACACTGATACAACCGTTATAAAAAAAAATCCTTACAGTTTGAACTCATCAGGACTGGTTCATCATCTCCAACGATTTTTGTTGTTGTTTGTTTTTAGTTATATATTTATTTTTTTTATTTTCATTTTTTTTATATATTTTTATTTATATATTTATTTTATACTTTTTGATTTATTTTTTTTACGTATATTTT
>NC_050526.1:19403229-19414506 GCF_002922805.2 Oryzias melastigma
TTTTTTTGCTTGTTTTTAATTATATATTTATTATTTTATTTTCATTTTTTAATATATTTTTATTTATATATTTATTTTATACTTTTTGATTTAATTTTTTTACCTATATATTTTTATTTTTTTATTTTTATTTTTTTTTATTTATATATTTTTTATTTATATATTTATATTTCTGCGACAGACTGGCGACCTGTCCAGGGTGAACCCCGCCTTCGCCCATCAGTAGCCGGGATAGGCTCCGGCACCCCCGCAACCCCGAACGGGACAAAGCGGTCAAGAAGATGAATGGATGGATGGATATTTATATTTATTTTTATGCTTAGAATTTGTTGTCATTATTTAATTGGAATCACTTGGATATTTAAAAAAAATTAAATGTTAAATAGTTGAAAATAAAAGTTTAATTGACAAATTTCACTGGTATGCTACAAAAATGAAAGGGTGACAAATCCATGTATTTATTATTATTATTTTTGTACAAAACAAGACTTACTGTCAAGCTGACAATTTAAGTTTAGATTAACAAATATCATTTTTTTCCTTGATCCATGGTGTGTCCCTTAATTTCTGTCTTTAACTCAGAAGTTACATTTTTGGGGTATTTTTGATTTAGGATTTCAGACACAGACTATTCTTCCACTTCAACTTAATTTCTGCACAGAATTGACCACATTCTAAGAAAAACTATGTTTTTTTTTTTTTCAAATCAGAAATGTTATATATTAAAAACATTCTCTAAAAGTACATTTTGCACGGCTGCACGGTGGTGTAGTGTTTAGCGCTCCTGCTTTAAATGAAAAATCTCCATTTTAAATCCAGCAAGGTCCTTTCTGTGTGGAATTTGCATGTTCTCCTCAAGCATAATGTGTGGGTTTTCTCCGGGACCTCCGGCTTCCTCCCACAGTCCAAAATCATGCTTCATAGGTTAATTGGTGTTTCTGACTTCTCCCTAGGTGTCCATGTGAGTCTATGGCCCTGCAGCATTCTGGCAGCATGTACCCTCCCTTTGTCCAAGAGTAGCTGGGTTGGCTCCAGACATAGAAGGCACTGAGGATGGACGGATGGATGGATGGATGGACAGAGTTTCAACATAGTCATCATGATAATAGTCCTTCCTTACCATCTAAAGAACATCACCTGACTAATCGATGCTTTTGTGTCCAATAGATTGGACTATTGTGATGACAATCTCATTGGACTCTCTAAATTAGGCATTAAACAACAGCAGATTATTCAGATATTAGTCCAGTTCTCAGGTCTTTGCACTTGCTTCTTGATGCCCAGATAATCAAGTTTAAAACAACTCTATTAGTTTATAAATCTCTTTAGAGTACATCTTAAATATGCTAGTTCAGGGGTCGCAACCTGAATCTCCGGAGCTGCATGCGGCTCCTTTACCCCTCCATTGTGGCTCTCCCGAAAAGAAAAAAAAAATAGTAAAGTTTTTAATTTTAAGTAGATACTAAAGTAAAAAATAAATAGTAAAGTCAAACTTTATTCTATCCATTAACAAACAGTTGAAGTATCACACATCACTCTGCGATGTTCCAACAATCCATAAAGCAGTTCATAGTTTAACAAGGTCAGACTACAACATTTTGACATATTTTTGATCACCGTGTACCACAAAAAAAAACAAACAAAAAAAAACAATCTGAGGTCAGTAAGAACAACAAAAATTTATTTTCAAGGTCTATTAACCAGATATTCTATTTTTTGAACAAATTGAAGTACTTTAGGTGGCCCTTATGGTTCAAAAATACTGTAAGGTTCATTGAATAAGCTTTGATTTAATTTTAGTTTGGTAGATTTATCAATTTCTGGGAGAAATGCACCACAAACTAAAAAAATAAACTGTGTTTTTTACTTTTGTTATCCTTTTTGCTGTATTGAGATGATCCTGTGTGACACAGGAAGTCTTTTATTGTGAAAAGATCTCATAGAAACCTATAAGCTATTTCATATTTTGAAAAAATGCAATTTTTATTTGTTTTTTTATGCTAAAAATAGTTTATTTATATTTATCATAATAGGAACATAACATAAATACAAACCAGAGTTTTAATTCTCTGAAGAGTGAGCTACGACTTTGTGGCTCCTGCTCGTTTGGTCAGCAAAATATCAACCCAAATGGGTTTTTAAGTGTTGAAGGTTGCAGACCCCTGTGCTAGTTCCTTGCTACCCCTCTCAAAGTCTGCAAACCTCGGGCAGAAAGAGGTCTTCTACGTGTTCAAAGAGTCAAACTAAACATGGCGAGGCAGCTTTTCAGTGCTTTTTGCCAAAGGTCTCTCTCTGAAAATATGAGACAGCTCACAAGTTCGAAAATGTTTAAATTTAGACTGAAAACTTTCTTATTTAGCAATGCATTTAAAAGTTGAAATATTCTATGTGTACATGTTTCAATTTCTGGATTTTAAATTATTGATTTAATGGTTTACTCCTGTTTTATTAATCATTTTGTACTTTTGTATATTTTTGTACAGTACTTTGAGTATAAATTGTGCTTTATAAATAAACTTGCTTGTTTGCTGATAAATGATTTCTATTCTTGTCTGTTATGTTGTAAATATAAATAATATTCCCAAGAATTTTATCCCTTGGAGAAAACAATCCTCAATCTACTTTCCCGCAGTTTCATCTTTTATATTTTTACATTTGTACCATATTTTCTCAAGAACTAATATGGAAACTCTTGAATAAATAGGAAGCTGCTGCCCTATATTCTGCAGTAATTACCCACTAATCTCTTGTGCTACGTTCACATCGACACAAGTTCTTGAAAGGCTAATTATGCATTCTTGAACTATCCCCTGGTGTTCACACTGGGCTTGCAGGGAGGGGCTTCTTCTTCTTTGTCCTTTTCTACTGTGTACTACTGCATGTCTGCACCTACTAAAGCTTGGGTTTTATTTTAGAAACAAATCCTGCTTCTCAGTTAGAGCTAAAAAAAAAACTCTGGTAGCAGCTACTTTTTGCCTCTGATTGATTATGGAGATGTTCCTTATTTGAATGCCTCACCCACCAGTCTTCAATCGCTCAATTGTATATATCACTGTGAGGTTTGTAACTGGCTGTAATCGCCTCACTCGTCTCTATGATCTATACGCCAGAGCACAGAAACAAGCCTTCAGTTTTTCTGCTTCCTCTGGAACTCTATCCAAACACACCTTAGGTCGCAAGCCGGACAGGATAAACATTTATTGAACACTCTAATACTAAATTTTTAAAATTCTAAAACCATAACTTTTTAACATAATTATGAACTAGTTATATAGCATTACCTGCAATAATAGTAGTGTGTTTTGCTGTAAGAGGAATTTTGCCGCTGAAGACGTTAGTGCTGATAGATGAAGATGCTGAAACAGATAGCCAGCTAAAATATTAGCTAAATGCCAAATTAGCTCAAATAACTAAAAAAACACTTAGGTTAGCCAAAACAGCTAGCATGTAGCTGAAAATTTGATAAACTTCAAAATATCCTACAAAACTGAAAAAAGCCTAAATTAGCCAAAACAGCTAGCATGTAGATATTAAGCCTAACTCAAAATAGCCTAAAAAAAACAAAGGAATAATAGCCTAAATTAGCCAAAACAGCTAGCATGTACATGTAGCTGAAATATTAGATAGACTCCAAAAATATCCTAAAAAAATCTCAGTAAAATGGTTCAAAAAGTGAGCAGAATGCCAATTATTAAAACTCCCCATAACCATAACTTAACATACATAACATACTTAACATACATAATTACATAATTATGAATAATAAAAAGGCAGGAATATCTTTTGAAAATAAATTAACTTAAACCTTAAATAACTTTCAATAATTTATTCCACATAAAAATATGATTTGTAAAAATTATAAAAGTTATAAATATGCACATACAAACATGGGGCCATTCATAACAATACAATAAAATGATCTTGCTGGCCGGATATAATTACCTGGAGGGCCGGATCCGTCCCCCGGGATTTGACTTGACACATGATTTAGATCATTCATGCTCCATTCTGTCAAGCATAGAGAAAAACTAATACTCTTGTGTCAAACTTATTTTGTAATTCACTTGCATTGTATAACTCCTGTACTCTATCCAAGTAATGCTGCTCAACTTTTGCACTTTCAAAATTTCTGTTTAGATTTATTGCCCTGGATTGTCACTTTGTTACACCTTAGCTTTAAATCTTATATTGTACATATTCGAATTTCAGAGTTTATTTTATTTTTTGTTCATACTGTAACTTTATTTTTGGAACATGTGCTGCTGACCCCTTTGCAAGTCACCCTTGTAAAAGAGATCTAGATCTCAATGAGTTTCCACCTGTTAAATAAAGGTTAAATAAAATAAACTACAGTTGGAAGAGGTTTGGTGAGAAATGTCAAAGCGATGGTAATTTCCCAAATCTTGATTACAGGCTTTTTCTTTTGCACCTCTATTCCGATACATGAAAGACTTGGTGTTATATAAATCTGGCCATGTACAAACCACAACTATTAATTTCCCCTTAATGAACAGTTTTCAAATGGTTGCCACTTGCATGAAATACCAAATCCAAATCTCTGATTGGTCCAACTTTGACCTGATTTAACATGCAACACTCGTTCAGTGGCCACACGTTTCGAATCTAGATTCCAAAAAAAACGGTCATGGAAATTTGCGTAGCAATGCAAGAATTTTGGTAATACTTTGTAATAAGATTCCTTAACAAGCTTTATTAACACATTAACAAACATTATTAATGTGTTTATAAAGTGTTAGAAAGACATTTATCAGGACAATAAGTCAAATAAAGTTAATTGACAAACCTATTAAGATTTAATAACATCTACATTGAAGCCATTGTCGACAATGGCCAAATTAATAAACTGCTTACAAGTTTAACAAATGTATTAACTATCTTTGTCAACATCATAATGAGTAATCTAAAATGTTGCCAGAATTTGGAGAGTGGAAGGTTAAAATGCACATTTACGTGGATTTACCTTTCAGCTTGAGCACGCTTTGTCGAGGGCAAGATGAATGTCAAATATAGGAAAATTAGTCGTATAGGTGTGATTTTAGCTTCATCCCAATGTCCTATTTTCTTGGACATCTATATGATTTTGTGCTCCATTTTCTGCAGAAATGCACCTGCCTGTATCTGCAGTTGTGTGCTAAACAAGCTCCAAGTCTTCTATCAGAAAACACTCTCTTAATGAGTTACAAATACAGAAATAGTCTGCTGAAGCTGCTTCCTTTCAAGCTTCCCGCATACACATAGTCAAGTGAGACATTCTTAAAATATACTTTAAGTGTCAAAAAAGTGGGAAGGTTCATCTCAGGAGAGTTTCTTTTTCTTTAAAGAGATTTAATCCCAATATCTAAGAAACTTCAAGAAATTCACCTGCTAATCCTCAATATCTGATTCTGATAGTTCTAATGCAGGAAGGCAGGAAGGAAGTATCATTATTGCATGAGCTAAGTCAATTTCCTGAGCTCTACTTGTATCCATCTCCACTGTGAGCTGAGTGATCAATCAGCGGCTCATGTTACAGTGGGAAACTGTGCGATGGGAGGCTGTGCTGCATGAAATTTCTGCAGGACTTTGGGTGACGTCTTCCAGGACAGGAGAAAAAAAAAAAAAAACACATCTCTTCTCACTTGTCTCTGAGCTCCTGGGACAGGAGGTCCAAGCTGCTGAGGTCTCAAGGGGAAAGAATCTCCGGATGGATAGCAACAATCAGATGCACTTCAACCACTCACTAATTTCCATACCGGGCTGCTGGCATCCTTATAAATCTGCAGAGATTTTTTTTTTATTATTTTGTGAATGGCGCCATCCTTTATGCATGCCTGTGTGTGGGTGTTAATGATGTGCAACACATGTCTGGCTATACCCAAGATACTCCTGTCTTTTTCTTCTCTGTGCATCCATGTGTGAGTGTTACAGGAAAACAGTGACTAATGCCTCCCCCCCTCTCTTCCGTAAGCTGATCTGTTCCCCAAGCGAGCAGGAAGTCTCCGGATTTTCACTGTGCATGAATGTCTTCTTTTTTTTTTTTAGAAAATGCTGCAACAACCGACACTTAGCTACACACAAAAAAAGAAGAAAACTCGATTGCACACCCATGTCTCAAGAGGATCCGCCGCCGGGAGCGATGAGGTCAACATGTCGTCCATTACCTAACTCACAGCGTTAAAGGGAGATGACCCGTGCAGGGCTCAGACAACACAAGCAGAAATCTGGTAGTGCAGCATTACTCTCTCTGAGCAAACATGGGAATAGTTGGGTGTGGGGGGCAACCGACACACTTCAGACTGATGATGCTCATATAGTCATGGTGACGACGTAACCGCCGATGAGCGGAGTATAACATCAAAGACTCTGCTTGATGATATTCTGCCTCTTTTTGTCCTTTTTCTTGAATATATCAGAGTGGAAAAATTCCCCATTCATATGGATGGAGTAACAGAAGGTGACACTTAATTTACCACTGTCATAATGGACACGGCGTCCACTGCATGCATAATGAATCCATGGCTGTTCTCCACATTGATAACAGCTCGACCCGGTCCTCACCTTGTCTTTGAGCACCGGTCGCACTGGACACCTTGGTACTCAATGATCATTAGAAAACCATACCCAACCGGGATCATGGGAGAATGAGTCTGTCAACTCATGTCAATGGAGGCGGGACTTATGACACATGGAAGATGAGAGCTTACAACAACCAATCACTGAGTTACATAAAGAGAAAAGTCCAAATGTTTTATAAAACTCTGATTATTTGCACTGTAAAAGAATTAATTAGAGTTTAAAGTCCCTTTCCAAATATATATATATTTTATCTATTATAAAATTGTAGTGATTTTTAAATTATGGTTATGCTGTATTAAGTCAAAGACAAAAAGACATTTTCAGCAGAAAGTTTCCTCTTAGTTGTGTGACTGCTAGCATAAAATTAACCCTTGGTTGATATCCCAGCATTCCTTTGTTTACACTCTCCTTCTTGCTAACAGCCCCTAACAACCCTAAGCTAATAATAGCGTAGCAGAAACAAACAAACAAAAAATCGGCGAGCAATTTCGGAGCTATCCAGCTGTACAGTTTAAAGCCAGATGGCAGCTCAGACGAGGAAAATGAAGACGTTAACAGATCTATCTGTCTGCATCAGAATTGGAGCAGAGAAGTGAGACTTTGGCCGAATCTGAATTCTTCCCCTACTCCCAGAATTGTGGGTATTTAGAGTGGTGGGAGTGTCCGACATCGCTTTTGAAGGGCTAACTTTCGTTATGTATTTCCGAGTGCTAGCAACACTTTGCTAATGTAGCTGACCGGCGACTGTTGATGACATCATCAACTGGGAGTGACTATGGAAGCTCTGCGCTAATGCTAACGGACCGATGATTATTGATGATGTCATTGAACAAAAGTCACGTCCGAATCACTAGACACTATTTTTTCATCACCCTCCGTTTGGAGGGATAAATGAAGGAGAAGGGCTAAAGGGAAGGGAGAAGGGAGGGGTTTGGATTGGGCCTATGGCTATGTCCGAATTCCCGCCCACTTACTATATAGTGCGTACGCCATTTTCTAGTGCTGTCCAAATCTGCAATCTTTTACTAAACTATCGACATTTACATTCTCAGAACACAGTGGAGTCAGAAATAGACGTCGTAAAATGTTTGTTTTGATTCGATTTTCACTTTGTGAAATCGTTGACGTCATATCCGGCGTTTAGCAAAGCCAAAGTAAAGTAGTGAGCATCGTCTGCGAATTGCTTTTAAAATCCAGGGCACTATATAGTCCTGCCTATATAGTTTTTTAGTAGTTAGGGGTTAGGGTGGGAATTCAGACATAGCCTATTTCTCCATAACTCTCCGTTTGAAGGGCTAAATGTAGGGGTAGGGAGAAGCAGTAGGGGGAGGGGAAGAATTTCGATTTGGCCTTTGGCCCTTCCATTCGTCACAAACCCAAGCTTTTTCAAATTGCTGGTTTTCATCACAATTTGAGTAAAGAAATCCTCAGAAATGCAGTTTCAATCTTTAATTCTTTTGTATATGTCAGGATTTGTCGTGGGGCCAAAATCCAAAACACACATTAGGTCGCGGGCCAAACGGGACAAACATTTATTGAACATGTTAAAAAAACTAAATTGTAGTGATGGTCACAGACACAAATGGCCTGACTCTTACTGGTAGTTACTTTACCCTGTTGTGTTTATTTTTTCTGTACCATGAGTGAGGAAGAGGAAGATGACACCCTTGTGACATAAAATACTGTTTTTAATGAAGAAAGCTAGAAGTCCACCTAAGTCATACATAAATAATGATATTAAATGATCCGGCCCCTAGGCCTTGACTTTGACACATGTGGTGTATGTCATCTATTGGGCTGCGTGGTGCCACAGTGATTAGCCTCACAGCATTGACAATGCCGGTTCAAGTCCCAACACAACAGGAACTCTTTACATGTTCTACCCATGCATGCTCCCAAAACCATGCTTCATAGATGAATTTGTGACTCTAAATCATCCCTAGCTGTGAATATGGGTGTGTGATTGTGGCCCTCTGACAGATGTTACACCCGTCCTTCATCCAATGGTAGATGGGTTAGGCTCTGACAACCCTGTGACCCCATAAGGAGAAATATGATACAAGAACGTGTTAAAAAACATCATTTTAATTGGAGTGGGACTTTAAAACAGGATGGAATTACAGGACGACCGGAAAAAGAATGAGATGTATAGCAAGTGATCTGTTCGCTCTATTTTTATCTCCTAATGAAACATCCATCTAGCGCCCATGAGCTCATGCTTTTCCCCCTTTTTCATGCATTAATTCACTTGGAGAAATGGTGCAAAGAAGCTGAGAGTTCACACTCTTTAAGGTGCAGGAAACTGAAGTTACACACCATGATTTGGGGTTTATTTAAGTCTGTCATCAGTATATTTTTCGTTGTGAAGTTTATATTTTAAAAAAAAGGGTGAATTTGAACTTTTTCACTGAGCTGCTACCATAGGGACCAATGAAGCTAAACTGTAAGGAACTATGAGGGCTTCAGAGGGGAATTACTTTCACCTCACTAATGTTTGCTCCACAACAGAAGATAAAGGCATCTGTCCCATGACGCCACGGGAGTGGGGAACAATTGATTTTTTTTTTTTTTTTTGGTAATAGTTTGGGTCAAAGAGGTTATGTGTGCGCTTGGGATGCGCACTTAAATGGTGAATAAATATTCGTCGGCAGCAGCAGGAGCGGCGGAGGCGGCGACGGCAGCAGCGGGCTTCCTCTGTGGCGTGTCTGCACTGCGAGAGGCGGCGGCGGAGGACCCCAGGAGTTGTGTGGGATTTTCAGTGCCAAGTTGGACGGTCTGCCTTCGCCCCACCGGGAGGACGCGCGGCTGCAATTGGTTTCTCAATGAAGGATCGTCAGCGGCTCCCCGGAGACTTGGCGGATCGTGGCGTTGGCGCGGCTCCATCGGCTCCAAACGCACGGTTCTCCTGAACGCACACTTGTGCGCAGTGAAAAGGAGAGGGGGGGACTGACTGTTGGAGCATCATCGCGCGTCTCCAGCTCCGGATTTGTGCTTCCCCCCCCAAAATAAAAAGAATAAAACATCCAGCTGGAGTTCTCTGCGCAGATTCGCAAAGTTTAACGCCAAAATTTTCAACATGAGCGACCTGGAGGAGGACTTTACCAAGATTTTACTGCTGAAGGAGGAGAGGATACGGGACCTGGAGAGGAGGCTCGCGGACCGAGAAGATGAGATTCAAGAATTAAAGAGAAAACTGCACAAATGTCAGTCTGTTCTGCCCAGCGCGCAACTTATTGGACCCCGGACCCGCAGGGCGCAGGGCATCTCGGCGGAACCGCAGACGCACCAGGACCTGGCAAGACAGACGTTTCGGAAATATCCCAAATCTGACTGGTAGGACACTTTCAGCATTGCTGTCTTTGTATTTCATGTTTCTTCTCTGTGGTCAAAGGAAAATGTGTTTCCATGAAAGCTCCCAATCAATGCCGGGCTATTAGGAGTATGTTTGAGTGTGGAAATGGGTGTATTGATAAAATCGCTTTACGCTCTGTCACCCACAAACACAGCCACGCTGCTCTTTTTGTCCCCTTTTCCTTTGAAAATCTGTTTTTTTTTCTTCTCATAAGCGGGAATCTGAGAGCTTTGCCATGAATGGACCAGCACTTCCATTCTTGAGGGCGATGACGCAGCTCCAAGACAAGCTCCAGAAAGAGCTCCTAATTGATCAGATCCATCATGACAGTCCCACAGGACGCAGGCTGGAGGAAGTGCTATGCATTATTGGCTTTTAGTAGCTGGATGCAGAGGACCCAAAGTGCATGTCTAGGGATATTTAATACTCCATTAGAAAAGGCTTTGTTTGACCATATGCTTCTTTCATCACCTTTTCTTTGAGCTCACAGCATCTCATTTGGAGTTTCAGCAGGGCTGAAGCTGAAGTTGCTCCTTTTAAAAAAAAATATTAACATTTTTCTGGTAAAAAGTTTAGTATTATAGTTTTTTATTTAATTTCTTTCTTTTTTGGTGTGTTTTGATAAATATATCACCCCTCTCCCACTACATTCCTGCATTCCAACCTCACTTTCATTCACTTGTTTTGCCCTAAATTTAGTCTTGACTCAAAAAAAGTACATGTGTCAACATCAGGAACTGTTAAGAACTTTTGAGAGATCCCCCCCCCCCACCAAAAAAGGTCAAAACGAGGTAACAAAGACAAGTACACTCCCACGCATATGCATGTTGGTCTTTCCAGAAACAATGCATTCCTCAGTCCACCGTGATTAATAAAGCCTTCACCTTAAAACTAATTTGATACTCCTAAAAATTATCCTACCGAAGTCAGGAGGTGGTGGTGTAAAAAAACACAAATATTCTTTTGGTGCTGCTCTAAGTTTCATCCTGGTAGTTCTTGTCTTAAAACTTGTAATTATGAGAGGTTTTGGGGACTCTTTGGTTCTTTTTTCAACAATCGTATCAGAAATTGTCCAACAAGGCATATAAACATGTACACACATGCTTGCAATGACACTTTGAGGACTTTTCACAAACTTCTTCTCACATCTTGACTTTGATTATTATCCTGTTTGTTGTTTAAAGTCCCGCTCCAATCATCTTCTGAGGTGTTTTCAAATCAAAATAATAATAATAAAAAAAATCCTGTTGTTTCTGTAAAGCAGGAGTAGTTGTCAGAAATTCTGTTGGCATAGAGTAAGCCTCTGCTCATATCCCATCATCCCTTTGTTTCAAGAGAATCTGGCCACA
>NC_050526.1:19414651-19447448 GCF_002922805.2 Oryzias melastigma
TTTTACTTTTGATATTTGAAGATTTGTTAATATTGACTTGAAAGAAATTAAACGATTAACGTTCTCTGTCCCATTTGAAGCCCATTGCTCACTAAACTGTTAGACAGCTACAGTTTATTCACATTTAAAAGCTAAAAAGCTGATAGTTCTCAAAAGTTTTTAAAATATAACTTTGAAAGGGTTTCCTAAAGTTTAGGAAATTTCCTCTTCTGGCTAGAGACTTTTTCTGGTGACATCTTGCACTCCTCCTTTGTTTACGCTCTCTACAGCTATAGAGCAGGGCTCCATCTATCTATTTTAAATTTGGCTATGTGTGGCACAAGGAAAAGTTTGGGGACCCCTGGCTTATAGCCCCTCACAGCCCCAAGCTAACAAAAACAAGTTTTTAGGCAGAAGCGGGTTTGGATGAGGAAAACGAAGATATTAATAGATCTATTTCTCTGTAAGTGGAGACGTTTGTTGCAACAACTCCAAACTTTTTCCAATGCCTCTTTTTCAAAGAAACACTCAATTTTCATTATATATATATGTCACCCATCGTGAGAAAAACGCCACAAGAACACATTAGAAACACCAAAACTTCAATTTCCATCGAAGTGTGTTTTTAATCTAAAGTTTCCTTTATTAAAACCAAAACCCTCCCTGAAATATCTGTCCCAATAAAACATCCTGGTTTCAGAAGGGACTCTAATTACATCTGGAGGACTCTAACTTGATAATAAATAGAAGAATAAACATTCACTCATCCAAGCAGCATTACTGTCAACACAACTGCAACAAACATTGAGGTTAATTCAGTTAGGGAGACGAGAACATTTCCAATCTTAATTTGCTGTAATAAGCTGCTAATTGCAAACAGAGAAGGTTCTCATTGTTCCTATTCCTTCATAAGAAACATATCTATCTATCTATCTATCTATCTATCTATCTATCTATCTATCTATCTATCTATCTATCTATCTATCTATCTATCTATCTATCTTATGAAACAGCCGTAAGAAATACAAAATTGGCATTTTTTCCCCCTTGAAGGATAATTAAACTTATATGGCAGTTCATTCATTCTTTCTAAAATTAAAAAAAAGTTAAAATAACACGCGACTGTTTAGTCTGCACGGTCGGATGCTTCTCTGTAAACATTTGAATTAATATTTGAACAGAGGTGCGTTTGCGGCCGTGCCAAGCCCGAGGTTCTGGAGAAAGTTGTCCACTGAAGTGGGGTCAGATCCAGTGTGACCCCTTCCCCATTAGAGTGGCACCATCAGGCGGCGGCCGGCTGGTCTCCTCAGATTACAGCCGAAAGAAGCAGCGGATTCTGTTTCTATTGATCCGCCTAGGAAACGGGCCGAGCTGGAAGGCTAGAGAGGTGAAATCTGAAGCACTGAGGAGCTTTGAAGGACAGTGGGCGGGATTTCTGCTGTTGGGTGGAGGCACCTGCAGTCAACTTTGCTGCATTTGTTCATTTGACAAAAACAATCACTTTAATACACTTTGAGGCTATAAAAGCTATAAATTAGTCACTTTTCACTCTTTTAGACATATTTGTGCAAATTTAACTAATATGTCTCAATTGTTGTGCAAAACACTGATTGCTTGTGAACCCTTTGATGGGAAAAACTTGACTAAAAAGCATTTTCTCAATAGTTGCATTCACATCATTTCATTTTTTTTTCTCCCTTCTGTGATTTCCTTAAACCTGCCACACGAGGGCAGCTGTGGTCTTTTAATGCACCATCTGCCTCCAATCCCAGTTGTTGAGGAGACAGTTCGCAGCATCCAGGTTTATCCAAGAAAAAAAACACACCTTCCTCTCCCTCCTCCTCATCCAGTGTTGCCCGCCACCCGGCAGTGATTGCTGCTGCTGCTCCCCAATTCCATCAGATTGGCCGAGGCAGCTCGCCCTCCTCTAAATGAGTTGGGGTCAGACTCACTGAGCCTCAGATGACTCACTGGGATCAAGTGGTCAGACACCAGCGGCGCGCAGAGCGCACACAGCACCAGATTAGATGTGGAGTCATGAGCCTCTTTGGCATTTACGAGCAAATATTTGGCCCTACCTTCCTGTAATTACCACCCAAAAAATGAATATTTGCCAAGCAAAGTTCAATCCTTTGATTAATTAAGCTCTAAATTATATATTTTTTCCTAATATCAAACAAACAGTGCGCAGAGATTTATTCTCCATCACCTTCAACTTCATTAAGGTTGCGCTCTCATCCGCGCGCGCGCCAAGGAAGGCAGCCTTGGGGCGAGCCGCTGAGGTGTGTGAGAGCCCATGTGGCTTCCTCACCGACTTCTTCCTCAATCATGTGAGACGCGCAGCTCTCTCTGTGGAGCGGCAGACCGCATTGTGGCGCCCTGCTCGCCAATTCGCTCTCTGTGGGTCGCAGCCTGACGCACTCGGGGAGGCGATCCCACGCTGTCACATCACTGCGCGCGAGGTGGAGGAAGAGAGAGAGGGAGAAAGGGAGAGAGGGATGAAGACGGGGACATTAAACTTTGCGTGATTGTGCCTGTGATGCTTTCACGTTCACCGTGGAAGTCGCGTGTCAACACAGCAGCAGCCGCCGCGTCCTCCTCTCCAAACTGTTCATGCCGGAGAAAGTTTCCACGCCACTCAGAAGAGGAGAGAGGGTAAAGATCCAGCAGCAGAGCGCGCGCTAAACTTCTCGGTGGAGACGCAACCATGGGCACCTTGCGCGACCTCCAGTACGCGCTCCAGGAGAAGATCGAGGAGCTGCGCCAGAGGGACGCGCTCATTGACGAGCTGGAGCTGGAGCTCGACCAGAAGGACGAACTTATCCAGAGGTTGCAGAACGAGCTGGACAAGTACCGATCCGTGATCAAACCGGCAACCCAACAGGTCCACAAGCAGAATGAGCTGCACGAGCAGCAGCGCACGAAGAGGCAGGCTATTTCTGCAGAACCCACTGCGTTCGACATCCAGGATCTTAGCCACGTCACGCTGCCTTTCTACCCCAAAAGCCCACAGTAGGTGTCCACCTTTGATTTCTTTATATTTTAAATAAATCTCTTTCATTGTCCATTCTTCCACACCTGTGTGATTCTTGTGCGTTCGTGTTGCGCAGCAGGTACTTCACCTGTAGCGCAAGAATGGTGCGCACGCGCGCACGTACACAGACGTGCATGCGCCACCAGAGAGGCAACACTGGGAGGAAAAAAGTAAAATACAGAAAATACATGAAGTAGTGACTGAGTGTTATCAATACTGGCAGCAAAGCGAGCAAAAGGCTGATTATCAGAAACCCCTCGCGATAAAACGAGACAAATTAAAGTCTATTGAGGGAATACAGGGATCATTTTGGGTTTACATACAGATTTGGAAGTTTCAGCAGCTGCTGGATTGCTGTTTATTCACCAACTTCCATGGAAACAAGCCATTTTTTTAGCAATGAACCTAAAAAAAAGGCTTAAAAATTAAACCAATTTAGACATTTGCAATAATGAACAATTAAAAATCAGCAATACTTGAAGTCTGTGAACCTAAAGTTTGTTATTTTGCTTAAATCAAGTACAATATTAGTCACAAAAAACATTTTCTCCTTTTATGTTTTAACAAAAAACATTGATGCGTCAGACTTCCTGTCAAATCTGAGTGATCATCTCCTTATCCCCTTTCCTCCAAGTGTTTTACATCAAAAGGTTTTCCAAATTTCCATCATGAGACACTGTGTTTGATATCAATTCCGTTTGATTTGCTCGGCGGTCTCCTTCTTTTACTTCTGTCACACCTGTGTTCTGTTTGCCATCCTTCCCTCCCATGGCTACTGCTGCTGCTGATTAGTCCTCAGATTAGTCCATGCTTTCAGTTCCTGTTTTTTATTTTTTGCTACCACATGTGTCATTTATGTCAAGGTTTTTGCTTTTAGCTTTAGTTCTTCAGGCACTAAATCAGTTGAGTTTTGGCCGACTTGCCCTCAGGCTCTTACATTTCCAAAAAATAAAAGAAACTTTTGGCATCCAATGCATTTCCTCCTTCAGAAATGCTGCTACATTTTTGAAAAATGTACCATGTTTTTTTCACAACTAAACACTTTTATTAGAGTAGATTAAATTGTAGCTCGTCATCATTTGACTGCATCCCATGATGCTCTTTCTTGTAGCTAAAAACTATACTTTTGCAGTAGTGTCTCAAAAATGACTGTTAAATAGTTAAAAATAAACCAAGTTGAGTTGTTTTTAAACCAAAGTTTAAAGTTAAGAAGGTACTTGCCTGTTTAAATCAGGGAAAAAAGTATAAATTGGGTTAAAATGATACCACTATAACCAGAAAAATTTGTATTGCTCCAAAAGTAACCCAAAATATATTCCAAAATAAGTAATCCAAGAATTGAATTGAGGAAATGACTTAAGTGTTTTAGGAATGTATTTATATATGTGTGCCCCATAATGCACTGCTTATTTTTAGGGTCAAATTTAGGGCATATGTCTCCTAAAGTTTGTATTTAACCGTAACAAAATCTCATAGATGCATTTAAAATGAATGGGGCTGGATGCTCACACACAGCCAAAAAACGTATTTAACCCTTTAACACCTGAGGCGTCGCTTAAACACAAAATCTTTAACAAACTGTAACTTTTCCACCGATTACATGACAATCTTCTCCTTCAGAATCTGCTGGAATTACTCGCATTAATGGTTGAAAAGTAACAGTAAATCAAAGAACATAAACACTGGAATTGGTGTTAAAGGGTTAAAGATCTGACTTAGGCAACATTTTAAGTCTTAATTACTCCTCTAATAACCACAATTGTGGTCTAAAATAATAAAAACTAATTACATCAGTGGGTTCTGTCCACTTATTTGTGTTTATGTTCTTTTTATTCTTATTTTTACCAAAGCAGCTCAGTGAATTTGGGGGGTTTTATTAGGTTTTAAAGGATTTAATCAGAAAATAACTTTGCTTTATTGCTTAATTATGCCATTACCCTTGTGGATTAAAAACATCTCTAATAAATTTTCATTATGTTCTGCTTGCTGGAGTGCAGCCATAAAGTCTGCTCCATTTCAACAAATAGTTTGTCTTTTTGCTTGATCTTCCGTACAGCGCCCTCTGAACGCTCCCTGCACCCTATATGTCTCTTTGTTTGTCTCATTTCTGTGAGCCTCTCCTGCTTTTCTGCCACCCCTCTCCTCTTTTTCCTCCTAAAAGTGCATATTTTCTCCTTTTAAGGAAGGCTGAACTGGCTCTGCCTTAAACTTCACCAGCGGATGAAAGCAAATATGTCATTCTCGTAAAGTAGAGGAAGGCAGATGTTTTCGTGAGGGTCTTGCTGGAAGAGGTTACTCAACCTTGGCGGCGATCGGAATTGAAAGGCTGCGAGCCTCCTGGGTGTAAATACAACAGAAATGGGGTCAATGAGGCACATTTCCAGAGCGCTGGGGGTCAGCTTTGAGAGGGGGTAGATTTGGAACTCTCTTTTGTTTAGTTGATTCAACATATTTTCTGCTGTGTAATGTACACAATAGGGTCTGTTGTGGAGAATCAATTTGGTAAGAACATTTCTTCCCAAAAAAAACAATAAGTTTATTCCAACTAAAACTAACGGGATCTGTTTGGATCTAATTATCTTCTTGCTGAAAACTGAGAAAGATTTGAAAAATAGTTAGAATATAAAACCACATCTTTAAGCACAGAATTAAAATACTTTTATTTATAGCAGCTTTAAATTGTATAAATATCCAGAAAAGTTGGATGCTTGTTTTTTCACCTTTTCACCTCCAGTGTTAAATGAAAATGACTTGGACAGAAAGAGATATATGTACTGGCAGATGTGAGCCGTTGATGCTAAAACAGCACATTGTTTGAATTTACTGCAGCCTTGAAACCAAAGTATGCAAAGCTGATGCTGTTGGTCACATGACTACAAGCCTGTAAAAAAACGTGGCTTTGAATGTGATGCTTTTTTCTCTGTGTTGAATCAATGATCCATCCAAATCTTGTGAGCTGTGGAAACAATCAGGTTGTTTTAGAGGGTTAAATATGATGTTTTCCAATTGAAAGACACTTAAAATTACTTCATGTTTTGCGTTGCAGATTTAATCGATTCTCCTTCCCCCTATTATGTTTGGAATTCCCAATTCTTGAGACAATAATGTGAATTTCTTCATAAACAGTTCAGTCTTATTCACAAATTTCAAAATCATGAGTTTTTAAAGGCTTGTCAATGATTTGCATCACTCTTTACTTAGCCGAAACTCATATTTAACCCTTTATAACAATTTTTATCATATTTGATAAATGCATTTCTGAGACTTCTATCTCAAACTCTCCTTAGAAACCCATTTGGTCCATGTATTCTGCCCTGTAGTTCATCATTATTCCACTAGGGGCAGTAGAAGGGCTTTTCCTGCTCATTTCAAGATGGCTGCCTCCATGAAATCTTTGGTGGGAAAAACTCTTAAAACTTTTTGGTGAAAGTAGCTTGTCTATTGTTATTAATTTCTTTAAATAACTACTTGCTGTATTAGAATAATGCAAAATTACTTGATAATGAATTCCTAATTACAATATATTAAAAATATATTGATCAAATTTTAAATGATGGGCAAAAAAAGAACTCTCACGTAAATATTTTTACATCTTAGACTAACATTGTGAGTAAAAACTCACCAAATCACCCCAAAAATATGATTAATACTATCTACTTTAGATCTGATTAAAAAATGACAAAATGCAATATTTTTGTGGTTTTATATCAAAGGTTTTAAAAAACATCTAAATCTTCAAAAAAAGAATTTTCTTTCAATTATTTGATATAGTGGGCCTTGCGGTGTTAAAAGACCCACTTCAATGAAAATTGTGTTTTTAACATGTTCCTGTCGCATTTTTCTCATGATGGAATTTAAGATTTGTCCATAACTCTCCATTTGGAAAGAAATAGTGTCTTCGATATCGGACGACATTCCCACACGATGACATCATCAACAGTCGCCGGTCAGCTACGTTAGCGCAGGGCTGTTAGCGCTTGGAAATACACATCAACGTCAGTTTTATCATTTTAAAGACATCATGCTAAAACAAAAAGTCATTACTTAAACTTAAATGCAATCTTTTGTGCTTCAGAGCACACCCACGTGAAGAAAAACATTTTCTTCCCAGCGGCAAAGCGCGACACGGCTCACCTTCCTGGCAGAGGGATAGTCTATGATAGATAGATATGAGAGATATATAGTTTTATTTTTGCTTTACCCTTAAAAAAATATTTCGGACACCCCTTTTCTTCAAATGTCCCTTCAATTGACGGGGTAGGGAGAAGTCGGAGGCTTGGGGGAAGAATTTGGATCTCGCCAAAGTGTCTGTTAATTTGGATGTCACTTCCACTTGATGATGTCATCAATAGTCGCTGGTCAGCTATGTTAGCGTGGAGCTGCTAGCGCTCAGAAATACGTAAGAACATCAGTTTTATAACTTTAAAAACATCACACTTAAACAGAAAGTCATTACTTACATCTAAATATAATTTTTTTGTACTTAGACTGCAGCCACGTGAAGAAAAGCGTTCAAAACTGTACAACTGGATAGCTCAGACATTGCTCGCCATTTTTTGTTGCACTACTAATGTTAGCTTGGGATGATGAGGGGCTTTAAGCCAGCAGGAGAGAATGTAAACAAAGGAATGCTGGGATATTAGAGGTGAATATGTCTTAAAAAAACAGCACAAGCTTTTTGATTTTCCCTTAAAGCTGCATAATCATAATTAAAAGAATGCTTTTAAATGAGGTAAAAACACAGTTGGAGTGGAACTTTAGCTGAAAAAAAGAGCGCTGCAGTTCTGTAGATGCCGGTGATATTTATAACTGGTATTTACGCACCATGTACCAGATGCGGTGGCTGCTTCTCGTCGACGCTGGCATCTCCTTGGTTTATTCTCAATACGGCCGCACTATCCCCAGAAGTGGTTTTGTGACTCACAATCAAACGGAGACACAGATTCATGTGACCTTAAAAGTTCAACACGAGGAGAAGTGAGATTATAAAGCATCGGGTCATAAACACTCTGAAAAGAAGTTTGTTTTAAAGCAGACACGGAGCTCGGCGCTGGAGTCTAAAGAATTCTGGGCACTCCTGATTCTGTTGCCTGACATTGTTTGTGCAGATACGCAGACCCTGCTATTGGCATGTAGCTTGTGAAGACCTTTCCATAAATACCTTCCAGGTTGTTTACTTTTCGAGATTCAGGCTTGCCAAGGCACAGGAACTCACTGGAAAAATGCGAGAGGTGCTTCACCGAATAGTTTGAATTGTCAGAGGAAGGGATTGTGGGTATTTTCTGTTATCAATGTTTCAAAGCTACCCCTGCTGTGGGTTAATACTGGCACATAGTATTAACTTCATTCATTGAGCTGACGCCTTGTCGAATCTAAACTGAGCTTTTCACTTGACGAACCGTTTTTCAGTCCACTTTGATTGTTTCCATCTCTGATCATTTGTCTCCATTTGAGACGTTTGTTTTTGGGTCAACACATTTTTATAAAATTCCCAGTGATATCTTTGACGATTACAACTAATTTAAAGAAAATCCCCGTGTCATACTGTTATCTAACATTCCCAACATTTTTTTTTGTTTATTGCTGCATAACAAAACAATGTCACTGAAATGCACATTAGTTATAAAGTTCATTTTCTTTCTTTCTTTCTTTCTTGCTGGATGACTGAATTGAACTCACAACTATGGAAAGCCTGAATGACTTTGCTGTCTGAAGGACAAATTGGCTTTCAGAGGTGCCCTCTGAATGGCAACAATCTGCTTCCTTTAGGCCTGTATTTTCTTATTCAACAACTTCTTTCAGCGACTGAAGGGAAGGAACAAGGCTTCACCTTGAGGTGTTCAAAAGGAGGAAATGTTTCCCAATGTTCCTGCTCTCTTTTATTCAAACTTCTGTAATTGCTAAGATGTTGTTGTTTTTTTCTTAATTTCGTCCTAAATGAGTTCAGTTTTTAGGACCCACTCTAATCATATTTTGATCTATTTTAAAAGTGTTCTTGTTACGTCCCCAATGGGCACACATGCCTCAAGTCTAGAGGAAAATGGAAAAAAAAGGGGACAATGACAAAAACTGGACACCAAGTAAGAATAAAAAGAAGACAGTTTATTAAATAAATGAAATCCTGTGTCCTGAAAGAAAGAACAAAATTGAATATTTAGTGTGCTGGTTTAAACAAGAAGACAAACCAAAGGGAATTGGAACCTTGGCCAAAAATAAAATAATTCAGGGAGACTGCTGACTCAGCTATGTGACCATTGGATTCAGCAGCTCCCTACCTAAAGAAAACAAATAAAGCTCACAAATCAAGACTACCAAGGTCCAACCCCAGACTAAAATAACAAAACCCAGCAGTGTAAGAAATCACAATGATTTGTACAAAGAAATACTCAGAAATGCAATTTCTAGTTCATTTTTTTTCATGTATGTGCCTTCTATCATGAGAGAAATTCTACAAGAACACGTTAAAATCAGTTTACAAAGTAAATTTGCACTAATTTTTGTTTTTCTCTTCTCCCAGGTCCAAAGATTTGATCAAGGAGGCCATCTTGGATAATGACTTCATGAAGAACCTGGAGCTGTCTCAGATCCAGGAGATCGTGGACTGCATGTACCCTGTGGAGTATGGAAAGGACAGCTGCATCATAAAGGAGGGCGATGTGGGCTCGTTGGTGTACGTCATGGAAGGTAAAAGCACACCGACTCAGATCATTACAAGCGATCACCGCTGACATGAAAAGAACACCAAATCTGGAAAAAGAAAAAAAAATGGTTTCTGACATCTTTTGGACTCTATGTCTCTTCAAAAAGACCATCACGGCAATCATGGAAGTTAAATTAAAGGGCATTATTGATAAGTTTCTGGTGGAAGATGGATGCTTTTTGAAGCTGTATGATCCAGCCATGTCACGCAGGTTTTTAGTTTTATTTGAAGGCTTCATTTCTCATCAGCATTTCTACTTTCTCTCTTTTCTTTTTTCAAATCAAGAGTATGAAAAGCTCTGCTTACAATACCAGCACTGCAATGTCCATACTGGGACTGATAGAATTTATGAAAAGACATTTCTGCTGCTTGGTCTGGCGACAAGAGCCTTTGCACTAAAGTGTTCATTGAGCAATCGCCCCTAACAATGGATTTGACCTCAGTGAAAATGGCCTCAATCAATGTCTGGGCGATGTAATTGATCGTAATGTGGCAGTGAACTTGGACATTCTCAGACACATTCTCAGCTGCAGAGCAATTTTCCTTTTTATTTTTCATTTCTAAGCAGCATTTAAGAGAAAAAAACTTTGATTTTTAATTCAAAAGAAAGCCAAACATTATTTGTATTTATTTATTTTATTTACCCACATACAATTCGGTTGATACTTATCGCAACTTTGCACTCACAGTTTAGAAATTCATCAGCAATGATTGCAAATTGAAGAATTCAGTTTAAGAGGTGAAAGAACAAACATCATTAAAACCCTTTTTTTCCCATCACACCTGGCAGTAGGTGAGTTTAGTACATTTCACACGGAACAAAAGCTGCAACATTAATGGAGGGAATTCTGATCTGCATGAAGTGAAGTGCAAAATGTGACACAATCTGCATAAAAAGCTCGACGTGCTTGTAAATTAGTCAAGAGGGGTTCCCGGAAAAACATTAGGAGGAAAAATAAACACAATTTGTCTGAATGTAGCTTGAAATTCTAGTAATTTTGGAGCTTTTTGGAGCTAAGCACAACATTATTATTTTATTCCTGACATCTTCTATTTTCATTATCCTGTTTGTGTTTGAGCCCTTTGCTTTTACAGAAGAGTGTTTTCAGAATCATAAAAATAGTGATGTAGGGAACAGGGAAATATTTTTTGAGCACTCTTCATAGATTGAAAAGTTGTGCAGCAAATGTATTGATAGTTGTATAACACATAATGATATTCCAAACTATATATTACTCTGAACTCACAGCACTTTCCAGCACATTCACATGGAAGTGGGAAGTAGTGCTTGACATTAATACAAAAGCGACCAGCATTGAAGTGACTGAATTCCATTGCTTTAGAATATTGATGAAGCCTCTGGTGGAGCACACAAAAAAGATCTTTATTAGAGGTTTTAGAGCACAAAAACAGCTTAAAATCACTCTTTACAGCTTATAGGAAGCAGCTTTTGTTAAAAAAATATCACAGTTGTTGCCATTTTTCCAGGATATGACATCATTTTTTTCAAAAACAGACACACTTCCGACACCAAATATCCTTGGTTGTTGAAGAGAATTTCAAGATAACTTGTTTGACTTGCAAAACAGGTTTACCTTAAAGCAAAAAAGTTCTCTGCTGTGTTGTAATTTCATGAAGAAAAATGACAATCAAAGAAAAACAGAGGCTTAGAAAGTACTGATAATTGTTCATTTTTACCTTTTAGTAAAAATGGAAGCGACATTTAAAAAAAAAAAAAAATCCAGTTGTGGGATCATAACTGGTTTAACCCTTTAAACACTAGACCTTAAGCTCCAGTGTTTTGGCTACTGTAACTCTTCAGCGTAATTCCACCAGGTTTTGACGTGCAGAAATGCAGCTTTGTGCTGACATGCAACACTTTACAGTAGTGAAGTGCAATTTTGCCAAAAAAAAAGAAAAAAAGATGCAACTATGCGCCATCTTGCAACAATTTAATCAATAGGGCTGGGCGATACTGAGAGTATCAGTCTGATACCGATCAGTATCGCAGATATCGACATCAATATCGATATTTTTCGTAAATGTGTTGGATGTGACATGAACCTCAAAATCTCAATTGTTTTTAATTGGCGTGAATGTTTATTTTTTTACTTTTTTGAGTTTATCATTTTTTTCATTAGGTCTGGGTGATACAGAGAATTTAAATATCGATCTCAATATCGTTAATATCGATACCAATATCAATATTTTTTGTAATAGCACTGGATTTGAAATGAACCTCAAAATCTCAGTTGCTTTTAATTGGAATGTTTTTTTTTTCCAAGTTTCCCTTTTTTAATTAGCTCTGGGTGGTACAGAGCATTTAGGTATCAATCTGATGCCGATCAATATTGTTAATATCGATACCAATATCAATATTTTTCGTAAATGCGCTTTATTTGAAATTAACCTCAAAATCTCAGTTGTTTTTATTTGGAATGTTATTTTTTGTTTTGTTTTGTTTTGTTCAAGTTTTCCTATTTTGAATTAGAGCTGGGTGATACAGATCATTTAGGTATTGATCTGATGCCGGTCAATATCGATACCAATATCAATATTTTTCGTAAGTGCACTGGATCTGACAGTAACCTCAAAATCTAATTTTTTTTAATCACTATGAATGTTTTTTTGTAAGTTTCCCTTTTTTAAATTACTTGATAAACATAAAACAGAATTAGGACAATATCTTACTTAAAATAAAAACTTCTTGAAATTAAATAAAAAGTGAGTGCAAAACAGTCAACAAACCAAAAGAAACAAGTTACTATGATACAAAAATGACTCAAAACGTTTAACGATTTAAAAAAAAGAACAACTTGTAGAAATATAAATAATTTGTAACACTAGAAAAATAAAAACAAGTGAAAATGTGATACCAACTTGAGATGGATCCATCCAGCACTATTGGTCATAGGGTTGTGCTATGTAGGGGTAACCAGCAACGTCTTTGGTGTTAGAGAGATAAAAAGTGTCAAATCTTTGGCTTTAACTTTACCTCAAATTACAACACAGAAATATACATTTGCTCTGCATTACCCCTAGATGTTTATTGTGTTTCTAACTGGGACTGGACTGTGAAACACAGAACCCGATCCGTTTTTATCCATCCATTGCTGAGATTAGGCAAAAAGATGCAGAAAGGAGTTAAAAACAAACAAAGCCGCTGACTTTTTTTTGGTCGTCGTCGGCGCCGTGACATTTAAAGGTTGCTATTTAACAATTGTGAATGAATCAGGCAAGACATTTCCTTGATGTTCTGTTTGGGTTTATGTTTCTAAAACAAAAGATTTGTGACAAACCTGGAGGCCGAGTTTTTTATTTAAACTAATGGAGAAAGTTGAGTTGAGTGTACAAGCAAAATGTGATTTTTTTTTTTTGCTAAAAGCAGCTAGATGTATAAGAGTTTTGAAGCATCCCACACTTGCAGCCTTACTTTTGTATTTCTTTTTGAGAATTTCAGTCACACAACTTGAATGTGGCTCACTTCCATTTGTAGGCGACTCACAGAGGCCAACTTTCAGCCCATGTAGGTACATTTTGCTGAAGTTGACCTCTGCGCTTAAGTAGGATTTATAGGCAGGATTTCAGTAATAAGAGAATATTTTTAGATTGCGCTGCTGGAGCTTTGCTTAAGCAAACGGCATGACTTTTGGCCCTTATCTGCAGTCTGCAGAGAGAAGCCTCATATGCAAAGAGTTTATGCAAAACTAATGCAAAACACAACTATAGACAGTGTACCAGGAACCTTGGATGAACTGTTGGGATTTAAAAAAAATATTACGTCATAGTTTGTTTCTTCCCTGGCATCCAAAGAAAATCTATTTGCGTTATTGTTGTTTTTTCACACCAATGTGTTAAAGCCAAAAAAAAGGGGGGAAAGCTTTTTTTCGCAGTTAGCCGGAGCAGAAATCTCTCCTGAGCCTTAAAGTCTTTGGTCAGTGAATTTCAATCTCTCCACATGATGAGGACTCTAAGAAGAGGATTGCTTCAGAGGTGACTTGCCATGCCTTGCACCCATTCAGCATATGTCCCACTGACATGATTGATTGCATTTTTTTTTTCGAGCGCAACAGAAAGAGAGAAAGATGAATGATATAAATCTGTTAAACAATTAATTGTCGAGGGGCTTTGTGATTTTTCCCTTTGACAGTCGTAGAAAAAAGAGCGGGGCTGTAATTGGAAACAGGGCTTCAGTGGAGCCGTGGTCACGTGCCATCCAACATCAAAAGTTAGTTAATTAATTTCTATTTATTATTCCCTCAGGGATGCTGAAAATAAATATGTTTGTTTTCTTTTTATTTTTTTGGTGGCTTCTCCATCTGTCTTCCTTTGAGAGGGACAAGCTGGTAATGAAGTAGATGTACACTCCAAAACCAGGAAGTGCTTTTGTGCTTTGTGAGGTTGGTCATGCATTTGCATTAGGTCATCGTTACCTTATTTTCTTTGCAAATTAAGTTTTGAGTTTTGTGACAAGTCATCATTCACACTGCAGACATGTTGTGTATTCATTTACACGTGTTAGGGATCTGATGTGAGCTATAGAAGCACATAGAACCAACCATCTTAATAAATCATCACTTCAAATTTGAAATATTTAAATTTTAATGCTTTTATTGATATATTGAACAGAATCTGCCAGTCCAGCAACACATTTCCTCTGTAATTGGAAATCACACAGAACTTGTGCCAAACCAGCTTGCTTCTCCACAGATGATTTAATCCGTTTTTGTATTTTTTTTAATGCGTTTCGGCCACAACCGCTGAGCTGCCACGAGCATCTGTCCTCTTTTAAGCACCGATCACGGCTGAAAGACAAAGGCTCACGTTTCCATGGAAATGGAATAGGCTTTTGATTGGCAGTGTCATCGCCAAAGGCCCATTCAGGTGTCTAATGATGATGATAATAACTAGTGTAATCACATCCAATTACTCTCAAGTATTTTATACGCAGGAAAAACCCTCTGCAATTTCCTTCATAGTGTCATTTTGCTTAATGTAATGAAACTGTGTTTGCAGAAACAAATGTGCCTTTAGAGAATATGCTGAATAGAAATATAGCACCTGTTTTCTCAACAAGAAATTATCTTTTTAAAATGTATCAGCTGGTGTTAAATTAAAACAGTACATGATTAGATGACTAAATATTTATTTTTACTATTGATTACTCTCCCAATCAATCCATAATAATTCATTTGGTGATTTGATCTATGGAAAAGGTCAAATTTGGAAAAAAAGTCAATCATAATTTTATTGATTTACTCCAAGCTGCAAAAATAAAACCTCAAAGACAATCGATTTATGAAAGCGAGTGTATTTCTTTTAGCTGAGATCTAGTTGAAGCTTTAAAAAAGGAAAAGGAAGATGCAAGGATATATTTTTCTGATTTAAAGTCCTCTTGTTGCAGATATTTAGCAGAAATGTTGCAGATCCCTACATTTATGGTTTTGTTGTTAATTTCCTTTTGGATAATTATTCCCACTGTTGCTTTAGTGGCTGGTTAACAGTTTGTTCATGACATTTAGATAAAATAACAGTGACTTCCCCATTTTGCTTTTTCATTATAAAAACAAGCTGTGCTCATGCGAGACTCCTACCAGGGGGAGCGTCACTGCTGTGGACTAGAGTTCATTTCCTCTGTCTGCTTCACTTGGAAAGCTCATCTAAACTCTGGTGAGCGCCGCAAAAACAAACCCTGGTTGGCCTGAAAGTACAAGTGTGTTGGAAGAAGCTGTACTTTAGATTTTAGAAGTCAAGCATGTTGAAGAGAAAAATAAGGAGAGCCAGGTGCAGTTCACCAAGTAACAGCTAGGGGGCTCTATATAAAGAATGTAAAGAAGACCAAGTTTTTAGAAATAAAAAAGGTTTTTAGTTTGGTCCCAACTAAAATTTTCACCAGTGTGGCTAGATTAGTTTCCATGGCAACTATACTGGGGGGGGGGATTTGGTAAACCTTGTCTTCTGTTTTATAGTTTACTCATAAAATTCTTAAAATCATGGAGTGTTTACGGGAGTAAAACTAAATGACCCCTCCTCCCTTGAGTTCTTTTTTTTTTACATGTCCTTGCTAGTCCTATTATTTATAAACTGGCCAATCAGATGCCTCAATATAAGTTTAAAAGTTTAAAATGTTTGACTTCTTCTGAGCCTACGTTCAAGTAGTGGGGGTTTGGATGTCTGAGAAGCTAAGAAAGAAGCACTTTGAAATAAAAAAGGACTGTACAAATTCCACAGTTCATCTTTTTTTTAACTTGAAAATGAACATTTTTACTGTAAAATCATTTTTAAAAAGTAGAAAAAAGTATCAAAATTACTTCAATCCTAATCCACATTCACATATTTTTATACATCTACATCAATATGAACATATAACATAGATTTCCTATCTTTACCCGTATTAAACTCACATCACTTTCAACACATCATTCTATTGGACAGTAAAATGACTTGTTACATTAAAAAAAAGTTTTTTTATTCAAAGGGCCAATGGTAAGACATGAAAATGAGGTTTGTTGTCTTGAAGCAACGCTATGCAGAAAAGGGTTAAAATGGAAAAGAATAGATTTATTATACTCATTGTCACATGTTCACTGGTCAGTGCCTCATTCTTACTGTTTCTAAAAGAATAAAATTATAATTGACATCAAATAGTTTAAGAATAAAGTAAAAGGATGGATAAAATATGTAGTAAATACTCATATATCAAAAACATAGCCATAAAATAAGTAATAAAAGCAAAATAAAATGAGTAATAAATGTAAGCCACTTTTTTATTTATAGCTAGACTATCTGCTTGTCTATCTTCTTGGTAAAGCCAATCATAACACACAAAAAAGTTTTGTTCCAAATGTGTCTCTTTTTTTAGAAAATCTGTTGCTACACAACTCTGAAAAGTTGCTTGATGGTAAATGGCATATACTTTCTAAACACACATGGGCGCGCACATGTGGGTTTAAAATTGCAAAGTTAGGTCACACATATCCTCTTAGTGTGGTTATTTTTTCCATTTTGTTACATTTCCTTTTCCTGGTCAGTGAATCCTCCAAACAAGCCAAAGAAAATATTTACTGCATTCTTAATCCAAGCAGGCAAAGTCCACCGGATGTTTTTTCTTTCAATTTTAGCAACTTTTCATTCACAAAGTCGACATGAATAAATAAAAAAAAAGCATAATAACCTTGTCAATCAGGATAAAAGTTCAATTTTAACATCTTCATAACATATTGAACGTCTTTTTTTGGATTACAAGTGAATGACTTAACGGAGTAATTTATTACTTTCAGTAAACGTTCAAGGGAGGCAGACAGTGAAGTGTGGAAAGTAAGAAAAGGAAGCTGCTGCTTCAAACCCTGAGTGCTCACAGTCCATTGACAGCTTCTTTGACAAGCTACTATATTCAGAGTGGAGCACTTTACACAGGTGGATAGGGGATGTGAGCGAGCACCCAGGATTTGACACATTCTTGACACAAATTGGAGAGTCCCAATTATTTCCTGTAACCTGTCGTTAGTTACAGCAAACAGCACATGCTGACAAATTTCTGCTGGAAAACTCGGTTTGAGTGAGTTTTAAATGGCATTATGAGATGTCTGAAGACAGCAGAGACAAATGTCAGTGTGCTGTTTTCAGACTTCACCTGACAGCTCGTGGATGTGCTCTCCCCTTTCTGCAGCGGAGGGTTTACGTCAGAATAACAATGAAGTGTTTACCCACAGTGGCTTCATGCTTGTTCCTCACCATGAGACCGATACCTCACGCTTTTTTGACTCTTTATGGTGTGATTTTTTTCAGCAGCTATTGCCTTTGTGTGTGGGCTGATCTGTGTGCGCTCAGCACAAACCAAATATAAACATCTTTGAGAAAAAAAAGCACATATCTGTTTACATAATTCATAAACCATGCCTATTTAATCCTATATAATGATCTCCCACAACTTTCCACCACCTCACAAGCTGCATTATTAAATTATGACTTAAAAACTCCCTTATAGTGACTTTGCAGACACCGTTTATTGACGAACAATTAATATCTGTCTGGTATTTGGATGTTGTTTGGGGTGAAATCCTCTTGCAGTGATGAAAGCTGGAGTCCTCACAGGGATGCTCTCTGTGCTCAGTGAGGCAGAGTAAAAAAAGATGGGCTCGTCTCTTATATTGAGCTCAGAGATATAATCTTCAGAGGCACCTGAGTGCGACTCGGCATCACAGGTGTGAAAGGACACAATGTACAAATTAGAAGCACGATCTTTCTATTTTTATTTTTTCCCCACCACTGTTTCAGCATCCCTTCACTTAAAGCTGCCACAGCAGATGCCTCTGCTATTAAACTATCTGCTCATCTCTAGAACTCCTCAGCTATGTGTTTACCACGGATGAACTGGGTTGCAGGAATGTGAGCTCAGACACATCGCGCCACATTGTTGCCTGGCAACTTAACTAATGCACACTTAAAACCGACGCTTTTGTCGAGGTATCTCGAGGCGGAAAGAAAAAAAAGAGCCGCTAAATTAAAACGGTGCAGCTCAGAGATATTGGTTCGACCAGCCCGTGTCAGCACAGCGTGGATCCGACGTGATGCAACAACCGCTTCCATGTTCAGCAGCTGAGCAGGTTAATAATGAAGCATGACACACTTCCGCCTCAGACTCACCCAGAGGCATGCGGAGCAGCTCAATTTCAATTTCTGAGGACAGAAATAGAATGAAAGGATGACTCTAGGTGCTTTTTAGGGTGTCTTTACAGTGATACAAAAGAGCAGAAGATGGGCTGCTTTTTCAAAAGTTCCATTTAAAACACACCGTCAGTTTTTTACTTAAAATAACAAACCACGATCTCTAAAAAAACAGACAGGATTGCCATCAGAGCTGAACTTCATAAACTCCTAGCTTGCACTAGAATATATTAATATGTTACTAGGAAACTGCAAAGGAAAACCTTCATCTCTGCAAGCTTCAAGATCCAGCAGATTCTGTTTAAATCATGGTCAAAAATTATACATTTCCTAAATGGTTAATACCACTTCCTGAATTAGTCAATAAGCATTTTGAAGTGTGCAATTAGGAAAAAGTATTTGATTTGGTTATAAGGTTGAATCTATGAAAAGAAGTTGAGAAAGAAGTTCCTGCAAAACCTTTTTTTAACTTTTAGGGAAAAAGATTGATGTTGCTTTGAGCTTCAGTTGCAGACAAAAGTAGGAGAGACATTTCTTTGTTGTGGTAAATAATAGATGCAGTATAAAATGTTAAGAAAAAGTAGTGCCACAGTCTATAACAACTTAAGAGAAAGAGAGGAGCACACCTTGAAATCAATAAAGGACTTGTTTTGTCCCTTATGTCCTCTCCTGCCGAGTGTTTTGTTTTTGGGCATCTGGGATCAGCCCTTTTGGGGAGGGATCCTGTGAGGGTTGTGGACTTTGGTTTGTTTTTTCGTCAGTTATGATTTTTTGTTCTTCAGTCATATTAGTTTCATTTTCACAATCCACAGCTGTCTTCATTTCTGTTAATTGCCCTCAGCCAATTTAAGGCCCAACCCGAATTCTTCCCTTCTCCCTAGCCCTTTTCCCTTCCCCTTCATTTGAAAAGTGCTTCTCAGCACGACTTGGTTTAGCCTCCAGGGGGAGGACTTTATATCCTTCCGTTTTAAGGGTCGGATTTAAAAAATACATTTCCTGGATGCACTTACAGTTTACACTCAGATTCCCCCTTCAAATGGAGGGGAAGGGAGAAGCGCTATGGAGAAGGGAAGAATTCGTATTGGGCCTAAGTGTCTGGATTTCATTTGAGCTTTGACAGGTCATCTACTCTGTTCTGCCTGCCACTGGTTTGGTTCTCCATGGTGTTTTCATTTAAAAATCATGTTTCAGTTAATTCAATATTTTAGGTTTCTGCCGCCAAGCCTGGTCTCCTGCGTTTGGGTCTTCCACCACCACTTTTTGACAGAATTACCTGACCACCTTGGACACAGCAGGGGAATTTTTGCTGCAGTTGCAGGGTTTTCTACCACTGCAGTCCACACCAAGTCATACCACATCAGATGGAATTTAATGCAGCCATACTCAAGTCATGTCATGCTATATTCCCCGAACCCGTTACTGAGGGGGACTGTTGGGGGCCATCCTTCAAATTTTACGTTTCCGTGGAGGGTCACCAGGGCCGCTCCTCTTCATGTGCCTGTTCCTGAGGAGGGTCCATGGGACCATGCTACATGTTCCCTGTCCCTGGTGATGGTTGCCGCTCATCCCCCTCGGGCGTTTCCCATTCCGGAGGAGGATCACTGGGGCTGCTCCCCTTCATGTTTCCTGTCCCTAGGGAGAGCTGTTGGGACTTCTCCTCTTCATGTTTGTGTCTGAGGAGGGGTTCTGATACCCCTCAGATCCATCTGGCTGCAGGAACCCTGAATATTGCTGGACTTGATTTTGCTTTGCTTCTCCATGCCAAGTGTTTTGTTTTTGGGCATCTGGGATCAGCCCTTTTGGGGAGGGGTACTGTGGGGACTTTGCTTTGTTTTTTGTCAGTTATGATTTTTGGCCCTTCAGTCACATAAGTTTCAAGTTCACAATCCACAGCTGTCTTCATTTCTCTTAATTGCCCTCAGCCTATTTAAGTGTCTGGTTTTCAGTTGATCCTTGTCAGGTCATCTTTTCTGGTCTGTTCTACCACTGCCTTTTCTTTTCTTTTCACTTAGTTAAATGTTTTAAATTTCTGCCACCAAGCCTGGTCTCCTGCATTTGGGTCCTCCACCACCCCTTCTTGACAATCTCAGGAGGCTCATGTTGAAAACTATAAAGATCTATGTTCTCTGACCTGAACGCTACTGGAAAAAAAAGCAGATTTTTTGAAGAAACATCTTTAGCAAAAAAAGTTCTTTTTGCAAGAATGGCTGCATATCAAACTGGATTAATTGAAAGACTAAAATGAATTTTCTCATAGTTTGTAACGTGACACGCAGTGTAACCGCTGACCTGAGACGGTCACGAATTGGAACCATCAGCTTTCATGGTGACTTTAACAAAGCAGTCTGAGGAGGCTCATTAAGGTGTCACTCTGGGAAGGAGAACCGCAGAGCTGTAATTGGAATGACATAATTGGGTAGTGGCTGAGTATCTGTCCTCGTCATGGTGGCCGCTTGAAACTTAGCAGAAAACACAAAATCTTGCCACATTTAAAAGCGAATTCTGCTATTTTGTGTGCTTCTGATCCCAACAAGTAATGTATGAACTCACCCTCACCTTTTTATTGTTCATTTGATTGGTGGTATTGTTGATGGGATTTCAAGGTTATACAAGCCAACAAAATATGTTAGTCGCTGTAGGATTGGATTGCTGTGACCTGAGTAACTGAAGAATCCATATCAGGGAAGTTTTGCAACAAAATGTGAGAATAAAAAAAAAAAAAAAATCAAGCAGCCTGCTGATATTCTGAAAACCCTCGCAAACAAACACAAATACTTTCCACAATGTGGCTTCAGCCTGTGCGATTTCTGCGGAGATGGTGCGCGTCTGTTTGCTGCAAACTAATGAGTTCACCTGCGCTGAGCAGAGCACCAGCTGCCTGAAACACAAAAAGAAAATTTTCTTTTTCTGGCAAGTGTCTTATCCTATTTTCCCTCTCTGCCACTGAGGAGTTCCCTTTGTCACTTACTTTCTCTTTCATTCTCTCATGTTCTCAGAGTCACTGCTACAAATTATCAGTTCTCCATACAACCATGAAACCGAGAGCGCTTCCTTCTTTGCATCTTACCAACTTTGACCCCAATCTGTCCTCTTGTCACTATCCTTCCCCACTTGCTCATCACCTTATCCTTTCTTCCTCCTTTGATACACCATTCTATCTATCCTACCTCATTTTCCTCTTACATTTTATTCCCTTCCTTCTCCGATTAGCAGGCAGCGGTCTTTGTTTTTCACCCTGTGACTTGGAATAAAAACTGATCCTCATTGTTTGCCCCCATTTTCCGACAGAGACCGAGGAATTCACCTTAGAGCAGGAATTAATGAGCAATTTGTGAATGATCCCTAAGCCTTCATCCCCTTTGGGGCTAATACTGCTTTTGCGATTTTCTCATCTGGAAATTGTATGTGCATGTCAGTGTGGAAAATGAAAGTAGTGAAGCTGGGATTTGAGGGGGAAAAAAGGCAGATATTGATGGAGTCCAGAAGGAGTTGAATGTTAGCCAAATGATAAGAACTCCTTTCTTTCCATTGACTAAAATTTGTGGTGAATTACTTGTCGTGTGATGTGTGTACAGGATGGTGGCATTGACTGGCAGGCGTATAGACTGGATAATCTGTGTTTGCTCAGGTTCACGGTGAGGAATTTGCATTGACGGGGTGATGGACAAATCCTTCCCCACAGAAAGTCATCAACTGAACCGAGCGATTTACTGACGTTAATGAAATTGTTCTTAGATTTGACCTACAATCTCGTATGAAGAAGTTCAGGGAGACTCAAGCGTCCATTTTCATCAATATGTCTGTCTTCTGGCATTTTTAGGACTTACCATCTATTCTTTACTTTCACTTGACATTTTTTCTTCATTAAGTCAATGGAGTTAAAATGTATCCCTTTGACCTTTTGCATTAGGATTCCCACTTCCACCTGGGAATGTTCAATATTTCCCCAGCTCTCTATAGACTGGGTTCGATTATGATTTGTTTGCGCAAACAGTGGAACAAATAAGGAGCAAATCCTCCCGGATTTTCCAAAAAGGAAGAGAATGCCTTGTTTTGATTACACTTGACAATATAAGGCTGTTGCATCATTTTCCATAAGACATCCAACCCGTTTCACGTGCCAAGGAGATTAAAAATGCTCAGCTCATTAAGCAGAGCGTAAGCTTTAATGAAACAGAATGAGCACTATCTGTTGGCCAATTACTTTGGCTTGGACTAAGATTCCTGACGAATTATGGGAGGATTATTACAAACGAGTGACATGTGATACATTCATGGTCCCCGGGGATTGAACAGTGGCTGTTCTGTTATCCAGTCGTAACAAAGTTTTGGGTAATTTTACGCTTGACGTTGTTTTACAGTCAGAGGTTCATGTGTACTTTCTGTGGTGTGGTGTGCTGGGATATAAGAGCTGGAACAGAATGTTCTTTCATTTGTTTTGGGGGTTTTAAGTATATTTGAGTGCTCAAAAAGTCCTTATTTCATCCTTTTTTCTGACATTCCTATCAATTATGTCTTTGACTCTACTAGAAATATATATTTCTTCATATTTTTTAAGCAAGTCAAATCAAAATAATGTCACAGATTATCACTTAATATAGATGGAGTGGTGTTCGGGACAACCATGTAACATTGCTAAATAGATATTTTCAGTTACATATTATAGTGTGAGCTTTAACTTTAAATATTAAACTTTATAGCACATGTCAAAGTCAAGGCCCGAGGGCCGGATCTGGCCCGATGTTATCTCACACTTATTTTTAACTTGTATAATTTTGACAAAATATATTTTTATGGAGAGTAAATTATTGAAATTATTTAAGGTTTAAGTTTATTTATTCTGAAATAATATTCCTGTCTTTTTGTTATTCATAATTATGTTAAAAAGTTACAGTATTAAGGTTTTAAAAATTGGCATTCTGCTAGCTTTTTGGTCTATTTTGACATCATCTACAAAGGCTATTTTAGAGTTTAGCTAATGTTTCAGCTACATGCTAGCTTTGACTAATTTAGGCTTTTTTCACTTTTTTAAGCTCATTTTGGAGTTTAGCTTATATTTCAGTGACATGCTAGCTGTTTTGGCTAATTTAAGAAATTTTTAGTTTTTTAGGATATTTTGGAGTTTAGCTATTATTTTAGCAACATGCTAGCTGTTTTGGAGTTTAGCTAATATTTATACACTAGCTGTTTTGACTAATTTAGGCTTTTTTTTTAGTTGTTTAGGCTGTTTTGGAGTTTAGCTAATATTTACACGCTAACTGTTTTGGCAAATTTGGGCTTTTTTTGGTTGCTTAAGCTGTTTTGGAGTTAAGCTAATATTTATTCACTAGCTGTTTTGACTAATTTAGGCTTTTTTTTGTTGTTTAGGCTGTTTTAGAGTTTAGCTAATATTTATACACTAGCTGTTTTGGCAAATTTTGGCTTTTTTTGTTGTTGTTTAGGCTGCTTTGGAGTCTGGCTAATATTTACACGCCAACAGTTTTTGCTAATTTAGAGATTCAAGACACTGAAACCCACATTGCCTCTGGTGGAAGGTTGGCGCCTGTGAATGAATGGATCTGTGACTGTAAAGCGCTTTGGGCCTTTGAGGAAAGTAGAAAAGCACTATACACGTATTTGCCATTTAATAGCCTATACCAATATTTCCTGCCTTTTTAGAAAATAGCAAAAAAGGACATAATTTTGACCCCACGGTAATTGAGAAATCCTAAATAAGATGAAATTATATGAAGATAAACAGACATTTTTAAGCTAATAATCTAAACAAAATTACATAATTATAGGACTTATCTGAAGCAAACAAAAGGCAGATCTCATAAATGATTACATAAATTACCTGTAGTAAAACTGATCTATCATTGTTCCGTTGACACGTGAAGATAACCGACCCGTGAGAGTTGTAAAACAGCTATTAAGATGAACGCTGTAATTGAAGGCATCACCTTTCTTATCTTTTTTAATGAGGAATACTTTTCAAACAGCTTGATGTTTGTGTCGTGCTGCTAAAAAAAGAGCAGACCTGGGAGTGAGAGGACCCATACTTTGCACGCTGTGTTCATCTGTACAAAGATGCCAAAGCGCTGTAATTAAATCTTATCTGCATAAAAGAAATGTTACAGTAGTTGCACATGGCAAGGACGCTAACCGCTAATTACAAAGCTGCAATTTAGTGTGTGAATGCAAAATGATCATTTTGACTGCCCCCCCTGTTTAGGCAACCAATCAACTTGTCAACATAGGAGCTATAATCAGAGTCTGATGAGAAGAAGAGCAGCAGGGACGGTACCCAGCTTGTTAAAATGTTTTAATAAAAACAAAGAGGGGGGGAATGAGCTCCAGTCGAGAGCATGACTGTCACATCTCACGCTGCATGTTCTTCCACTCAAATTAAGGAGTTTTCCGTGCGAAGCAGCTCAAAGTGAACATATGGCGGTACAGTACGCAGAATCGGTCTCCAAGGTACCATGATGAAAAATGTATTAAACCAACTGTCCTTCATATTCCACCAAAAAAAGCACACTAGTTTGTGCTTTAAAGTGACTTGAACTCCTTCCCTAAAGCCTTATGAATAATTTTACTCAACAGGTACCTCTATTGAACTGAAAGGAATGTGAAGGGCTCTCATCTCGTGTGAGGGTGCAGCAAGGGATACTCGGCTGCATCCGCAGGTATCTTCAGATGTTTATCCCCGTCTTCCTGCATTTGGCTCCCCTGCTGTTCGACTCCTTTCAAACAGCTCTCCCCGTGTCTGCTTTCCCACCCCAATCCTCTTCCTACACTCGTCTTATCTCTGTCTTGTTTTGTTCTACCAGCTCCTATGCATTTCAGGGGACCGATTAATGCTGGCTCTGATCCGGCCCATAGGCTATAGTCTTGGCACCATGTGGATTGAAAAATAAAGGAGTATTTGCACAATTATAAAACAGAGAAACAGTTTTGAGAAGAGTGGAAGGATAATTATTGAGTGTTGATGTGGCAGGGTCATTAAGTGTTGATGTGGGAGAATCAATTCCTAATGGACTACAGAAATGAGGATAATTGTGAATCTCTCACCAGGGATAAGCATCAATTTAACATTTTTTATGTCTCTGTTTTTGTAGACCCGCTCTGATGAAAACTGTGTTTTTGGTGTTCTTGTGTCTCTAATGATGGAAGACATTTATTAAGAAAATTAGGCTCCAATTTGCATGTCTGAGTATTTCTTTTTTCAAATAATAGTGAAATTGTAGTAGATGAAAACATTCTGTTTAAAAAAAAAATGTATTTGTTGCATTGAAAAGCTCCCTGCTTTGGTCCATTCTGATGCATCCGCTTGTAGACGTCTAGATCCATGCTTTTTAAAACTGTGTTGTTTGGTTTGGATCAAGTCTTTTCTATGAAGTTAAATCTTGAAATAGTAGCTTGTGTTTTCATATTGTTCAGAGTACATTTTTGCAGCTCCTTATATGCTGGGTTGCCTAAAGCGTCAATGGCGAGGCAATAGCTGGTTCAAAATGCAGTGACTACACTGAAAAAAGTGTAACATTTCATCAGTTAACAAAAGTTACATTTTCAATTATTAGTTTTCAAATTCAAATTTTTAGTTGATGGTTTACTCAGCATAAAAATGTAATTTGACAAAAACTAATATTTTTTTAAATCTAAGAAATTACAGAGAGTTAGTCAATTGATCCAATGTTTCACTTTTTACAGAGTAGAGTTTTCACTGGTGCTATAAGCCCATTAATTTATGTCTATGGCTGGTTCCTAAACTGGAATAAACTGAATTTTAATCTGCCTAGCTGACCTTTTAATTCTCTTTAACTCTTGCTTAATTATGTACAGAACGTTGTACCTCATTGGATGGTGGTAGAAGTTGCACTAGACATTAATAAATGGATGAATAAATCCATGCATTTCTTCGTTTTTCTCATCTGACCTGGCTAGTTTGGATATTGCTGACCATTTTTGTTACACCAGTAATGTTAGCTTTGGATTGTGAGAGGCTGTAAGCTAGCCAGAGAGCATGTAATGGATGATGATGGGAAATGGGGGCAGTGCATACAGTTCCGTCCAGGTCAATTTCTAATAAACTACTGCCGCTCTGCAGAAACTATGTCCTAGAAAACCACCATTTTAAAAAAAGATGTTGGCTAAAAACGGTAAAATCATAGCTAAAAGACTACTAGAAATGCTTTTCGAAGATTGGAGTGGGTCTCTAAGCATAAAAAGAAAGTACAAATATAACATACTCTTGTTTTTTCTTCAGTTCAGACACTCAGCGATATGGTCTCACACATGGTACAAGTCTTTTTTTGTAACATATCCTCTTGAATAAAAAAAATAGAAAAGCAATTAGACTGTGATCCTTCAGTACGCAGCTGAAAGATCTCTGAGGTGTTTTTCTTGGAAACGCTGCCGTTTTTCCATCTCTACTTCAGCTGTTCCTCTTATCTAAAATATTTGAAGATTTATAAGTCTTTTTGAGGCACATTGTTAGGATATAAGTTCAGACAGGATCTCTATAGTTTAGTCCCAGGTTTCCCAAAATAAATATTTAGAAACTTAGCACCAATTTTCCACTTTATTTGATAGATTGTTCCACAATTTTTGGTTAATAGGTTGTCAATTACTTTGGTTTTCAACACTACTAATCTTAAATATAATATATATATATATATATATATAAGGGAACCATCCAAAGATCACATACTTTGATAATGACTCTATATGAGGGCACAATCAGAATCTCATGTCTGGCATCCAGGGCTACTATAATTACGTTGCACTGCTCGGCAGTATTTTAAGCCACAATTTGCTCTCTTGCAGCATGATGATGTGATTGGAGATTGTGTGCAGCAGATACCCGTAGCATTTGTGGCAGACGGAGCTGGAAGCGGGAGCAGAGCTGCACCCCCGCTGGTGCACATTCAAAACAAAGTGATCAAATAACCCCAGGTGATGGTGGCAGAGTTAACATCTCACAGTTAGAGAATGTCTCAACGTTTGCAATCCGCTGTTCAAAGACAAAACATCTTTCCGTCAAACTCAGGCGATGTCACGATCTGTCCCCGCTTTGGCACGACTCGCAGCATCCTGCTGCTGTGCTGCTCTGCCACCTCGCAGCGAAACAAACACATTTACTCAGACAAAAAGTTCTATTTTTAATTGCCTGAACTTTAGGGAAACTTGGGAAGCATTTACTCCAATCCTAAAATGATTCAGTTAAGCTGCTGTGCAAGCAAAAGTTATTTTTGTGAATAAACGTAGAAGAATAAAATGTAGGAAAAAAAAACTTCATGTTTTTGCTTTTTTTATGCATGTTTTAAACCCAATGTATAAAAAGCAAAAATTAAACTTGAACTTCAATTCACCCTTATTATCTGAACACTATTTTCAGGCTTATTTGAGTTACATCAGACGGTTAAATCCATTCAAGGACAGACCTTTTATTTTCTTATATTATATGTCTAATTTAAAGCTGCTTTAAAGCTACCTCAGAACACAAATATAAAAGTGATCATACTGTTTTTCCTCTCTGCTTGTCATCTTTGTTTAGTTTTCTTTCAAGTTAAGCCCCTGCTGTCCTCAACTAAAAGCTGATTTTCTTTCCTCTAGCTGGAGGGAATAAGATAATAGTTAAAACATTGCTCCTTTTTAATCTCAAAGACTTTTTTGTGCTATTTTTAAAGACATAATTGATTGTAATTTGTTTATTTTTGAATGTAAAAAGAAACCACAATCCCTATTTTTTGCACTGTTTATGTCATACCTTATCCAGCCTGTTTATTTAAGCTTAAACAGAGTTTTATTTTTTAAGGATCGCTTATTTTTAATGACTTTTTATTAAAATATGCAGTTTTTCAACAAAATAAACGACATATTTTATTTTTTCTTCTATTAAAAACACAGAGTTCTGATTTGTCCCTGCTGAATAAATTTCCTGCTTCCCATGTCTATAAGCTCACTGAACCATATAGACTAAAAAAAAAAAAAAAAGGTATTTTTTTTTTTTTTTCCCTGTTGAGCTGAAGTGGGAGTAGTCAACTTTAATCCTTTAACACCTAAAATATTCAATGATAATGACCCGTTCTTTCAGGTCACTGACAGCACAATGGAACAAGGTCTTCTAATGACAGCGTTGGGTAATTTGACCCCTGAGCTGTGCTGGAGGAATATGCTCCATCAAGATGGGATGTTAGTTTTATTCTATCCTACGGGATTTGAACTCCCCTACATCCTGTTTCTCTGTGTCTATTTTATGTCACTCCAAGAACGTAAAAACTCGGTCAGTGGAGGAGCCAGGAGGGGGAATAGCTATAATACAGTCCTCCACCTGACCCCTGAAACCCCTGAAATGTTTATTTGGACAGAATCTTTTGGATTGTGTAACTTAGAAGAATTAGCTTTCTGGAAGAAAAAAAAAATAGTCCACACTCATCACTTTTCTTTTCCATTTTTTTTTTTTTTTTAATAGTTGGTAGCTAAGTGCTGATTTGAGTGCCGTGGATGGAAAATTAGCGGGAGCACATTCACGCTGCTTTTTTATCTGCAAAGTCTTCAGCTCCAGCGTGAGACAAAGTTAATCCGAAAGCACTTGAATTTGAAATGCAGCCAGACTCTCAACTAATCTTGAGCCAAATTGTGCTTCGAGGTCTGTCCTGATGTCCTGCTATGTAACGCACACACAGAATTTAAATGAACCAACTATTAGCGCAGCTACACAACCTTAGGGGAGGAAGGCACGCTCTGTTATTCTGGCGCTGAAAAGCAGCGATAAACACTATTGTCGACTTTTATTATCAAATTCTCACTTGCAGTCAGACGTCATATGCAGATTTTAAAACATCTCATGGACTCCAAAGGAGCTTCATTTTCCTTGTTTGCATAGTGAGAGTCCCTGTTGTTCATATTTTATCAATTATATAATATCCAAAAATTGAGAAACTTCACACGAACTCACGGATGAGTCAAGAAGTGTTACAAAGCCTGTTTTGTTTCTCCCGAAAACAGGAAATGAGACGAACACCGTTTTTGTGTGCAAGCGTTTAATGGGGAGCGTGTGAACTTCCGGATAGCCGCTTCTAAAAACAGATCCCTCGTGGATCGCCAGTTCTGGAATAATTGAATTATTTTTCTTCCTGACAGTTTCCTCACAGTCTGCAGCAAACAGGCTTCCTAAAGAAAAGGAAACACTTTGTGACACAACTTATCTGTTTGAGGATGGGATTTCAAGGCCCACATCTACACAAAAAATGTGAAGTATATTTATTAGGACATTGATGCTGGTGTTTGATTCTGCCCATCAAACCAGCCGTATACACTGAGGTCAATTTGTCAAGTCCTCCCACTTAGAAATTGTGGCGGGGTCTAAAATATTCATCTTTGGTGCATGTCCATGTGAGAGACATAATCTAAAAAAATAATATTTGAACACCTGAGAAAGTCAATGTTAATATTTGGTACAGTAGTCATTGCTTGCGATTACACAAGTCAAATCTTTGCACACACTGCAGGAGGGATTTTGGCCCACTCCCCCACACAGATCTCCTCAAGATCAGTCAGGTTTCTGGATTGTCTCTGAGAAACACAGAGTTTGAGCTCCCTCTAAGGATTTTCTACTCGGCCACTCCAGAACCTTAATATGCTTCTTACGAAGCCACTCCTTGGTTATTCTAGCTGTGTGCTTTGGGTCATTGTAATGTTGTAAGACCCAGCCACGACCCATCTTCAATGTTCTAACTGATGGAAGGAGCTTGTACCCCAAAATCTCGGAATACATGGTCCTGATCATCCTCTACTTAATACAGTGTGGTTGTCCTGTCCCATGTGCAGAAAACACCTCATAGCATGATTGTACCACCCGCATGCTTCACATTTAGGATGGTGTTCTTGGGATGGTACTCATCGTTCGAGTGGAATTAAGAACAAAAAAGTTATATTTTTGTCTTTTCTGACCACATGACTTTTCTCCCATGACTCAAGACGGTTCCTGGACATGTGCTGGTTTAAGCAGGGGAACCATTCCTGCCATGCATGATTTCAAACCATCACGTCTTTGTGAATTATTAACAGTATCTATGGTAACAGCAGTCCCAGCTCTGTCTAGGTCATTGTCCAGCTCCTTCCGTGTACAGCAGTTCTGGGCTAATTCCTAACCTCTCTTTCAATCATTGAGATCCCAGGAGTTGGGATCTTGCATGGAGCCCCAGTTCAAGGCAGACTGACAGTCATGTTTAGTTTCTTCCATTTTCTAATATTTGCTCCAACAGTGGAATTTTTTTCACCAAGTTGCTCGGCAATTTCCCCGTAGCCCTTTCCAGTCTCGTGGAGCTCTACAGTTTTGGCTCAGGTGTCTTTTTGCCACTAATTTGAAGCATTCCACATTGCCTCCAAGTGTAGCAGGTTTATTTGGCATAGACAGAACAACGGGCATGAAGCACAGCTAAACCTCTACAAAGCTAAACCAGGATCAGGCAGATAGGGGTCAAGCATGAGCCTTACGGCATCAGAGAACAACCAGAGTCAAGGTCTGGATGAGGGTCAGGGCAGGCAGCAGACGGTTAGATTAACAGAAGATCAGGTCAGGTTGAGAACGCTCAGTGATGCAGGCAGAGTGGCACAAACAAGACTTCACACTTAGTGAGAAGTCTTACTACTGGGAGTGATTACTGATGGGAACCAGCTGTGGGGCTCCTGGAAATGAAGTATGGACAACCAGGAAGTATTAGAACTCTGGAGATAGTTCCCGCTGAAGGTCAGAGTGGGAGACAGGGGACTGATTCATGACACTGATAGACAAGTGTACAAATATTCTTTTGCAGAACACGTTATTTAAAAACAAAACATTCAGTAGGATTTTTTGGATAATTGCTTAGATTTTGTTTTTCACAGTGGACATGCACCTAGGATGAAAATGTCAGACCCCTCCATGGTTCCAAAGTGGGAAAACTAGCAAAATCACAGGGTGTTTATATACAGCATGTATATATATATATATGTATATATATATATACCGTATTTTCCGGACTATAAGTCGCGGTTTTTTTCATAGATTGAATGTCCCTGCGACTTATACTCCAGTGCGACTTATATACGAATTTTTAATGAGATGAGATATGGACCATAAGTCTAGAGTGCCCTCTTATGGTGATCAATGTAATTACTTTATTTACTTTAGTTATTCAGACGTGACACAGAGGACGAAGAATTTAAGGGATTTAGTGATATGGAGTGAGATTATGGGCAATTAATTACAGTAAAGATACAAAGTTGATGAGTTCTTGAGTCTATAGTTAAATAAAACTGTTATGTTATATAAATGCTACACCTTTTCGTTTTTTTCATGATGCTAATATGTGAATATGTGTTGACACATATTCAGCCTGTTTTCTATTCACTTATGAATGTTATAACTTACCTTCCAGGATGATGTAATATCGTTTTTTTCAACCAGTTTGTAAAATAAATTACTTGAAAAAAATGCGACTTATACTCCAGTGCGACTTATATATGGTTTTTTCTTCTTCATTATGCATTTTTTGGCCCCTGCGACTTATACTCCGGTGCGACTTATAGTCCGAAAAATACGGTATACACTTTTTATATGTATTTAAAACAAATTATAAAACCATTGTAAAAATAGATATGTAAATCTAAAATACAGATACATTTTTTTTACATTTCATGTATAATATTTACTTATATCACTATTCCTGATTTTTTATAGATTTTTAATTTTTAACATCATAGCTTCATTGTGCATACAATGATAATAAAGGAAATTGTAAAATCAGATTTAAATACAATTTTTCAATCAAGTGAATGTTTTTTTATGCAGTTTTTGTAGCTTTAATCTAGAAATATTTCTTAAACACACTTTATGGTTTTTATGCACACGTCATGGTTACACAGGCATTTCATTTATTTCTGCTAAACTTAGTTCAGGAAAACATGTTTTATCTCTTGTAAACAAGTGCAATGACTTTCCTTTTTCCTTTGAGAAGTCCCGAAGTGCACGGGAAGAAATATGTTGTACTCACGACAGAGATAAACATCAATGTGCTGAAAGGAGGCAGGAGGGGAAAGAAAGCCAAGTTTTTCTTTTTTTTTTAACGTTCTGTTTGTCAAGTTTTCAAAGTCTGCCGTTGTTCATCATCATTGAAGCAGAACCTTTTTTTTCAGTTTTGATTTTTATCGCAATATTTAATCTTTCAAACTCAATTCATCAATTCCTTCTGCTGCTTTGCTTTAGAGAAATCGCTTTACCTTCAGCTGTTTTTATCAGATTTAGACTGGCAAGATGAATGAGGCACTTTTCAAACAAAAGCCTTCTTTTCTGCATGAACTCTTTTGTTTTTGAACTCTTGAATTGATGGTCAAAGTATAAAGTAGTCTAAAAATATAGATAGATAGATAGATAGATAGATAGACCTTTA